>NC_073745.1:5674538-6005020 GCF_029784135.1 Toxorhynchites rutilus septentrionalis
AGTTTGCAAGGTCGTTTTCTGACAAATTCCTAGACAATCATTTTAGGATCCATTCGTCAGAACATCTAGCTTGCTATAAGTGGTGTTGAACAATCTTAAACTTTCGCCAGAAAATGATTTGATATCGCAGGTCGGACTTGATTATATACAAACTCGATTGTATACTGACTCGATCATATACGATTATATATGATTATATATAAAATTTCAGATTCGATTATATATAGTTTGAAAAAAAATTATATATGTTTCAAATATGGCTTATTTCAAAAAAAATATAATAATTCAACGTTAAGGTGAAAGTTAATTGGCTACAATAAGTACAGTTGAGTAAACAAATTAATCGATATGTCTTCATTTATATTCATATGTTTTGAACTTTTATTGTTCAACCGTTTGTAACCCAACACGCCTTCTAGGCGTGTGAGTCCTTCCTAACCGGGACTCTGCGCAGTCAAGCAGTTGGCTTAAGCGCCACTCCCGTAAGGGAGGCCAACCGCCGTGTTTTTTTGGTTGCCCGGCCAATGAGAATCGAACTCCGAGGGCGGGTTTATCTTTCTTCCCCCAAAACCCGGTTTGTTTCTCAATTTGAGCTGCGCTGTACAGTGAACCCGAACATCGCTTGTCCAGAGGACAAGATTAAAGCCCGAGAGTGCGTGGGACGATACCCAGACCAAAAATTTCAGCAAAATTTCAGCAAAAATTTCAGCAAATGGATTTATGTGGTACGGCGGCGAAGAGCGATGAACTTCCGCTGATGACGAGCCGCCGGGAGCGCGAGAATTTTGCTGGGGCCCTCGTGTTGACGGAGAGGGCCAATTCCAACGTGGCCGTGGGGTCAGAAGTTGTGCCACCTCCAATTGAATTTATTTGGTATACCAATTAAAGGGTGTGTCACATCAAATTGCATCACGGAAAAAACGCTGTAGAAATTTAATTTTTAGGAATTATATCTTCTGCTTTCGCTTATAATCAGATAAGAGTGTATAGATCACGTTGGCCATGCTTCACTGTCAATTTTTCGTAAATTTGGAAAAATGTCGTCGAACAAAAAAGAGCGTCGTGAATTAATCCTGTGCACTCATTTCGAGAATCCGGAGTTGTCACATCGGGACATCGGTAAGATGCTGGGAATCGTCCAATCCACGGTCAGCAGAGTACTAAAACGATACTTCGAGAACCTAACCATCGACCGGAAGGTGAAGAACGGCAAAAATGGATTCTCCGTCAGTGAAAAAGATCACAAGCGCGTAGTTAAGCAGTTTAGACGTGATCCGAGAAGTTCGGTCCGGGATGTCGCCAATAAGCTGAATTTGTCAAGTTCATTCGTCCAGCGGACCAAGCAGCGGGAGGGCCTGCGTACATACAAGGATCAGAAGGCTCCTAACCGCGACGAAAGGCAAAACATGATGGGGAAGACGCGAGCCCGGAAGCTGTACACCGAAATGCTGACGAAGCCGCATTGCCTGGTAATGGACGACGAAACCTACTTCAAAGCGGACTTTCGTCAGCTGCCGGGCCTGTTGTTCTTCTCCGCAGAGGACAAATTCAGCGTTCCGGAGGAGATTCGCAAGCAGAAACTATCCAAGTTTGCCAAAAAGTACATGGTGTGGCAAGCGATCTGCTCTTGCGGAAAGCGGAGCGCCCCCTTCGTGATGACCGGCACGGTAAACGGGCAGGTTTACCTTAAGGAGTGCCTACAGAAGCGCTTACTACCACTATTGAAGCAGCACGAGGGCCCGACCATCTTCCGGCCGGATCTCGCTTCGTGCCACTATTCAAAGGACGTGTTGGAGTGGTTCGAAGCCAACGGGGTCACCTTCGTGCCAAAGGAAATGAACCCGCCCAACGCGCCGGAGCTTCGCCCAATAGAGAAATATTGGGCGATTATGAAGCAGGCCCTCCAGAAGAACCCAAAAGTTTTCAAATCGGAGGCGCACTTCAAGAGAAAATGGATTTCTGTTCAAAAAAAACTACAACCTGACGTTGTACAGAACATTATGAACGGGGTAAAGAGGAAGGTGCGAGCATACGGGCTTGGGCTCGAAGTATGAATAAAAAGAAAATGCCAAAAGTTGTTTAATAGTTTTTATTTTACTGTCTAAAATTTTCAAAAGGATCGGTCTACTGGGCGAATTTCTACAGCGTTTTTTCCGTGATGCAATTTGATGTGACACACCCTTTAATTGCAGCAAATGGTTATTTGTCTGCTCTTATCCAGTTCAATACCTGTTTCAACATTTTCAACTCCAACGAAGATTTTGTGGGTTACTCAGATGGTGCTCAAAATTCCTAAAGTCTTATCCTGCAACTTTAGATTTGATGTATTGTTCTGGCTATATATTATCCAAAGAGTAAGATAAACAGTTCTGGTTTCTTTGTTGATCTGAGTGAATTCAATAGCAAGACGTAGTGCAAAACAAGTAAGATAGATTTGCATAGAAATTTCTATGGTTCCCAGCTTGGTAAACTCATTAATTATGAACATTGGACATCAAACATTAGCCACCGCGAATGGGATGTTGGCCCAAAAATTCAAATCAAATAAGATTCATACGATTCATAAGAAACTATGTCGGTCTTCAATGTTCGGATTGTCAGAATCCCTAACCTGATCGGCTGCCTCATTTATGTAGACCGAATATTCCGTGTTAGAGGAACGCCTTGCCATCCACGCAAATGCTTGGGAAATTAGAACTTCTCACTGCAACACCGTTTGAAAACAAGAAGTATTGGAAATTTTATAATTATCTATATTGTTTTAGATCAATAGGAAGTGTTGTAACGGGTGTTAAATAAAAAATGAGAATTTTTTCAATCACATATAAAATTTATTTTTTTTTCATCGATTTCAGTATTTTTTATTAATAACATAATGTATTTTCTTCAAAAAAAAGTCAGTGAATGTTTGAGTAAGGGCCGTGGTCTGCTGTTCGACGCAATTTTGTCGCAATGCTCTCACAAGAACGTTGTACGACACTTACGTCCATTTTCCGGATACAATTCCGGATTCTTGTAGTCAGTTGCTCCGTGTCCTTGGCCCTCCCATTGTTTTTATACACTAGGGCACTGAGTGAGCCAAAGAAATCCTCTATTGGGTGGCACTGGGGCAAGTTTGTTTGTTTGTTTGTTTGTTGGGTTACAATCTTTCGGCACGAACGGTATCTTTTTCTCCTCAAGATACGCCAGCGTCTTCTTGGCGTAATGGGAAGACGCCTTGTCCGGCCAGAAGACGTACTTCCCATCCGCGTGATGCTCGTTCAGGAACGGCAGCAGGATTTCATCGAGGCACTCTTCTCGATAGATTTGTTGGTTGACCGCTCGAAATACCCCGGTCGGAAATGGCGATGTACAACATAACCTTTTTTTCAAACTTGTGCTTGACTTGTATTTCACTTCAGGCGGTGTGGATGACTTGTCGCTGGAGTAGTAATTATCATTTCCTGGAATATGCGTTTTGGACAGCGGAAAATAGCTTCCGTCGTCCAGAACGAAATACGTCCCGCGGTATTTTTTGGTCATCCACCGACACTGTGATTTAACCGTCTAAATCTGCTCCTCCGTGTACTCCGGCGACCTCGTCTTCTTCCTGCAGACGATTCCTTCCATCTTGAGGGTCCGATGGATCAACACGTGGGAGCAGCCATATTTCCGATCGGCGTCACGCAGGCTGGTTGCGTCCTTGTTGTCAAAGAGCTTCTTTAAAGATGTCTTCCTCTGCTTCGTCATTATCGTCACCGGACGACCACTTCCGACCTTCCGATCTACGTTCAGGGAACCCAGGATACGATATACCGTACTGACAGGTACATTTTCTTCCTCAAAATGTGCCACCGTGAACTTTTTTCCTTGCTGGAAATGCGTTTTGTAGAACCGTACAATGCGTTCGCGGAGCACGTGCTGTTTCGACGCCATCTTTGCTTTGAATAAATTCAAACTAGCAAAACCAAACACGCCTACTGTTTCTAGGGAGCTCAAAGAGCAATTTTCTTGGAGAAAGAAAATTTTACGCTCTTTATTTGAGTTACTGAAAGGTATTGAAAAAATTCTCATTTTTTATTTAACATCCGTTAATATAGATCGACATCTCGTAAATTCACCAAGAAATGACTGAGAAAAAAGCCCTCGAAATGGAGTATTTTCATTAAGTTATCGATGTTCAGTTTTTCAATTTGAACTCTCAATATGTTCCCGAGAGACGTAATCTTGTGTCAAACCATATCAAAGGTTCAGATAATCACAATCCTTATTACAATAAATTTCGAAGAAAAATGGAATAAATATGAGCGCATGAGCACAATATTGAGAGACTCGGAAGAAAAGGGGTGTAACAGACTTGATCGATTTCTCTTCATCAACTTTTTCTTTGGTTAATAACTCAAATGCAAAAACGTTCCAATTTAAGTTTGCTACAGAATCCGATAGATGAGGTTCTTTTCTATTTCTATTCTATTTTCCACATTGTCAAATATAGCTGGGAATATGCTTGCAGCTAAGTTATGACCAAAAGAGAGAGTCGGTGTAGAGAAATCGATGATGTCACTTACATCTCTTTCATTTTGAGCCCCTCAATTATTGTATGAAATTAAAACCTTATTTTAAAAAAAGTCACAGGAGGGTTGTGTCCGAGACACGGCCGTATAGTTGACGTAGAATTTCGTTAAGCTATCTGTTGATTTAGAATATGTTTCAAGAATTACATCGTTAAACTCTTTGATAATGAAAAAAAATCTCCCCCTACTTTCATGTATTTGCAATGTCGATTTCCCCCAGGCAGCTTGGTTTTGATGTCTCTGTTAAAGAACACATTTCGGTGGGAAGAAAAGCTCCTTCTACTTTCATGTATTTGCAATGTCGATTTCCCCCAGGCAGCTTGGTTTTGATGCCTCTGTTAGGGAACCGCCGCATGTGTCGTCAATTTCGACCAATCAGGAGTGGGTATTTCCGTTAGGATAGGGGTTGCGTTTTTTTTTTATATGTCGATAGTTATTTTCATGACATATATTATTTTTTTCAACATAAAAAATTGTTATGGAGTGCCGAAATCGATTGACGCAAAATTTTCATCAATCCATCATGAAATGACTGAGCAATAAGCGTTTGAAATTGGACAATTTTCACGATGTGCTTGGTTTTCGATTTTCAATTTGTACCCCAATATTTTCCCGAAAGACGTAATCCTACGTCAAAATCTGTAAAATGTGAATGGAATCCCAAAAATCTGTAATCTATATTTACAGATTTTTGGTTTTAAAAAGTCTGAAAAAATTGTATAAATACAGATTATTGTGTAGATACGGTAACCCAGTACCTCATTTGAATACAAACGTATTCGAGTTTAAAAAGATGTTATTTTAACTGTAGTGTTTATGAAAACAAAATGTAGATGCAGAACACCCGAATGAGCAATATTGGATGTAATGAAGTTTCAAATTGGAATTTCCGACTCACTTCCTAACCTGACACTCCCTAATAAAGTGTCGTATTATATCATTGCGTGCTCCCGTGGCCGAGTGGTTAGCGTCATAACTAACATGCCGGGTGTTCGGGTTCGATTCCCGTTCTGGTCGGGGGAATTTTTCGTCAAAGAAATTTCCTCCGACTTGCACTGTGATCACGCGTATACTAGAGCTTGCCACTCAGAATGCATTCAAGGCGTGTTATTTGGCATAGAAATCTCAACTAAGTACTAATAAAAATGACGCAAGTAATACTACGTTGAGACGGCGAAGTTCCTCTAGGAACGTTAGTGCCATTGAAGAAGAAGAAGAAGAAGATTATATCATTGCAATATTGAGGAAGCAAAGTGCATCCTCACACCCCCAACATTATTTTTGTTTCTGATTTTCCGATGACACAATAAAAGCAAATCTGATGATCCGCTTTTCGATGACTCGCAACGACCGTCCGACGTTCGCTTCGGTTATCTAATATCGATTCGGGTTTACACCAGAAAAAAAAAATTACGAAAAGTGAAAACGATCACACACAAGTGTTACCGATTCGGGTGATAATCTGCTCTTGTGCCAAAGCTTTGCCTTTCGCCGCCGCTATTGAAATAATATTTATTATTGTTATTTGTGCGCGAGAGTGAGAGAACGATGGAGCACAAGCGTTGTGTTCGCTAATTGTTCCGCAATATATAGGCTAATTTCGGTGCAAGTTATGTATGCCCCGCGAGCTTCAGCCGTGGGTAAATTCGGATTGGAGCATATTTCATTTGGATTGGTCAACATTTCAGCACTCCCCAGTTGACGCTGTTCGGAGGGCCACGGCGAGGCAATTTGTGATGTGTGTTCTTGGTGCTTGTGATTGGGTTTGACGATACATTCAGTGATTAATTCTCATGTGAAATTTGGAGATGTAACTATTACATCGTATTAGTGGAGAATTTTGCGAAGTGAAAACATGTTATAACAAATCTTCTAGAATTATATTGCATTGTGGTGTCTCAATTTCTCAATTTCGAATCGACGGATTAATATTAGCAACAAGCAAAAATTAAATATGAAACATCAGTGAACGAAAACGAAATAGTGAAAGTGGAAGTGAACATCATTTCGTACGTCCTTGATCTGTACGTAAAACAAGCTTTTCAATATTCAAGGATTGTGAGAGTATGATAATCATTGAAGCGATGGATGCAATTATAATTTGGCTCCTCAATAGTAAGTATTCTTCAGCTAAACATGTTTATTCACTGCTATAATAGTGAAAGATAGATTCGATTCCTAATAAGATAATTGAGTAACCAGATCGATGTTCGTTGTTTTTTAATAAATTATTTTTTAAGAACCACTGTTATTACAGATGAAATTTCTCTTCAGTTCATCAAAGACTGAGCATTGAACTCGATTAAAAGCGAAATTTCTATAGCGTGTGTTCCAGTGCAAACAGTTTTACTTATTCAATATGAGAACAAAAATATGTCTACATTCTACAAAACTTAGTTGTTTCTTACAAGACAATCTTATCGAGGCTTTATACAACGGCTAGTAATGTCAAGAAAATTCGAACGCTTATCTAATGAATATATGTAATAACGTCCTTCCGTTAAAGTATTTCTCTTAGTTTTCGCCTTCACTATAACACTCTCCTTCGTTTGCTTATTCATCTATTTTTTAAATAAATAGTAATTTTACTGAACCTGGACAATGTAATAGGATGATGCAATTCAATCACATTTCCAATATGAAGAAATTCTGTCGTGAAATGCACTATGCACCTTAAAAAAAATTTTGACGTAGGACTTTCATTTCTGTACTGTTTCCAAAGTTTCCAAAACGAGAGCGTTACACTTGGAGTGCAAGGTTTTGAACGTGGATACATCTTTGCCGGCTGAAAGGAGTGATATGACAATTACTTCATTCAAGAGATAAAATGTCCAAGAGTTAGATGGTTGTTAATAATTGACCAGGAAACTCGTTTCAATAGCAATTACAAAATGCTTCGAAAACAGGCTATTGAAATCACACAAATCTGTATTAAAACTGGTACCCGCTCGAAAATCCCTTTAAACGAGATTGCGAAGGGACAGGAGGATAGTTTCGATCGCTTGCCTAAAGACTATGCTCTTCTTTCCCAATCCCATTTCTAGTGTGTCGCCGGACTGAACGGTACCAATATATCAAAGAAAGTACCAATCCTACTATCGAATAAGAGGGGGTATTATTTGCGCAGGGTAATGCCGAGATGGGGTTGATTCCCGCTTTGAGCATTGATAGTTCTTTTCCGGCTAAAAGTGGTATGATAATCACTTTATCCGAAATATGAAATGACCAAGGGTTATATGGTCGGAGTTCTGCCAAAACGGACCAAGCGCCAAAAACATTATTTTTAGATATTTCAATTTGATGTTTGGGCTTCCACCAATTGGCCGTGGCTGAACAAATCTATTATTTGATCGTTCACGTGCTACAAGCAGGATGTCTTCAATGCACTGAGACTATGAATGTCTGTAAAATAACACATAAATATTGAAAAATATTACTTTGATTTTTGTACGCATGCACTCAGTTCACTCAGTTCAATATGGTGAAAAATGAAGACCGACTCTACTCCCAGTAGCTCCGCTTCGACTAGAGCTGCTTCGGCAGTCACCGCCAACAAAAAAATGACTTGACTAGAAAATGAATTGACCAGCGTTGACTAGCGAGGACGACTGGTGAACTAGTCCAGTCAGCGGTTATTTATAACTGACTCAACTAATGATTATAAATCCACTTCTTCATTCAACTGACTTCAATCCACATTTCCATTTCCTCCTGACGCTTATTTTGTGCCTCCGTATGCAATCTTATTGTACGTCCATATAAAGAGGAACGAAAATTTGACTCCTGATGCAAAAAAGTAGTTACCCCATCAATGGACGGTTTTTTTTCTATCCATCGTGAACTCAAACCAACTATCTTAGACATTTATCAAGAATGCTATAAATGTCCTCGCGTTAGTATTAGTTAGTAGTAGACGTGCAAAATAGCTCACACACAGCACGCTATTTTATACGTGTGAGTAATTTTCGTGTACGATACAAAAAAATCTAGCTCACCTGTAGCTAATTCACCAAAAAGAGTGAACGAACTGCCGTTCTTTTTTACTGGGCAACAGTTCATATGAACTGTATACCCAGTTCAGAACGAACTGTGTACGGTGAACGATGAACTGATAATACAGTTCAGAACGAACTGACCGCTGGCTGAACTGTGTATACAGTTCAGAACGAACTGTGTATACAGTTCAGAACGAACTGTATATACAGTTCAGAACGAATGACAGCCGAATGAACTGTGTATGCAGTTCAGAACGAACTGACCGCTGGCTGAACTGTGCATGCAGTTCAGAACGAACTGTGTACGGTAAGCGGTGCATAAGAGGAAAGAAAACGAACGAGTGATAGATGAATGATGCTGCAAAGTAAATATTTCTTAAATTAACGAATGGAAACAAACGATAGCCCCATGAAATAACAAAAATAATATGTCGGTATTGTCGTTTTCATAAAAAACGCAAAATTTCAGGATACGATGGTTTTAAATTAGATTGTTAAATTATTTATCAAATAAAATTTTAATTTCATATTTTGGAGGTCAGGGTAAATATTTCAGCAAGTCTTGTTTTCTATTTTATCATATTGTGCTCGATAATTTTGAGATGGACGTTCGCGGTTTGGGTACAGTTTTGCTATAGCATTTATTGCAATACATCGTAAGCAAAGCAGCAGAATGCTAGTTTATGCTGAAAATAAAGAATAACGACTCAAACAAAATCAAAATTTCAAAATCAAAGTTTGATTTTCTATTGTGCTAACTTATTTCTAACCAATATCGGACGAATAATGATTAAAACGGCATTTTATGAATGAACAGTCATACATAACATCCGACACTTTTTATACTTGCTTTGACTTATCCCTCCACTGTACAAAAGAGTGAGTGAACTGGTCAAAAGAACTACTTCACTTAAGTGAACGGTTGGTCACTGAACGGTTCATTAAAGTGAACCGTTTTGCCCACCTCTCGCGACTAAACGCCCGACTGACTGGTCAGTTGTTTTGGCGGAAAAAATGCGTGAAGAAGCCAAAAGCCATTACTAACTGACTACGGATATTGTCAGTCGGTTAGTCAGCCGACTATCCTCAGTTGACTATGACTATGCCGTGCCCTGATAGTTACTACAATAATAATTGAGAAACACTTTTGATTCTTTGTGGCAGGTCAGATCATAATCAATATCAACAATGTTTTGATTATTGGGAACCAGCTACATGAAGAATTCATGGTTTACAGGAGCATCAGATGTTGAATGTCGCTGTACTTCGCACGAGAATCGTTTGGGTGTAAACTTTCTGGTTCTAAAATGTTATGATCGAAAAACATTAATTGTTTAGCCAAAGTGAACCAGGTTGAAAAACGTCACCCAGAGAGTTGCCTCCTAAAGTTCGGACGACATAACCAAGTCTTTTGCAATAACATAACACTCCTAATCATACTGTGAGCACACTTTTCCGTCTATTTCGGGTTCAGAATTTTGAATAAAATGAAAAAACAAAATTTTCTAGTTGCTAGACGTGCAAAACTTCGTTCTCTTCGCAATCAGAACGAACGAAGTACATGCTAACTATAATCATAATATCATTACACTGCATGTTAGTATCTTATAACGACTCTTGACAAATTTCAACAAATGGTATATATTAGGCTGTCAAAAAAATCCTGCGGTATTTCCGCGAGGTGTCGTTGTAAGCGCGTAGTTCTAGTTGTATTCATTGTATCGAGTCATACTATAGCTTGTTGGAAAGGTGTTTTATAGCGCTATAATATAGTCCTTGACAGTGTTTTGTTTGGTTAAGTCGTTGGTAAGTTATAGTGTCGCAAATATGGAGCAAAATAAAGAGAAAATCCGACATATTTTACAGTACTACTATGACAAAGGCAAAAATGCATCTCAAGCTGCCAATAAAATTTGTGCAGTTTATGGTCCCGATACAGTTTCCATTTCCACCGCACAACGATGGTTTCAACGTTTTCGTTCTGGTGTAGAGGTCGTCGAAGATGCGCCACGCTCCGGAAGGCCTGTCGTCGAAAATTGCGACAAAATCACTGAATTAGCCGAGAAAGACCGGCATAGTAGCAGCCGTAGCATCGGCCAAGAGCTGGGGATAAGTCATCAAACCGTTATTAACCATTTTGAAGAAGCTTGGATTCACAAAGAAGCTCGATGTATGGGTGCCACACACGTTGACGCAAAAAAACATCTTTGACCGTATCGACGCATGTGAATCGCTGCTGAATCGCAACAAAATCGACCCGTTTCTGAAGCGGATGGTGACTGGCGATGAAAAGTGGGTCACTCACGACAACGTGAAGCGCAAACGGTCGTGGTCGAAGCCCGCTGAAGCGGCTCAGACGGTGGCCAAGCCCTCATTAACGGCCAGGAAGGTTCTGCTGTGTGTTTGGTGGGATTGTCAAGCAATAATCTATTATGAGCTGCTTCCCTATGGCCAAACGCTCAATTCGGACCTGTACTGCCAACAACTGGACCGCTTGAAGGTAGCACTCATGAAGAAGAGGCCATCTCGAATAAACAGAGGCCGCATTGTCTTCCGTCAGGACAACGCCAGGCCACACACTTCTTTGGTGACGCGCCAGAAGTTCCGGGAGCTCGGATGGGAGGTTCTTTTGCATCCGCCGTATAGTCCGGACCTTGCACCAAGGGACTACCACCTGTTTTTGTCCATGGTGAACGAGCTAGGTAGCCAGAAGTTAGCCACAAAAGAGGCCTGTGAAAATTGGCTATCCGAGTTTTTTGCCAATAAGGAAGCGAGCTTCTATAACAGGGGTATTGTGAAGTTGGCATCTCGTTGGGAACAAGTCATCGAACAAAACGGCGCATATTTGACTTAAAACAGATTATTGTAACTAATTTTATGAACAAATGAAAATTCAAAAAAAAATACCGCAGGACTTTTTTGACAGCTTAATATGTTGACTCACTGTTGCTGTTCTTGACAAAATAATATCTTAATAAACGAAAAAAAAAATTATTTAAAAATACGTTACATTTGGTTTGTTGTGGCTGAACGCAATTTCGAAAAAAGCATATCAGCCCTCGGTTGGCAGCCCTTTGGCTGACTTACTTACAAGATCTCGAAGACAACTGTTTCCAAAAACTGTCCGAAACAAAAAAATCTGTTAAAGATTCGGATAAATAGGAAAAACAGCCTTTTTGAAGAGAACAAACACTATCCTCCGATGCCATGTTGTTGGTTTATAATTCACTCTGGCTGAATGCAATTTATTTTTTTCACAGCCTGCTACACAAAATTTTCGTTTAGGAGCTGTTGTCAGCTGTCCGAATGACACAATGGGCCTGATTCTCGAATACACTTCACGGTGGAAACGAAATAAACGGCACGCCATTAAACTACGTTTTACGAGTTAGTGAAGTGTCGAAGATAATAATGGGTTTCAGGCAGAATGAGCACTTTTCAAATAAAAAAATATTAATGAAAATTAACTTCTTCGTATCAAACTGGTATTCAATGTGAGTGGAAAACTTTGTTTTCTTCATGTGATATAATAATCTCATTCAAAAATTTCAAAGATAATTTGATATTATAATGATAAGTTTTAGTAGGAAACTAATTTCGTATCCAGATTTCCACACCGTACCGTTGTCTTCGCGGATACATTTTATTCCGTTTCCACCGTGAAGTGTATTCGAGAATCAGGCCCGATATCTTTATAGTCGATAGATTATCATTTCCTGCATCCAGTGGTGTAAGTAACTCAATTTTGAAAAATATTTATATATATTTTCAATAGCTTGAAAATTTATTTGAAAACAGGTTAATGAAAACACACAAATCTGTATATAAACCAGTGCCGGCTCGGAAATTCATTTAGTTGTGATTGCGAAGTGACAAGAGGTTCAAGGTTGCCATGATAAAATCTGTGTTTTTGGTCTCAAGAAATCTTTTTATCTTAGTTTTTTCTCAGAAAATCTGTATCGAAATCTATATTAAAGGGCCTTGTTGGGTAAGGAAGTAAAAAGCCCCAAACCAAAACACCAGCACTATGGAAAATATTATACAGGTCGGACTCGATTAAATACAGACTCTATTATATATGATTCGATTATACACAATTTTGAACTCGATTATGTACAGTTTGAACTTTTTTTTTTACTTGTTTCAAGAAAAAATGTAATATTCAAGCGTTGAGGTGAAATTTATTTGGCTATTATAAGCGGAGTAAAAATCGTGATTTTTCAAGATTTTGATTAAATTTTCACCAGGAATTGTTTATAACGATAATGCAGCGAAATCAAAGAAGATAGAAGTTTGGTGTCAAAGAACAAATTGTAGAGCGGATAGATGACTTTAATTGGGTTGATAGAAGCAATCAAGTTTATTATGAATTGTTGGGTTAAAATCAAAAATAACACCTTCGAAAGCACTATTTTTTGAGTTTTTCACTTCCAAAATGTTATTTAAATTCGCTAATTTAGATGTTTCACAACTATATCCTATACTAAATTTTCTCACGTTTCTAATGGAAGCAACAGAATCGTCCTAGGGACTTACTTTTTGAAGTAGAATCAGTTTAATGCATAATGTTCCCGGATTAATAAAGAAGTTCAACAACTCTATCATTGTTGAAATTCGACCATATGTGAAGAAGGATATTTTTTTCATCAAATATGATTGTCTATCATCTCCTGAGAGATTCTGGATATTTTTTTTTGTTTTCATGTGAGAAAGATGTTCATCTATTATATTCAAAAATCGAAAAACGAAAACTCGATTATATACAGGATTCGATTATATACAGAGAAAAGAAATCGGTTACTTCATATAATCGAGTCCGTCCTGTATAAATTTCTTATTTGGTGCCCAATACAATATTTTTCATAGAGCTGGTGATTTGGTTTTGGGACACCTTTTACTTCCTTGCCCAGCCAGGCCCTTTCATGTTCTATTTTGATGCATTATCTTAGCTTTAGTATCATTGACTGGCATAATTATTATTGATTTGACGATTTTTATGGTATCCGCGTAGAAATACGCCTTCACTGTGATTTAGTATGAAAAAGATAAAAAGTATTATTCACTATTGTAAAGCTAGCCGACGACACAGACTTTTGCATCTTTTCGCCTGATTAGAGATGAGAAAACAGTTCTTCACGCTACATATGAATGCCAAAATGACTCTCATACAGGCTGATTCGAATGTTATATGAATAAAATTGTTGAGATGGGAAAAAATATTATTATCCATAACTAATATTGGATCTTTATTTTGAAAAATCTGTATGAAAACCCTAAAAATCCGTAACCTGCAACTACAGATTCATGGTTTCAAAAAGTCTGAAAAATCTGTATAAATACAGATTATTCTTATACAGGAAAATGGTCTCGCTCGTTTGCTCAATTTCTTTTCTACCGCCTAATTCGATACAGATTGCGTACAAATGGTACCATTGGTTATGGATTCGATAGCGGAGAATACGAAATGCTTGACATGAGGTAAAGAACTCAGTGATGTTTTATGATGGTTTTATACAGCTCTATACTTAGTAATGCCTGAACTAATTGTAAATCCTCTATTCAAGTCTTGTTCGAGCAAATTAGAAGATTATTGGCTTTAGCCAATATTGTTCGTTAAGAGGGAGGGAGGCAGGGAGAGAATGTTGTAAATACCAGATCGGCTATATCTGGCGGACACAAAGTGCCTCAGGATGTTCAACTCCTTCGCTGTGGAGTGAAGCTGGCAGTATGAAAAATTATCAAGTTGCTTGACAGTGCAAGACTGCGAATCAACAGCCTTGAATCATTTTTGTTGTAGGTTTAATAAACGTAAGATTTAAGGAAAATTTGTTTATTAAATTATCTTTTGTAGTTTTTTTTGAATCGCCATCCGAAATTAGTCCATTGCATACGTTAGCACTAAAATCGATGAAAAATGGATTGGAATTTTCGAGCTTTCCAGTCGATAATTTGAAGAAAATTATCGAATTTGAATCATGCTTGCCAGGCTTAAATGCTCTGACTGAGCGAGTGATTTTCAGGCGTGAACAATATCTAAACCACCGGAAAATCACAACTGAGTTCGATACTTAGAAAGAAATAATACAGATAGGGTTTAATTGTAAGGACACATGTTAAGAGTTTCACGAATAAATGAGACTCGCTAAACTATGATTTAAGTTCACATAACGTATATACATAACGTTTTGTTTTTTTGTGTCCCGCGTTAGACCTCTGATCATCTGGTCACTTTAACCTTGACAGACACTTGTTAGAGTCTTTTCCAGCTACTAGATAAAATTTGTTCAATTTCTGATGAACTTTTGTAAAAAAAAAGACGGGTGGGTAATGTCGGGGACATAACCGGAGTGACGTAGGACTATACAAAGGGGACAGCTTTTGTTAAATATATATTTTAAATATATTGTTTTATTTTCTTCTCCTACGTGAATACCTACCTATCTACCTGAAAAATGAATTAGTTTACTGTTTACTCTTTATGAATATGTTGATGGTTCTGAAAAGAACCTTTGGTGTTGTGTTTTTGTTATCACTCGATATTCCCATCTTGTTCGGTTAAACCTTCCTGTTTAGCTATTGCGTTTGCCACTCGCCACAGCTTTCACAGTTGGAAAATTTCTTCCCATCCTGCTTGTGACATATTTTACAGTAAATTACATTCAATGGCACGTCGCATTACCACCACTCAGTATCGGATTGGAGGTAATTTTAACCTGTAATTGAACATTTGCGATGACAGTGGTACAGTGTCGACTTTCAATGTGGGGTTATAATTTGGACCCCGAACTCTATGTTTACAAAAATGTCCAACTAAATATGTCGCATTGCAGGTCCGTCTAATTAGCTAAATGTCGAGATAAGTGTAAATTACTGTACTTTCAATCTAGAAGCAATTTAAGAATTGGTGAAAATCAATAAGCTCAGAACACTGCCAAATTCACATACTCATCATATCCTGGCAAACAAATTATGAAAAAATCAATTTGTGTTTTATTATTATTTTGGATATTGTTTTAGAAAGCATTGAACTGTATTTCCTAAACTCTTTTTTGGAAGGTTTAATGGCCCTGAAAAGCGCCTTGTTTTATGGAATGGTTCCAATTTAGAAAACTTAGTACTCGTGGTTTTGAAAAAAAACCATTTCGAAAGCCCTCGATGCCGCCTTGTTCTGGATTTGCCACCAAAGCAGTTTGTATAAAGACCAAACTTTTTTCTTCTGCTACCTGATGCCGTTTTGCGAATGCGTTTGCCACTCGCCACTCGCTGCAACTGCCTGTTGTCTTGATGTCCACCGAACCGAATATGTTCTGTTCCGAATGCAGGTTTTCTTATCGTCGCGAGCAGCTTCGCCAGCTAACTCGATCACTTCGGCGGCCGAAACTATATAACGCCGGCTAGGTGGACTGGTGCACTGGTACTAACGCGCTCGGCCTAGCTACCCTTGCGGGGAACTCCAGATCAACACGGTTCGAGCGGGATTTTGCCTTTCCCTTCACTTTTCCTCCTTTGCCATGTCCAGACATGGCTGCTTGGGTTGGTTTGTTGATGTGTTGTGATGCGAACCGATGTGGTGTACGGTTTGAATGAGAATGATCGTTACGGCAGCGGAGCGGGGATTTTTAAGCTGACTGGCTGGCTCGAGAATTACGCATGTGTGAGACTGCGACCAATGTTTCGTTCATTTTTTTTTCTTTTTCCTTTCCAATCGTGCTTCATTCTATTTCCCTGCTGCTCTGGTTGCCCGTTTTGGTCGGTACGATTTGAGGAGCACAAAATGGACCAATCAAAAATGGGCACATAGTGCATTTGGACAATGCTTGATATTTCACAATTATTCAATTATTTATCTCAAGAAAAATGAAATGTTATTCGTTATGATAGATGCGTAGATATATTTCCTATCAATTGATGCAAAAACCATTGCGATCTATTGAGAAATGCTCGAGTTATAAGCGTTCCAAATCTTGCATTTTTTCCTACTTGTTCAGTGCCTAGATTTCCATTTCACCCCCCTATATCTTCCGGTTAGACGTAGTCCTACGTCAAAAATCAAAAATGGCCAAGATTCAAACTTACGACCTTTGCATTGATGATCCTCCAAACCATTTGCTCCGTTAGAACACTTAAAAATGTAATGCCAAGCAGTCGAACATAAGCTTAAAAACACTGGTAGCAAATGTTTTGGTAGTCCGTCCTGTATTGTACAAAAGTTACTTTGCAGTTGAATAAACATTTGCAAATCGTTTCTCTGACATATTACCCAGGTAAACGATGGTTGAACAAACGCTTAAATCTGTTCTGAATATCCTTTATACAACGTAAAGTTCAGCACATTGTCTTATTGAGCACTCAATGCTATTGCTCGACCATTATTAAACTGATTTTTTTTATTACAGCTCATGAAGGGTTCGTGTCGATAAGGCAGAGTGTAAATAGTCGAATAAAAGATAAATTTTCGGTCAAAATTTTTCATGAGTTGTTGAACAAATAACTTCTCACTGGCTTATTATTTAGCCAAATACAAATGGTTGAAAAAAAGCTTCAATTTGGTCTGAATAAGCTTTTATACAACATACTCGTAGAGTAAATGATCTTGGTTTGTCCGATTTAGAGTGTTTTTATGCAACTAGTAAATGCAAATCGATTTTTCTTCATGAAAATCTCATATTATCGACAGAGATGAACCAGTCTCCGCCTAAAAATCTCTTTAAAAAAAAAAGGAAAAAAACATATAATCGATATGAGTTTGGGTTTGTTGAAAAGCCCCAAGTCGCTAGGTGCTAATACAGGTCGGACTCGATTATCCGGAATTTCAGACACGATTATCCGGTGTATTTTATTTTTAATTTTCGGAAATTTTGAACAGTTTGTGTAATAATTCCATATTGAATACCCAATATGGGTATCAAATGGAAGGGCTTGACTAGTAGAACACAATTATTTATGGAAAATGCAAATCCAAAATGGCCGCCACCACAAGATGGCACCATTTTTTTTTTTCACAACACCATCATTATGGGTATCAAATGAAAGGGCTTGACTAGTAGAACACAGTTATTTATGTAAAATGCTAATCCAAGACGGCGGCCACTACAAAATGGTGGATTATATATTTTCTCAGAACCCCATTAATATGGATATCAAATGAAAGAGCTTGACTAGTAGAACACAGTTATTTATAAAAAATGCAAATCCAAGATGGCGGATAACATATTTTCTCAGAACCCCATTAATATGGGTATCAAATGAAAGGGCTTGACGTCAGTTTTCTATTAATGTGGGACAACCCTACAAACATTCAAACATACATAAGAACAGGTCAAGCTGAACGAAACTATTTAAAAAGTAATTAGTTGTTTGAGGACGGCGGCCATCTTGGACGTGGATTTTTCATTATCTGCTATGTTCTACTAGTCGAGAACTTTATTTTCATACCCGTATTGATGAGGTTTTGAAAAAAATACATACGGCGTCACTTGGGGTGGCGGCCATTTTGGATTCGCATTTTTCATAACTTTTTCTACTAGTCAATTCCTTTCATTTGATATAAATATTGATGCGGTTCTGAAAATGTGTAATCCGCCATTTTGTAGCGGTCGCCATCCTTGATTTACATTTTTCATAAATAATTGTGTTCTACTGATCAAACCGTTTTTTTTTTTCGATTCCCATATTGATGGGGTTTTGGGAAAAGCCATATGATTGGAATTTTGAGAAATTATGTACATAAATCGCCATTTTGTAGCGGCCGCTATCTTGAATTTTCAAGATCATGGAATACGCAGTTTTATAATGACACCAGAGATAAAGATGTATTCCAAATTTCAGATCAAACGGTCAACAGTAAAGGAGTGAAATTACTGTTAATGTGGTACAGCGCTACAGACAAAGTTACAAAGTCCAAACATACAAACGGGTCAATCCAGATAAGACCATTTAATAAATAAGTGCTAATCATAATTATATTACGTTTACCGAGAGAAAACTCGTTTTTTATGACTCGATTATTCCAAGGATTCGGTTATCCGGAGTGAAAAAAAAAACAATACTCCGGATAATCGAGTCCGACATGTACTGTAAATCATGAAAAAGACAATTTTATTCATATGTTTTGAAACATTCGAATACCTGATTCGAACCAGGTGTGCTGAATTAGAGCATTCAAAAAAGTGGACAAATCATGATCATATTTTCGACTGGACAAACCAAACTTAGTTACCATATAGTCCAGTAAATCGTCTTATTGTGCACTCAACACTATTGTTCGGCCATTATTCAACTGACTAGTTTAAAAGCAGCTAATGATTGTTTTTCACAAAGCCTTGTTAATTTTGTGCAACTTAGACAGTTATTTTATACAGCCAAAAGCTTCCGAGATACAATATGGTACTTAGGTATTAACGCCACCGGAGTTGAAATTCAATAAAGAGCAATTTTATTTCTCGGACGGACACTCGGTTATCTTTTGTATTGTTGTTGCCTTGTTGTTTGCAGAGTTCTGTTATTTTTTTGGAGTTTCTAAAATGCTTCGGGCTGTGAGAAATTGTAATTGGTAGAATAATAAAAGCAGTGATGCAAGACTATGAGATCGAAGTGTCCTACTATGTATTGAAGCCAGTAGAAAACGAAAAATACATTTTAACATTTTAACGTAAAACGTGTGCTGTAGCGCACAAGTTTGAAACTTTGGAAGATTTCGCGTTTGCAGTGCTGTACTCATGGCCGTCAAAGTGTTAAATATATTTTCAATTGATTACAAACTTCCGTTCAAAAACTCGAAATTCTCAACTCTTCTCAATGCCAAAATCACCCGCCTCAAACGACTCGAATTGCCCAACCATGTCTCACTGGAATGATGCTCTATAGTCACTATCGTTATTAAATGCAATAAATATCAATTTCCTTTCTTGCTCAGACCACGTGTGCAAAACTCATGAGCATTTTCGTTTTCTCATTTCAGAATCAAGCCCAAATTGAGGTTATTCATTCTTCGATCACCGGAACGATCCCCCGTAACGCGGTCCGACTGCCGGAAGACATCACGGCCCTAGCCGAGCGCGAAGGCCTCTCGAGGGACAAGGAAACCGTAAAAAAATCCGTCTCAAAAAACTACCACAAACTCAAGGACCTCATATCGGGCAAGTTTAAAAAAGAAGCCCAAGAAGGTGCAGGAGACGAACTGAACAACGTCTCCTCGTTGCTTCAACAGCAACAGCATCATCAGCAACTTCATCACCACCAGCAGCAACAACCCGATAGTCTTGGATCAACGTATCTCATGATGGGAGCCACTCCGGGAAACAATCTGAATCACGCCCAATCCAACATTAATTTGTGGCACTCGAACGCGACGGGCGATTCTCCACTATACTATCACAAGAAATTTGCCGATCCGGCAGAAGGCTACAACGGAGAATCATTGGCCGGATTTCGCAACCTAAAAGCCATGTCGCAACCCCAGCTCAATACAGTCGCGGTGGAAAATACCAGAGGCACTCCGAATGTCGGGAATTTCCCCCAACAAATAGACGGAACGGATAGCGATGACGGTGGATTCCGCCAACACACCCATGCTAGAGTGAATATGCAAACTCCGGTGCAGCACCACAGCCGACAAATGCAACAAAACTATGTTCACAACTATCGCCACAATCACCCACAAGCGGGGCAACACGCAGCACAGGTCCCACCTCCAACCTACCAACAAACTCCCCAGTCAAGGCATAAAATACTGACGGAATATGCGGACAGTTCTACCTCGCAGCAACAGCAACAGCATCACTCCCATTCGCATGGCGGCCATTCAAGCATAAACATTGGCGAGCAAAGCTACAATGACCACGAGCAATTGGATAAAAATCAAAACATCAATGAATCCTCCAATGGTCCTCCGATAGCCCAAAAACCAAATGTTCAAAAGATGGCTCAGGCTATCAACGGAAACCAAAACAGTACCAACAACAACAACACCGTGGTTCAAATTGCTCCGGAATTATCGCATGTGGTACAAATGACTGCCGGTGAATCGAAGCAAATTGATTCCATTTCTAGTTCGGATTACGATCGGAACGGAAATCACAGCTCCAACGTTGATTCAGGTCGGGGAAGTGCCGCTTATTCCAGTGGACGAAAACCTCCGGTACAACAGTCGGTTGGGAATTTGATCGAAGCTCGGAATCGGAGCAAATCGGAATCGGAATGGGTGAGTTTGTGGTGGTTAGTTCAATGTTAGGTTCTTGAAGTTAATGTCTTCTTCTGTTAATCGTAGATCGATGGGGTAGATGCTGAATTACGTAACATCCTAGAGCCTGGAATGAAGAGCATGATGATTCGTCCGGAAAGTACCATGTCGGAGAGCGCTTCCTCGATGTCGCCACCATTGCCTCCGCTCACACCGGACGGGGGGCTATACAATGGAAACTCTACCCATAACAAATCCAACCCCAAGCACCATTCCAAACAAGAGTACGGAACGGATACCTACAATCGTGCGAGTAAAAATCCTCAGCCGATTGGGCCTTCCAAGGGGCAACCTTCAACCAACACAATCCAAAACTATATGCACAACCTGAAGTTGTCTTCCAGTAGTAAAAAACACGAACAGAACATGCTGAAGAAACATTGTAAGATTCCCACTTTCTATTGAATCTTAATTTGTACGTTTCTAAACATCCAATTTCAATTTTAGTGTTCGGTTTGGACACGGACGGAGCGTCGGTAACCAACACAACCCGCTCGTTGGATCTGGAATCCTTGCTAGGCGGGCCGTGGGACGCCAATCAGTCGATGAGTGAATCGGAAACCGACGGTGGTCTCCAGCAGATACGGAACCAGCTCGAAGGGCTGGAGTCGATGTACGGCGAGGTGCTGAAGATGTTGGGCAATCGCATGGCCAGCAACGAAATGTCCCAACGGATGAATCGCCGAAGGCGACACGGAAGTCTTTCCTCGCTGCCATCCAGCTCGGTCAGCGGTCGACCTATCCGGGATCGCAGGAGAACAGATGAGCGCCGGAAGGTGCGTGACATACGGGGAATCAACAAACGCTTCCAGCGACTTGAGTCGCACGTAGTCACTCTGGCCCGAAGTGTGGCCCATCTTTCGTCGGAGATGCGCTCGCAGCATGTGGTCTCGCAGGAGCTGGAGGAAATTCGGAATGATATGGCCCTGCTGAGGACCCAGTCGATGCACCACATTCCGCTGAATGCGAGCGGGGCAGCAGCGGCAGCCGGAGCCAATCACAGCTCGAAGGAACCCATGAATTTGACCAACCCGAGGAGGGTTAAGAAATTGACGAAATTTTTCGGCGAGGATCCTCCGCTGATGAAATTGTTCCTGAAGAAGTTGGGGTATGAGGTGAGTGAAATAGTTCTAAATATCATTGAAGAAAGTCGATGCTTCAGAAGAGCCTAATTTCAAAGGTCATGAAAACCATGGAAGACGTGAATAATGACATATAAATAACTAGACTCTATTGATTTATAATTTACGAAGACTGTTATCCAGACTGTATTAATTGGGGGCGATAGGGAGGATTGAGGTCTTTTTCAATGTAATCGATCCCATTGAAACATTTTCGACTATACTGGCAGCTTGCCAAACTAGGCCAAAACTTCACCCGCCTTAGTGAGCCTTAGTAATCGGAAGGAGACGCTTCTGTAGACATTTTCGAGTCCTTTGTCTTGTTTGTGACGAAAACCTTGGTTTTCTGTTCAAAGTTGCAAATCCCTTGCCAACACAAGAACTTCCTGACAAATTTATCAGCGAAAAGAAATTTAGATTTACTGGGGACATCTCATCCGGCAGTGGCCTTGTTGAATTTCAGGCCTAGGAGCTGTCCAAAATTCATTTTCACGTCATGTATCTTTCATACTTCTTCAAAACTTTGCAGTACAACTTTCAAGTGCGTCTTTTGACCACCAGATGTTCAACCTTCTAACCTTCTCGCATGCGGATTCTCCGGATGATACTTTGATTATAATTGTGTTTTTTGGCGATGTCATAGTCCGAGAGTCTCGGGTTTGCCTTAATTGTTCTCGATACCATCAACCTACGTCCTCCGATCTATCCGTACAACAGTTGTACGGTCACGGAAACGTTTCAGCACATCATACACGATCAATTTAGCCAATTTCAGCGATTTCGAGATTTTAGCACCTGACCACGCCGGATTTTTATTGTGGGTGTTCAAAAACTTTTTCAAAAAAAAGACGGGTGGGTAATGTCGGGGACATAACCGGAGTGACGTAGGACTATACAAAGGGGACAGCTTTTGTTAAATATATATTTTAAATATATTGTTTCATTTTCATCTCCTACGTGAATATCTACCTATCTACCTAAAAAATGGATTAGTTCACTGTTTACTCTTTATGAATATGTTGATGGTTCTGAAAAGAACCTTTGATGTTGTGTTTTTGTTTTCACTCGATATTCCCATCTTGTTCGGTTAAACCTTCCTGTTTAGCTATTACGTTTGCCACTCGCCACAGCTTTCACAGTTGGAAAATTTCTTCCCATCCAGCTTGTGACATGTTGTTTAGTAAATTACATTTAATGCGACGTGCCGGAGAAACACTTTGCCACTCACTGAAACTAATTGTTGCCTTGATGAGCGCCGAACCGAAGCTGCTCTGTTCTTGATGCGGGTTTTCTGATTGTCGTGAGTAGCTTTGCAAGCCAACTCGAGCACTCCGATGGCCGAAACTCTATAATCGCTGTTAGGTATACTGGTGCTCCGGCACCAATCCGTTCGGCCTAGTTACCCTTGCGGAGCAATCAGTGAATGCGACCAACAGGGAACTGGAGACCTGCACGGTTCGAGTGAGACTTTGCCTTTCCCTTAACTTGTCCTCCTTTGTTACGTCCACGATGCCGATGCCGTTATTTTTTTGGGGTCCGCGTGTTTTATACTCTAGCGGTACACACTCACAGGATAGAGACAAATCGGCAGACTCAGCCAGAGGGGCGAGTCCAACGAGACGAACGAATGAGCGTTAAAAGGGAGCGATGGCAAAAAAATACATTCATTACGATTCGTTCGCTCGTTGGATTCACATGCAGGCTAAAAAGGGTCCTTTTCAGGATCACAAAATTATCTTCAATGTAAAGAGTTTATTGTTTTGTTATCACTCGATATTCCCATCTTGTTCGGCTAAACCTTCCTGTTTAGCGATTTGTTGCCACTCGCCACAGCTTTCACAGTTGGAAAATTTCTTCCCATCCAGCTTTGTGACATGTTGTACAGTAAATTACATTCAATGCGACGTGCCGAAGCGCCACTCAGTGTCGCATTGGAGGCGATTTTAACCTGTAATTGAACATTTGCGATGACAGTGGTACAGTGTCGACTTTCAATGTGGGGTCATAATTTGGATCTCTATGTTTACAAAAATGTCCATCTAAATAAGTCGCATTACATGTCCGTCCAATTAGCTAAATGTCGAACTAATTGTAAATTACTGTACTTTCAATCTGGAAACAATTTAAGAATTGGTGAAAATTGAATAATCAGGAAAGTCCCCAACTATCAATTAGCTCAGAACAACTGCCAAATTCACATACTCATCAGATCCTGGCAAACAAATTATGAAAAAATCTATTTGTGTTTCATTATTATTTTGGATAATGTTTTAGAAAGCATTGAACTGTATTTCCTAAACTCTTTTTTGGAAGGTTTAATGGCCCTGAAAAGCGCATTGTTTTATTGAATAGTTCCAATTTAGAAAACTTAGTACTCGTGGTTTTGAAAAAAAACCATTTCGAACGCCCTCGATGCCGCCTTGTTCTGGATATGCCACCAAAGCAGTTTGTATAAAGAACAAACATTTTTCTTCTGCTACCTGATGCCGTTTTGCGATTGCGTTTGCTACTCGCCACTCGCTGCAACTGCCTGTTGTCTTGATGTCCACCGAACCGAATGTGTTCTGTTCCGAATGCGGGTTTTCTTATCGTCGCGAGCAGCTTTGCCAGCTAACTCGATCACTTCGGCGGCCGAAACGCCGACTAGGTGGACTGGTGCACTGGTACTAACGCGCTCGGCCTAGCTACCCTTGCGGGGAACTCCAGATCAACACGGTTCGAGCGGGATTTTGCCTTTCCCTTCACTTTTCCTCCTTTGCCATATCCAACCATGGCTGCTTGTGTTGGTTTGTTGATATGTTGTGATGCGAACCGATGTGGTGTACGGTTTGAATGAGAATGATCGTTACGGCAGCGGAGCGGGGATTTTTAAGCTGACTGGCTGGCTCGAGAATTACGCATGTGTGAGACTGCGACCAATGTTTCGTTCATTTTTTTTTCTTTTTCCTTTCCAATCGTGCTTCATTCTATTTCGCTGCTGCTCTGGTTGCCCGTTTTGGTCGGTACGATTTGAGGAGCACAAAATGGACCAATCAAAAATGGGCACATGGTGCATTTGGACAATGCTTGATATTTCACAATTATTCAATTATTTATCTCAAGAAAAATGAAATGGTATTCGTTATGATAGATGCGTAGATATATTTCCTATCAATTGATGCAAAAACCTTTGCGATCTATTGAGAAATGCTCGAATTATAAGCGTTCCAAATCTTGCATTTTTTCCTACTTGTTCAGTGCCTAGATTTCCATTTCACCCCCTATATCTTCCGGTTAGACGTAGTCCTACGTCAACAAAACGAATCAACGTGAAATTTTTGAAGATATAGATTTTCCAAACAATTAGCTTAAACAAATTGAAAAACTAGAAACAACTGTAAATGCAACTGAGAATGAGAATGAGAATGAGAAAGAGACTGGGATTTAGAGTGAGGTTGATAATGAAGCATGGAACATGAGCTTGAAAAGGATACAATGGGTGAGGCAGCATGCGACTAGAAATAAGGATGAGTATGCCAAAATAAATAAGAAATGGACATCTGACGACGAAATAAAAAGAAATTAGAATTTTGATGAAACAAAGAAATAGACATGAAAATGAAACAGAATAAAAATGAAAGATTGAGAGAGCGAGAGAACGAAATAACAAAATGAAAATAAGAAAATCATAAAAAAATTAAATGAAAAAAATAAGAAAATAACAAAAAAAAATTCTTCTCAAATGGGGATCAACATAGGGTAGGAGCCTGCCTGTTGGTCTCAAATGTTCCTATCTCACGCCTCCACGAAGATCATATGACGACATTTTTAGATCGGGCGTGAACTGGAAACACACACCTGGTCTTGGCTCCGAGAACGGGTGTCGAAAGTGGCTAAGTGAGGGGGTGCGAGCGAGTCAGAGCGCTATATCTCTCCCGGGGAAGGCCTCCCGGGTCATGGAGGCCTTGCCAACCCGCTGTCTCCCGGGCAAAGGAGATACACCCAATAACATGGAGCTACGATCACGAAGATTAATTAGAATGCGATCACCCGAGGAGGGTCCCCGAACTGGAGCTGGTCCTGGAACGGGCGTAAGAGCGAGCGGCCAGCGGCTGGAGGGCGATGTGCAAGAGCGGGCCACCAGCCGGGTTCAACCCGAAGAGCTACCGCCACACGGAAACAGCAGCCATCGACATCACCCAAGAAACGCTGCGCCTACGAGACGTGTTGCGACTGCCAGACGACAGTCGTCCACACTTGTGGGTACCACTAGGCGCCGGATCATGTGGACACACGAAATGAATGAATTCGTGATCCGCGCCTATTACATCTGCACTGCTTTGGAGACGGACATGAGCGGTCGCCCTCGAATACTAACAATGTTCGAGGAAGCGTATCCAGAGTTCGTCGGGAGGCTTGATCAGAACGCGATGAACGCGAGGCGTAGAGCGATAGTACGCAACAACATGCTCTCCCAAACGCAAATCGACGAGATCAAGCAGCAGGTGCAGAGAGAAATAAGCTCCAGGAACAACAGAGCAAGCGATGTGTCGAGACGAAGTTCAGTACGGCTGAGCAATTCATTCGCGAGTGGGGCACGCGAATCAGCACCAGTGGAGGCCACAGTACTACAACCCCCTGAGCCGGAAGACCCACAGCCAGATCAACAACTACTACGCGATCTGGTCTTCCACTACGACGAGGCGATCTCACAGTTCCGCGACACAGACCCATTGTCGCGCCCCAGGATCCCGAAGTTGCAGCATTCCCGCAGGCTGACAAGTGCAGTAAAGCTCATGAACGAGCACGTTCTTCCGCTGCACTTGGTTGATGCTGAGAACATGGAGGAGCTGCAACTGAAAGTTTACTGTGCTGCTGTGGCGACCGCCAAAAGTTTAGGATACCGTATTAGGCCAAGAGGCGGACTGCTCCAACATCTCCGTGAAAGGCGTGAGCCTCCATGGCGAAGGAGATTGGAGCAACGGATCCTAAACAAGCGCGCCGCAATTGGAAGACTGATGGCGTACAAAAGAGGCAACAGATCGGCGAAATTATGTCGCCAAGTTGCTGTGATCGTGCGGCCTACTGAACTTCGCCAGCTGGGAGCTCACCAGCTGACGGAAAAACTCGACACACTGGTACAGCAATTGAGCGTCCTAACTAAACGGCTGAAACGTTACTCTGACTCTGCAAAGCGCCAGGAACAAAATCGGATGTTCAGAGATAACGAAAAAGCGTTCTACGACCACATTAGCGACGAGAAGCCCGACTACCGCGAAGGTTTGCCAGATATTAGCGATGTGACGAACTTCTGGGCTGGTATTTGGGAGACCCCAGTACAACATCGCGACGGGCAAATGTGGTTAAGACGGGAGGAGGAGAGTTGTGGTGAAATTGGAGAGATGCCAGCTATCATCGTCGAAGAGAACGATGTCCGCGAAGCCTCGCGGTACCTGAGGAACTGGGCAGCACCGGGCCCCGATGGTGTTCAGAACTTCTGGCACAAGAAGCTGACCGTCGCACATCAAAAGATAGCTGAGTGCTTCAACAAGGTGCTACGTGACCCACACAACCTCCCTGAATTCGCCACCCGTGGCGTCACATTCCTCCTCCCGAAAGACAGCAACACATTGAACCCATCAAAGTACAGGCCGATAACGTGCCTATCGAGTCTGTACAAGATATTAAGCAGCATCATAACCGCCAAAGTTTCTGCCCACTGCGAACAACACCATATCATCGCAGAAGAGCAGAAAGGATGCAGGAAAAATACGCATGGCTGCAAAGACCAGGCCATCATCGACGCAGCCATAGTCGGCCAGGCGGTATATAACCAGCGGAACCTAAGTATGGCCTACATCGATTACAGGAAGGCTTATGACTCCATACCTCACTCGTTTCTCGTCCGGGTATTGGAGCTATACAAGATTGATCCCGTCGTCGTTAGGTTCCTGCAGCATGCGATGAGGCAGTGGAGCACGTCTCTGCACCTCAGTGATGGGGAAAATGTGTTGCAGTCTAGAACGCTGCAGATAAAGAGGGGGATATTCCAAGGCGACTCTTTCAGCCCGCTTTGGTTTTGTCTGGCACTGAACCCCCTCAGTAGGACGCTCAATAGAAACGGTCATGGCTATAAAATAAGGTATGGCGACGGCGCCCACGAAGAAGTGACCCATACCTTCTACATGGATGATCTCAAGGTCTACGCTGATTCACGTCAGCGTCTAGGTGTAGCTATCCGGGTTGTCGAAGACATAAGCAGGGACATCTGCATGGAGTTCGGCCTCGACAAGTGCCGCTGTGTCCATCTGCTGAAAGGGCAGCTTACCGAATCCGGAGGTTACGAGGTCTATGACGGCGAGTTCATAAGAGACATGGTTCGTGGCGAATCCTATAAATATCTTGGATTCCGACAGCTCACCGGGATTCGCCACTCCGACATCAAGACGGAGCTGCGAGACAAGTTCTTGAGTCGAGTGAACTGTGTCCTGAGGACTTTCCTCAACGCGGGGAACAAGGTACGCGCGATCAACACATTCGCGGTTCCCCTACTGACCTTCAGTTTTGGTGTAGTCAAATGGAGCAAAACTAACCTAGAGGACCTTGAGAGGAGGATGAGGAAAGCATTCAAAGAGGCCGGAATGCACCATCCTCAATCGGCACTGGAGAGAGTTTCACTGCCACGCAAAGAAGGGGGACTTGGAATAGTCGACATATCTGCACTGTGTGTTGCCCAGGTACGACAACTGCGCGAGTACTTCGCAGAACGCGCCAACCAAAACGCGCTATACCGGGCTGTCTGCGCCGCCGACAGAGGATACAGCGCTCTGCACTTGGCGCAAGCGGAGTACCAACTCAACTGCAATCTGCAGACAGTGGAGGAGAAGATTGCAGCTTGGAAGCAGAAGGCAGTGCATGGTGCCCACCCCCATCAACTGGACCGGCCACACGTCGACAAGGCCGCATCTAATCTGTGGCTAACGCGTGGTGAACTCTCTTCAGTAGTAGAAGCCGACATGATAGCCATCCAGGACAGGATAATGCCGACGAGAAACTGCAGGCGGTACGTCTGGCATCAAGACGTTGATGACATTTGCCGGATGTGCCATCAACCAGGTGAAAACATAGAGCACATTATGGGAGGCTGTCCCGTTTTGGCCAACGCAGCCTACACCGAGCGCCACAACAACGTGGCCCGTATTGTTCATCGACAACTGGCGCTCCAATGTGCTCTACTGGAAGACAACGTACCAAACTACCGGTACCTGCCTGCACCTGTCCTGGAAAATGACCGTTTCAAGCTGTACTGGGATCGCACTGTTCTGACCGACCTCTCGATCCACCACAACCGCCCAGATATAATGGTTTACGACAAGAGCGACCGCAAAGTCACCATCATCGATGTCGCTATTCCACTGAACCAGAATCTGGAGGAGACCCACGGTCGCAAAATCTGCAAGTACCGACCATTGGCCGTGGAGCTCAAGGAACTGTGGGGGCTAAGGGAGGTCCCAAGAATTGTTCCAGTCGTTCTCTCTGGAACTGGAATTGTCCCGAAGACACTTCTGGAAGCGCTAAAGGTGTTGAACATGGAGAAGGAATTGGCCGGCATCCAAAAGTCGGTCATCCTTAGCACCTGCGCGATTGTCCGACAATTTCTCGGTCAGGACTGAAACAGCACGAGCATGCAGATACGTGCATTCCGCAGAGCCTAGTCCCCCTTTGGCATTCAGAAGCCCGGGGGCAGGTGAAAATTCTGGCTAGGTTCGCCTAGTTAAGAAGTGAGATAAGTCTGCCAAAAAAAAAAATTAGAAAAGAAGGAAATAACTTGGCGCAAGCGGAGTACCAACTCAACTGCAATCTGCAGACAGTGGAGGAGAAGATTGCAGCTTGGAAGCAGAAGGCAGTGCATGGTGCCCACCCCCATCAACTGGACCGGCCACACGTCGACAAGGCCGCATCTAATCTGTGGCTAACGCGTTCAGTAGTAGAAGCCGACATGATAGCCATCCAGGACAGGATAATGCCGACGAGAAACTGCAGGCGGTACGTCTGGCATCAAGACGTTGATGACATTTGCCGGATGTGCCATCAACCAGGTGAAAACATAGAGCACATTATGGGAGGCTGTCCCGTTTTGGCCAACGCAGCCAACACCGAGCGCCACAACAACGTGGCCCGTATTGTTCATCGACAACTGGCGCTCCAATGTGCTCTACTGGAAGACAACGTACCAAACTACCGGTACCTGCCTGCACCTGTCCTGGAAAATGACCGTTTCAAGCTGTACTGGGATCGCACTGTTCTGACCGACCTCTCGATCCACCACAACCGCCCAGATATAATGGTTTACGACAAGAGCGACCGCAAAGTCACCATCATCGATGTCGCTATTCCACTGAACCAGAATCTGGAGGAGACCCACGGTCGCAAAATCTGCAAGTACCGACCATTGGCCGTGGAGCTCAAGGAACTGTGGGGGCTAAGGGAGGTCCCAAGAATTGTTCCAGTCGTTCTCTCTGGAACTGGAATTATCCCGAAGACACTTCTGGAAGCGCTAAAGGTGTTGAATATGGAGAAGGAATTGGCCGGCATCCAAAAGTCGGTCATCCTTAGCACCTGCGCGATTGTCCGACAATTTCTCGGTCAGGACTGAAACAGCACGAGCATGCAGATACGTGCATTCCGCAGAGCCTAGTCCCCCTTTGGCATTCAGAAGCCCGGGGGCAGGTGAAAATTCTGGCTAGGTTCGCCTAGTTAAGAAGTGAGATAAGTCTGCCAAAAAAAAAGGAAATAACAAAATTTAAAAAAATCAAAATAGGAAAATAAAAAATATAGAAAACAGGGAAAAGAGAAAAATCAAAAAATGAGAAAATGAATGAGTGAGAAATAAAAAAATTCATTTATCATTTTATCATTTTATCATTTTATCATTTTATCATTTTATCATTTTATCATTTTATCATTTTATCATTTTACATTTTATCATTTTATCATTTTATCATTTTATGATTTTATCATTTTATCATTTTATCATTTTATCATTTTATCATTTTATCATTTTATCATTTTACATTTTATCATTTTATCATTTTATCATTTTATCATTTTATCATTTTATCATTTTATCATTTTATCATTCTATCATTTTGAAAATAAGGATATTCATTAATGGTAAATTAAAAACTAAAAAAGGGAAACTAGAAAATGAAACGAACAGAAAATTAGATTTTTTTGAATTTCATCATTATCCTTTATCCCATTTATTATTTTATGTTAAATGAGAAAATGAGAACATAAAAAATGAAAACAATAAGAATAAAGACAAAATGAAAAAATGGAAAAATGAATAAATAAGGAAAAGAGAAATTAAGGAAATAAAGAATTTTTCATTCCTTTATTTCCTTAAAAGAAAAAAAGGAAAATGTGAAAATAAGAGAATGAGAATGAAAGTAAAAATAAGAACGATAACGAGATTACGGAAGAGTTTGAGAATAAAATTGCGACCTTGTTCCAAAAAACTAGAATAAGTACAAGAATACAAGAATAAAACTGAATATGAGCCATAAGGACAGATGAAATCATAATTGACAGCTATGAATTACTGAAGGCATTTTTTTTAAGATTATAATTGAAGACTTTCTTAAAATGATATTGCAGCAAAATTTTAAAAAGATACGAGTCCGGTGTCAAATAACGAATTGTAAATTGCGGTTAGACAGCTTTAATTTGATTGATTGAAACAATCAAACTTGTCATACATTTTTGAGAGGAAATGTTTAAAAACGCCCAACAAAACACAAACTTTGAAGTTTTTTGCTTTTAAAATGTTATAATTCCACTAATTTAAATATTTTACAAGCATAGCCAGTTCCAAATTTTCTCATCTCACAAATGGAAGCAAGATAATTATTCCAAGTAGCGCAATTTTCAAATTTGAGCCAGTCTAAAGCAAACAAAGCTCAAAACGAGGACAAATCCAAGATTACTTTTTTTCATCAAAAAAAAATTCTTCTTTCATATTCATATTGTGTATATAAAACAATGAAAATAATTTGTTTCGATTCGATTATATTTCCAATTTATACTTTATATAGTGAAACATAAATATTATATATAATCGGATCCACCCCACCCTGTATTGAGTGTTGAGTATTGGGTATTGAAAAATGAATTGAGAATTCTATGAAAACTTAGGATGAGAGCGGTCTTTGAAAAGAGACGAGGTATGATAATAATAGTAAGACTGAATATTCGAATAGAATAGACCTGAAAATCGGGTTTGGAATGAGATTGAGGTCGAGAATCAGATTGAAATAAACATTGAGATGTAAGTAAAAATCCTAAGTACTGAAAATGAAATAAAAATGATATAAGAACACTTCACTGAAAATGAGAACGAGAGAAAGTATACAAAATGAAATTATTTCATTAGAATAAAATAAAAGAATTGATTCAAAAGTGAAGAAGGAAACTAAAAGTATGTCCAGAGAGCGGTTGAGAATAAAACTGAAATCGGTTTAAATTGACAGTGATATATGAAGATTGAAAATATCTCATTATTTATCTGATTATATCTGATACTGATATCAGTTTCAATCTAAGTATTTTAGTTAGTGTCAGTATTACCCCTAGTCTCATTATTGATCACATTTTCATTCTCATTACCTTCAAATTCAATCTGTATGAACGTGAAAAAATCTAATGTTAAAATTCATGATGATATAGATAATTAAACCGAAAATGAGACACAATTTGAGAAAGAAAAATGATTGAAAAATTAAAACCATGGAAAGATTTAGACTGAAATTGAGAGTGAGCTTGATAATAAAATTAAAAATGTGATTAGGAATGAGAGTTCGATTAAAACCGAGAAGTACACGCGTATTATTTGGCATAAAACTCTCAACTGTTTCGAGGAGGACATCAACGGATATTTACCCTCTAATGCATCCAGTGAGCAAGAGACAAATCTAGTAGATCCAATCTTGTCGTGTGGTTTGGTTCAGGTGAACTCATATGTCAACTCTAACAACAGACTTCTGGATTTAGCCTTCACGAGTTCTCCTGATATAACTGAGGTATTCGAACCACCACTTACACTGTTGCCCATCGACACACATCACCCACCGTTCATTCTGTTGGTGGACATACAGAGTTCGGTCACATACCACCAACTTCACTCTGCTACGGATGAATTCGACTTGGACTACAGACGTAGCAATTTCGACTCGCTGAATGCCGCGTTTTCGTCCATCGACTGGCAACATTTTCTGAATAGACAGTCTGTTAACGAAAACGTCCTCATATTCTACGACAAACTGATCGAAATAATCCGCTCAAATGTTCCGCGCCGTCGTCGTAATTCAAGCAACGTTAGTAAAAAACCTTGGTGGACAACTGAGCTTCGCAACTTGCGTAACCGACTGAGGAAAGCACGCAAACGATTTTTTGCTCACAGGTCTGATGTGAATAGAGAGTGGTTACGTGGAATCGAGTCATCGTACAATGAATTAAACATCTCCACCTACCAACAATACTTATCAAGAGTGGAATCAAACTTGAAACAAAACCCATCGATGTTCTGGAGGTACGTTAAAGGACAAAAAGCTAACAACCACGTGCCAACCAATGTCACATATAATGACTACACAGCCAGCACAGCTAACGAAGCTGCCAATCTTTTTTCTAACTTTTTCCAAAGTGTGTATTGTTCAACTTCACCTGTACCTCGCCCGGGATGTTTCAATAACGTGCCAACCCATAATATTCACCTTCCGATCTTCGGATTTTCCAACGATGAAGTACTTGGTGCATTGGTCAAATTGGATGCTTCGAAAGGAGCCGGAGTGGATGCTCTGCCACCTTTGTTAGTAAAAAACTGCGCTGTATCTTTGGTCGTTCCTTTGACGATGATATTTAACAGTTCAATAGAACAGAGATGCTTTCCAAGTTTATGGAAAACAGCTTCAATGATTCCTGTCCACAAATCTGGCAGTTTATACAATGTTGTCAATTACAGGGGAATTTCGATTCTCAGTTGTTTGGGAAAAGTTTTGGAATCTCTAATGCACAACGTCATGCTTAATGCAGTAAAGCCGATTATCTCTGACTATCAGCACGGATTCATACCACATCGTTCAACTGTTAACAACCTAATGTGCTACTCCAACATACTATTCCATGAAATCGAACGGCGTAATCAAGTTGATTCCGTTTATATCGACTTCTCGAAAGCCTTCGACACTGTACCGCACTCCTATGCAGTCGAAAAATTGCAACACATAGGCCTCCCGACGTGGATTACGGAATGGCTAATGTCATATTTAACAGATCGGAAGGCATTCGTACAGCTGAATTCGTCGCGATCCAGTACATTCAACATACCATCTGGTGTACCACAGGGAAGTGTGCTGGGTCCATTGATATTTGTCCTATTCATCAACGACTTATGCTTTCGTATATCCTCCGTTAAGCTACTATTTGCTGACGACCTTAAAATCTTTCGAGTCATCGCATCTCCATTAGACTGCATATTATTGCAAACCGACATTGACGTTGTTCTGAGCTGGTGCAGAGAGAATGGTATGAGTGTGAACATAAATAAGTGCAAAACGATCACCTTTAGCCGCAGTCGATCTTTAGTCTCACACCAATATCTGATCAACAATACTCCATTGGAACGCGTACCGTCCATTCGCGACTTGGGAGTTATAATGGACTCTAAACTTCGTTCTCATGAGCACGTTTCTATCAGTATTGCCAAAGCTTTTTCCGCACTTGGTTTTATTCGCCGTAATGCTGCTCAGCTAACCGATGTATATGCACTGAAATCGCTTTTTTGCGCATTAGTGCGTAGCATTATAGAATACGCTGTTCCGGTTTGGGCACCTTACCACACGTATCAGATAATCCGCATTGAACGCATCCAGAAGGTGTTTATACGTTTCGCACTTCGAAACCTGCCTTGGAATGATCCACTAAATCTTCCTGACTACCAAGATCGTTGCCGCTTGATTAATCTCGAGCTCCTGTCGGTACGACGACTAAGGCTGCAACAGCTGTTCATATTCGACGTCCTGACGAACAACATTGACTGTCCCGATATACTACGTGAAATTCCACTTATTGTACCCCCTCGCCAGCTGCGACACTCCGCTCTAATCGCCATTCCTAGGCACAGGACTAATTACGGATACAACAGTTCTCTATGCTCATGTCTCAAAGCTTTCAATGCCATCTGTGATAAATTTGATTTCAATATAACCAGACAATGTTTCATCTGTAGACTTAAAAATTTTGTATAGGTTAGGATTAGTCTGTACGGTACCACCGAAGACCGAATACAACTAAATAAAAAAAAAAAAAAAACAAGTACTAACAAAACAGACGCAAGTAATACCACTGACTGAGTTCCACAAATTTACGAGAATGTTCTACTCGTTCATCAATTGACTTATGTTGAATCGATCAACTATCTGTTGGATTATGGCTAATTGATTGTTTCTTTCGTGTTTGAAAATGGGCTATCACCATCTGAGATCACCTACTGCGTTTGTATGAAGTAAAATGTATCATTTGGAGGTGAATACGATGATTCATAAATCAACATAGCTCTGCTAATTGCATAAATATAAGAGAGATCGTCATGAAACTTGTTACGAGTAATAGACAAACAAAATGGAGAAAGGTATGACTGAGAATATGGCCATCATCTAATTACATCACGTATTGAGTTTGTATAGAGTTGAATCTAATCTATCGTACAAAGGGGGCTACGATGAAAGTTTTGATACTCTCTACGAATTCATCACCTTGTAACCTTACTTTTCACGACTCAAACTATAAAAATCCAATCACAAGTACAGAGGCAGTCTTGCTCAAAAAGGAGTAAAATTCACAAATATCAAACCTTGCCCAAACGGTTGTAATACCGATATTTTTGATCGAAATCAAAATGACTGCACAAATAAAAAAATTCTTGATAGATTTCCCCTGCAACGATACATCGTCCCTTATAAGGTTTACAGACATTGAAATCATCCTGATAAGCCTCCTCTGGAATACTCTGTACAATTTTGATTATATGATCTTTCATTTAGTCAAGAAATTTGTCACGGATCACTATCGCTGCTTCGCAGGTTACAAAACAGACAAAAATGTTTTGAAACCGAACAACATGTTTACGAAGTAATTCACTGTGATTTGAAATACGTTTATCGATTCCTAGTAAATACATTCCTAGCAATTCTTTCACTATAATTTCTACCATTAATGTGTTCAAACATTCCGCTCTACCCGTGTTGATTACAAAGCATCATTATCATTTCAATTGCGCAAACATCATCGTGATAATTACAATAACACTGCATTGACCCTTCCAGAAGTACGCCCCAATCTTCGAGAGCGAACGCGTCGGAATGATCGAACTGCCGTACCTAGGAGAGGAGAGACTGCAAAAGATGGGAATTCCCCTGGGACCCCGGTTGCGAATTCTACAGGAAGCCCAAATATCGCTGTGCCGTGATACCACCCTGTGTATAGTGTGAGGTAAAGACAACCAGAGACACCGCTTCTGCCCTACCCCGTGATCCCATCTGAGTGTGCGACAAAATGAGCCAAAGAAACACCACTAAAATGATGTGTACACTGAATGTAACAAAAAAAATACAGTGCTTATTCTTAAAGTTATTACCCGTGACGATAAAATTATTCTCAATTAGAAATAGTATCAGTTGCATTGATTACGTTGTATTTTATAACCATTATGTGTATTAAGCGACACGCCAGACTACTCATTAAGTATTCCTCGTTCCGGCGTCAACGAACTAACTGAAGCGTACGTTCGAAGCCTGTCAAATACACAACTTTTAATCATAATACACAAATTAATCGGTAATCAAATGTACATTTTAATCGGAAAGAACACCAGCACAAAGCAACCATTGCTAGGCGATAACGCCATCAAGTCGTTTTTGCCTTTTCAAGCCGAATCCTGTGATCAGTCTTTTTTCATTCTTCGATCGGAACGCATTGGAAACCCAGCCTCCGAACCATGCATCAGTTTACGAATATACTGCTGATTGTCAGCTTGATGACGATTGCCCTTGCGGAAGTGGTTAAGTTTCAGGATTGCAAGGAAAACGGTGAGTTCCATTGTTAGCAATTAGTGCTTCGTATCAAATGATGATGACGGAGGTGTCTTTCCACTCACAGTGAAATGTACGGTCCACGAGGTTCGCATTGATCCGTGCCCGGAAGTGGCAAAGAACAAACCCTGTCGATTGGTTCGGCACAGCAATGTGACGGTCTCGTTTGACTACACGCCACAGTTCGGGGCACAAGAGGCCACTTCGAAGGCATTCTGGTCGCAGAACTTGATGGATTTGCCGTTCGCCGGTATGGACACGGAAGCCTGCAAGCATACCAGCTGTCCGGTTGTCGAGGGTCAAAGGCAGAGCTACTCGTACAATCTCAACGTTTTAAAATCATTTCCACCCGTGAGTATTTCGAGGTTTTGAATATAAAATGGAAGATGTGTTGAATGCGATTCTCAATAATTACAGCGAGCTTACGACGTCAAATGGAAACTGATGAATGAAGCCAATGAGATGTGCTGTTTTATTACTCAGATCGAGATCACAAAAACTAAATCGGGAAAACATTGATCGTATGTCATTAATAAATGGTAATTTGATAAGACGAAGCAGATGCATTTTCGTTACTATGCCGAATCTGTTCATTAAATGTCAAACACTATAAAATATAAAATACGTCTGATACTGATAATTGAATAACAGTGTTTTGTGTTGTATAGGAGAGATAAGAAGCTTCAATTTGTTCTCGTTGCTTTTCTCTATGAAGAGTCAATTGATTCCCATCTGCACAGTAGGGGAACCGCGGGTAAGACGGACAGTGGGGGTATGATGGACAGGTGGTTGATTTGTATAGTTGCATTATGAATTTCAAATTTTTGTTGATGGGAACTCCTTCTACATGCTATTCTAGAATATTTAAACCATCCTATGACAATGAATACTGATCAAAAGTGAAACAGGGAAACAAAAACCGAAAATCAAACATGATTCCGCGTGTGGATGTAATTTTTGCGGCTTCGATATTAACCCATTACTGCCCAGGTGTACATGAACTTGATCCAAATGGCATGAAACTTTGTAGTCCATCTAGGTTTGTCCCGAAACGGGTGGAAAACGCAATATTTTGGTTTGGAGTTCTTTGGAAATTGAGATATCTGACGTATGAAATTTCATACGTTGAGCCGATACAGTATCAAAAATGGAAATCATTTGAATATCGAACAAAACGGTTTTATTTCATAAAATTCAACTTCAACAACCATTTTCATGGTTTATTAGCACTTTTGTGTACTGCTGTTCTAAGCGTAATTGTCCCACGGTTCGTAGGGATTGCATATAACATAGTACCGTTATGCGTAGAACGACAGTGTATCGGATTTAGTATTTCTGAGCATGGTACCGGAAAAAGCACTCCGAAGGGTGCAAACCCACATCACACTTCAAGCAAATATACGTCGACCTTCGTTGGGTACCAGTTGGATTCGTATTAATGAAATGATTTATTCCGTCGAACCTAACTTCCGATGACTTCGAGTGTTTAGGCTTGATCTGCATGAACTCGATCCTTGCTGAATTTATGTCACTCATCCGAATTTAGGGACATTTTTTCCCAGTCTGGCTCTCCGCTTCTTGCTGCTGCCCGAGGAGCATTCTTGTGATTGGCCTCGTTCAATGTTGCTCTCGACATTCACTTGTTTGACAAAACCGGAAGGGCCGTCCTCCGAGTCACTATCTCCAGCATCCACATCGCTGTCTCCAACGCTTGGGGGCATGATGACAAAGTCAATATCATTTGTTGACACTAGGTTTTCGAAAGCGTCCTCGTCCAAATCAATCAGATAATTGTACAGCTCCTCCGGATTATCGGGAAGCTAATATATCCTATCGAGAAAAAAATATACCGTAGTTGCACAGCGTATGAAATTTCATGCGCTCAAAAGTAAACATAGATTTTTTTTACGGTTTCTTAATTTTCTTCGGATTTTTTTGCTAGATATCATTTTTTACTCTCGTCTAGTAGTGTTGTGTCACAGATTTGAGCAATTTAGTATCCTTTAAGAGGTAAAACTTTGGTAAATTTATGTTTATTTTTGCGACTCCATTAAACTCAAACTTTGCAAGCTTCAATACACAACAAAACAATAAAAATGACAGACAAAATGACACTGACACAAAAAAAAACACTCTTAAATTGTCATGTGGTATCATTTAAAATGCGCTTAACACTTTAGTTTCATCAAGAACAGTTTTTCAAAAACGGGCACATTGTGTACTAAATTATACGCTGGGCACTAGTGGGTTAAGAAAAGTGACATACGATATTTCTCCTGTATATTTCGACATTTTTAGGATAACAATTATTAGCAAAATAATGAAACTACAATTTTTAACACGCAAAATAGCACTGTAGTTTGGAATGGTTACTGTTAGCTTGCTTGGATACTCAGAAAGTCATTAATTGTATTAATTGTAATCATTCACTATTCATTCACAAATACAACAAAGTATATAAAACAATAGCAAAAATGTGTAATGCAATGGTTTTGTATCACAACCACAAATACAAATCTTTCTGATATTATACTAGCTGACCCGCCAAACTTCGCCGGGTCAGCTAGAATAATATTAGAAAGATTTGTATGCGCGTGATAAAATGTGACAAAATCCATTTCCACTTTCGAACGAAGATCAATTTCGTTACTGCAAGCATCAAATGGACTAGCAACGGTTGTCAATATGTAATTGTAGAACACATGCGAATTGAATTCTTCGAATTTTCCCATTTTCCTTCAGAGTTTTCCGAAAATTTTCAATTATCATTTTTGGTTGGAATATGTTTGGTTAAAATATGTGCATTATTATGCTACCCCCTCTTTTTTCCAGAGGAGGAAGAGGTGCCATACCATCATAGAAACATTACTCGTACCCAAAAACCCTCACATCCCAAATTCCGTTCCATTTACTTGATTAGTTCTCGAGTTATGCAGAAATTTGTGTTCCATTTCTATGGCGGCCCCCTCTTACAAAAGTGAGAGGAGTGTTGAACCACCTCAGAAATGTTTCTTGCCCCCTACATGCCATATTTGGTTCCGTTTGCTTGATTAGTTCTTGAATTATGTAGAAATGTATGCTTCATTTTTATGGTGGTCCCCCCCTTCAGAGAGAGGGGAGGAATGAATATTCGCCATAGAAACATTTCGAGTTCCCTAAAACCTTCGCATGCCAAATTTGGCTCGATCTGCTTGATTAGTTTTCGAGTTATGCAAAAATTTGTCTTTCATTTGTATGGCAGCTCCCTCTAAGAGAGGGGAGGAGGGGGGGGGTTTGGTTTTGTTTGCTTGATTAATTCTCGAATAATGCAGAAATTTGTGTTTCATTTGTACGGCAGCCCCTCGTAGAGAGGGGTCTCGAACTATCATAAGAACCTTCACCGACCCCAAAAACCCCTACATACCAATTTTCATGTTGATCGGTTCAGTAGTTTTCGAGTCCATAAGAATCAGACAGACAGACAGAAATCCATTTATACGAGGGTCACTATTTATATTTCGGGAATTGGCAACACTGATGTCATGTGAGTCCATCTGACGGTTCCATCGTAAAGTTTGACATTTTTGACGATATACGTACTCAGAACATTTTGTCATACGGACGCCATTTGTTTATTTTATATTTAGTTGAAAGTTTGGTCCCGGCAAAAAAATGGAACTGAATCGTGAACATTTTCGTGTGATGATTTTTTACGACTTTCGACGTGGATTATCACAACAAGAGTGCGTCAATCAACTTAATTTGACTTTTGGCGATGAAGCTCCATCAAAAACCACTGTGTCTCGCTGGTATAGTGAATTTAATCGTGGTCGTAGTTCGCTGTCCCACGAGTTTCGTGAAGGTCGTCCAAAATCGACTGTAGTGCCAGAAAACATCGATGCTGTGCACGAAATGATTAAGCAAGATTGTCATGTAACCTATTGTGAGATTGAGGCATCCCTAAGCATTAGTTCCACCAGCATATATGCGATTTTACATGAGCACTTAGTTGTGCGAAAATTATGTTCACGTTGGATCCCACATAATTTGACAATCGCTCAAAAAAAAGGCTCGTGTCGATTGGAATAAATGCTTTGAAAATTGGTTTAAGCGCATGCAAAAGTGATCATCGTGGCGAGTGCTTTGAAGAACAATAAAAATATATTCGCAGCTTAACTATTTGTTTTTGTTCCCATTCCCGAAATATAAATAGTGACCCTCGTATATATAGGGTTGGGGAAAAAGAAATGTCGTATTAGAGGCGAATGAACTGCAAAGTTTAAAGCCTCTTAAAAACAAAGAAAGAAAGAAATGTCGTATTACTGATCGAAATTTGACGCTATACTCAACATACTTAAAATTATCCAATTTAAGTCAAATATGCGCCGTTTTGTTCGCAAAATTGCAACTTGCATTATTCCCCCCTTATAAACACCCCCCCCCCCCTCCTTATTTGCATAAAACTCAGAAAGCCAGTTTTCGCAAGCATTTTTTGAGGGCAAGTTAGTATCACCAAGAGCGTTTTGTATGGACCGGAAGAGATGATAATCACTTGGAGGGGCTATACGGTGGGTGCAATAGGACATCCCATCCGAGCTGCCGTAGCTCCATCAAATATGTGTGAGGCCGAGCGTTGTCCTGGTGGAAAACAACACCATTCCTATTGATCATTTCTGGCCGCTTCTGGTCAATCGCCTGTTCGCCGTTTGATCAAGCTGCTCACAGTAGAGAACCGAGTTGAGGGTCTGGCCATAGTTGAGCAGCTCATAGTGGATGATTCCCTTCCAATCCCGCCAAACATACAGCAAAACTTTCCTGGCCGTCAATCCGGGCTTGGCGATGGTTTTGGCCGGCTCAACGCGATTCGACCACGACTTTTTTCGCTTTAGGTTGTCGTACGTGATCCACTTTTCATCACCAGTCACCATCTTCTTCAAAAATGGATCGAGTTCGTTCCGTTTCAGCAGTGCATCGCAGGCGTTGATTCGGTCTAAATGATTTTTTTGCGTCAACTCGTGTGGCACCCATACATCCAGCTTTTTTTGGAATCCAATTTTCTGCAAATGTTTCCAAACGGTTTTATGGTCTATACCCAGTTCCTGGTTCCTGGCGAGCGAGTGCTCACATGCCGGTCTACTTGGATTTTTTTCCCAAAATATATATTTTATTAAGGCACATGTGGCGTTAGCCTGACGGGGCCGGGAGTCCAATATTTTGACAAATTTTTGTCTTACAACTATGTTAGTAATATGTAACCGATTACTCGCGGTTGGCTCGAGGTTAGTATTACAAAGATTCTCATAATTGGGATGTTGCAGTCTTCAGTGTGGCCAACACGGGATACTTCCTATTGGGGTGCAACTGACCATTGATCAGCGACGCCCCCTAGTCTGTACCTCATATCAATCGTGATGCATCTCTCTTGACTCGAGGAATCCAGGGTAGAATGGTCACTGGGCGTTACAATCTTCAGCTCGTGTAGAATTGTCATGAGCGGTACAACCTTTGGCTCTTGTTGAATGATCAGTGGCCTGCACAACCTTCGACCTGTGTATCTGTAAAGAGTATGTGTATGTATTGCCGCGACTAAGTAAAAGTTTATCGATTGGATAGGAGGGATATGATACAGGGATACAACGGAGGAAACATCATTAAACGTTGACATCGGCGTTTCTGAGGAACAGGTATAGATGAAGCAGAAGATCAGAATCACGACTACCTAAGATATCCCGAACGGGGATATCCGATTGTCTGCCTAGTGCCCTCAATGCTCTAAAAAGCTGAGAGCGGGCAGCATGGATGTACTTGGATGATTTCAACAATTTTATCGGTTTCCACGACGATTGGCCTACCAGTACGGGGTGTATCTTCGACAGCCACTACAACAGAACGAAATCGATCAAACCAACGCTGTGCTGTGCGAATCATTACAGTATCGGGTCCATAAACTACACGATTTTTTTCGGCCGCCTTCGTTGCAGTTTTACCTCGCAGGTAGTAAAAACGTAAAATATGGCTTGGTGGACTCCATCTTTGACGCGCTATAACTTGAGACTGAAAAGGACAATCACAACACTGTCAAAACGACACTTGTCACACTTGCACAGATTGTCGTCTTTAAATAGCCGTATAGCAGGGGACAGTAACTTCAAGCAAAACAGTGGGACCGATTCGAGATTGCTTTTATGTAAACAGTGAACTTTTTTTACACTCTAAAAATCGAACCGACTTGCACTGACAACTGAATGATATTGTCAATTTGTGCGAGATGCCTCAAAACAGCTGGGAATAAATATTGTTTATATACAGTAAGTTACATTTAATGCGACGTTTAGATTATTGAACAGACCTTTAATGTGACACTTTTAATTGGACATTTTTGTAAACATCGAGTTCGGGGACCAAATTATGGCGCCACATTAAAGTTGCCACCAGACGTCGACACTGTACCACTCACATCGCCAATGTTCAATTACAGGCCAAAATCGCCTCCAAAGCGACACTGAGTGATGCCTCGGCATGTCGCATTAAATTTAAATTCCTGTATTATGTTGTTATTTATGTCATAATGCATAATGTCATAAGCAATGAACACACATTTATTTTCCACTTGCAACAGTATTCACGATGATTGGATGGATGAATATACGACTCCTACATGCATCTAGTACGACTATTGTCATGCGTATATACGATTTACTACAGACAACCCAAAAACGAATGGCAGAAAACGTTCTTGATAATTATGATAGTTATTATAGATTATTGTAAATACATGTATGTTTGGAATATTAAGTTAAAAATTATTTTTAAGTCAGAATATTTCCGGTTTTGAGAAAAGTGAAAGTTAAAGTTGCTTTTTTTTATTTTTAACATTTAAGAACGAAAGATTATCTGTTTGCCGGTCTTTTGAGTTCTGATAAACATAGTGACAAAAATAAATTAGTTCAACTTCGTCATTCAATTGCAATTAACTCAAAACTGTAGACATGAGATTATGAACTTGACAAACCAAGCTGCCAAGTATGCCAACCCAGCAAACATTAAATCGTATAACTATCGTATATGCGCCCAAATAGCATATACAGTAAGTTACCTCTAATCCTCGACATACCGAGACACTACTCAGTGTCGCATTAGAGGTGATTGGCCTGTAATTGGACATTCACAATGATAGTGGTACAATGTCGACGTCTTGTGGCGACTTCCAATCTGGGGCCATACTTCGTGTACCAAACTCGATGTTTACAAAATATCCAATTAGAGATGGAAGAGTCCTATTATTTGTATCCCATTACAGGTCTGTCCAATTTTCTAAATGTCGAATCAGAGGTAACTTACTGTACATGCAAGGTTATTAGGCAATACCTAATAACATAATAAGTCTGTTGTCATACGAATATACGATTCATCACTGCCATAAAATGGCGGAAAATATTAAAGTAAAATGTTCGGCCCAGGGAATCACCATTTTTGTATGTATATAGAACCTTTATAAACATTATGTTTGTACAAATAGGAATTAATCAATTGACTTTCAGGGATATAAATGTTTGATATGAGTGGGGCCACGCTTATAAAATTGCTTCGATGGGATTTGAACTCCGGTTGTTTGGATTATCAAGCCGTAGCTATCTCATACGGCTACCTGAAATATGATTCTAGGGCAATTAAAGTTCTTACATATGATACGAAAGAGTTGCACTCGGATACTTCATTCCTGATTGTTTATTGTGCTTTAGTGGAAATATCGCTGAATTTATATAGAAATGGTTAAATAAAATTCAGTACTACATGTTTCAAGTAATCAAATAACATGAAGTAAAAAATTTCATTCATATTTTTACAATTTAAAACTGCCTTCGGGCCTGCCCAGCAGACATTAAATCGTAAAAAAAATTCGAAGGGTTGTATCAGAGACACGACCGCTTAGAACGTAGGACTACGAAATCTTTTTTCTTTTGAAATTTGATGGTTTATCATTTCGAATATTATTTGCGAATACGTCGAAATTTCATAAATAACTTTTTAGTAAAAAGTTCCGGGGACCCTGAAAATGTTTAATGGCTTGCGTAGTTTTGTAGACTCATTTCGAGAAGTAACGATCATTTTTTGCCCTTGCGAGAACAATACGCTATGGTCATATGTCGCAATTCGTTTCTTTATATCAATGCACGCATTGCACTGAATATTAACGAGTGGCATCTTCCGTGCATCGCCATCGAAGACGAATGAACTCTCTGAGTTTCAAGTGTCTATAATTCAAAAAAAGAAGAAGTGTATCGCCATTCAACTAGCATCAAACACGCGTCTAACAGATGCATACAGTTTCAGTGCTAAAAATGAAACATCGCAAGAATGACCGTTTATGAAAAATCGTTTCTCGACTCTCGGTCGATACCGTCAACAAAGTTTCTAAGTTCTATGTTTTGCGCAATGAAAACAAGCTACACACACAAAAAACAAACACTGATGGTTAGAAGCGACCTAGAATCACTGTACTCATCTCTTTTTTCGCCTGCTTTGCCATGCCTCGGATGGTTGTGTTAATTGCAATGCCAGATGCACTTAAAGTGAAATATTCACTAACGTTCACAGCTCGAAGGGATACATTAAACACAAAACGAGCAGAATAAGCGACCTTTGTTGTTTCGGGCACAGAAATATTCTGGGAATTTTCCTCAAGGTGGCCGTACACTGTTTGCCCGGAGGTCAAATATTTGATATTTTTTGACAGATAAGGTTTGATTTGATATTTGTACAAGCACTATTTTGTTTGCCACTCTTCAATTTTCAACAGTAGTAAACAATATCAAACACCGAACATGGAAAAAATCAACTGAAATATTCAAGGTAACCTAACCATGTACCGACAGGTTCGAAGAACAGACTGAAAAAATATTTAAGGCATCCAATAATTGAATATTTGCTTGTCGTGTTTTGTGTAGAATATATTTGATCAGTACACGTTGACCAAATTTTATCTGTCAAAAAGAGTCAAATATTTGGCTTTGGTCAAACAGTGTATGAGCACCCTCAGAGGAGATGTAATACTTATACGCTAGCGACAGCTTACATACTATGCAAATTTTTTCTTTTCGCTATCCACCCTTCGTTATTTTTGTTCTAGCGGCTGCATAAGTTACCCGTTATTGACAGCTCTGTTCGGGAAAGCACACAAATGGACAGAACAAATGTATGAAAAAATAAGAATGCTTCAATTTTTCATCAATTTAAACCATATACAGACTATGGGATTGTAATGTATAGCATATCATACAAAGAAAAATCTTAGAAAAATTTCCAATTCGATTGGTATACAAAACGTTTAAATCCGTTCGTAGCAAAAAATAGTTATTAACGTTAACTTTATTTAATCAAAAAGTGACCTGTTTTCTTATTTGGCACCCTTAATGTAAGACGTAGCCCTACGTCAAAAATCGAAAATTGGAGGCGATATACATACATCTAAGACACATTACTTGTATAATGTGTATAACTGGCATATGCATATGAAATTGGAGGCCATATACATGTATATGGGGTATATGATGTAATATAAACGATAATTATATGATTTATTATTTTCTAGGATGTATGTATATCGCCTCCACGTTTGCATGTATGAGCTGGCTAGGCGCATCATATACATGCAATATATATTAATCATACTTGTATGTTTGTGAATATAATCCTCAAAATAAAATAATTACACTAAACCTTCATTTCAAACAACTTATACAGTCACCAAATCACGCAATAAACATCAAGAATTGCTGGAAATCTCTTATCAATATTTGTTCAAATTTAAAAATGTGCTTAACTCCAGTTTTGTTAACAACTTTTATGCATTCAATTAAATCGTACGATAAATCATATATAAACATAAACATTCCCACCTTTCATCCTTCATTAAACACCTCGTAGTAGAAATCTGTCAGTATGCATACACTCTCCTACGAAACATAGTGGAAAAAATATATTCGTCGATGTAAACAAGCAGTGAAAAAGGAGACACTTTTCGACGAGTGATTTGTATGAAGTTCCACTGCCGTGCGTATAGTATGACCCGATGCGATAAGTACAACACAAGATATGTTTAAGTGTTGCCATATATTGACAATATACGACATTTCTTTTTCACCAACCCATTATATAGATGAATGTTTGCACTGGTCAAATGACTCGTTGCGGTAGTTAGGGCCGATTACATATATTTCTCAGTAAAAAAAAATAACACTGAAAATTACGTTTGATGCATGTTTTAAGAAAAGTAGTGTAGGCAAATTATGTTGTGACAATGTAATCTGCAGGAAAATTTTGACTTAAAGTTTAAAATGGGTCATTTGACCCCTCGTGGTAGAGTTAGTATCAAAGACCCAGTGTGTGAATTTATGATTTATTGAGACAAAAGTTCAGCTTCACAGGAGGTACAAACCAGACTTTTTTTTATTGAAAACGGTATGATAAACTCATAAATTCCTGCAAGCCAGATGAATCATTCCGTTTGCAAACGTTATATCTCATCAGTCTCCATTTGTTCCCTTTTCGGCGAAACTTTTATGAGCCGAAAATTCTTCGCTGCCGAATAACTTTTGAAACTGAATTCACCGAGAAAAGATTTCATACAAACGGGAATCAATAAGTAGGTCGTGAAGGAGCAAAAGTTATTGGTGATTCCTGATTGAAGTTCAATCTGTTGTCCGTTTATCAGTTTTCTCTTCATTGATTGGATTCGGATCGAAGATAAGCACAAAAAAGTCACATCGAAGAATACTATCCTTCGCCTCTTTAACATCGTAGTAAACATGTAAAAACAGCATTTTTTACATACCGTGAAACTTTGTGTTATGTTTTATACGCTTGAACAACTTTTCCCATCGATTACTTTCCTCACAAACAACGAATCAGATGAAAATAGTCCCAATCGTGATCGTTATCATTTTATCCGCGTTAACTATTTAACCCCAAAGCGTTGTTCACTTGCCTGCCCTTCAAGATTCGGAAACGCGGGAACTGCACCATGAATCAACTCACATCGGTAACTAGACACCACCGCCTACTGCTGCATCGGCCTACTACTATGGGCACCAATTTCGATTTCCTTGCCACTTAATCAAGATAAATAGAATAATGAGATAATGATCAACCCAGACCCAGGCATCCATGCTCAGGGTTCATGCACCAAAGTTAGCGTGATTCCCTTTAAGGTGGCAGGCACACCCGCGCATTTCGAATGCGCAATTACACTTACTGGGATCTGCACGCGAAAGAGCAGCGAAGGAAAAAACTTTTTTTTTAGTTCAAGTGTAGATAACTCGGGAAGAGTATAAAAAAACCGTTGCCGAAGAAAATGCTCAGCCACACCGTATGCTAGTTGTACCTATGTATTTGCATGCAACGATTACATTTTATTTATACGTGAACCGTAAAGTTACCCCTATGGTGAAAATAAAAAAACAAAACGAGAGAAGAACTTCCGGAAACTTCAACCCGTCTAAAGTATGTCGACGCGATGGAGGTGGGGGTGGATCACAAATCAAGAATAATGCGACACACGGCAATCGGGGTGAAATAGAAGCTGGTAGTAGCAACGGCAAAACGAGGACAGAGCGCAATCAGTAAGTTATTCAATTTTATTCATTGAAGGGATGCAACTCTAGAGAAGCGGAAAAAGTTTTTCGAAATCGAATTTCTTCGATACGCACGGAGCAGATGCTCTTGTATAGGATTTGGTGTCAATCAATATTTTCGGCATCTTCAATTTCAAAGCCAAACGACACAATCACAAGGGTTCACGGAATGGTTAATTTGTTCAATGTTGACTTGACAATATCTATAAGTTTCATTCTCACCGGTCACAACTGTCTACTCTGGTGACCTATGAATAAATTGTTCATTGTTTCAGAACTGAAAGTGACCTTCCATTGTTGCTTTTCGAAGAGTTGCAGGCTGAGGCATCTCATCTTAACTGTGAATTTATTTTAAACAATGAAGTTTGAAATCTCTTGTTTTTCTAAAATAACTCGCTATTAAGGGGGTATTCTAGTGTAGGGATAAAAATTTCGGACGTTTTTTTGAGCTTCGTAAAAATAAAACAAAAAATATTTTACTATTCATTATACCATTATTTGTTCATCTATCTTTTATCAATAAAACAAAAATTGAACGGAGAAAAAATATTCATAACTAGAATAGTTAAGAGCTGATTAAGCGAATGGGTTAAAAAAAAAGTTGAAAAAAAATCGAACAGATTTTGAATCAGTAAAGATCCGCTATCGCGTAAACCTCAGACAAGTAAAAATGCGGTTTAAAAGGTTTTTTCTTGATTTTTTAAAAATTGTATCATTAAAAAAATACCACTTTTTAGAAGTTCATTCGATAGAGAGATGCGTGCAGATTGTATCCATATAAATTCGACATCAATCGGTTGAGTAGAACTTGAGATATCGTGTACGCCAGCATGAAAAAAATAGTTTTGAGAAAAACGCGTTTGAAGTTCAGTGTTATGGCCGTACCAGGTTAGATACCGCATCACTAAAATGGCTCTAACTCGGTAAATAATAGGATTTTCGATAAGTCCTTTCTAGGGTATATTCTTGAATGCCTAAACTGCAGAAATATGAAGGAGAAAAAATTCGATTTTTTTTTAAATTTCTATACTAAAATACTGCCTCAATGTGTTTGTTCAAATCACAAGTTTTCCATCACCATTGGGTCGAATTCATCTAAATCTATAAACATGGCATATGACCTCACAAGACACATTGACTGGAAAAAATATGCGGACGCGATTGCTCTAGCCATCAATTCCAGAGATGGTTTGCCTCCATTGGAGGAGTATAACTTCATTTCTCGTTTGATCTATGACAGCGCGGTTCGCGCTAGCTAGTGTTCGAAGCTTTATCAGGATAAATCGAATGCATTTAAAGCTTTTCGGAAACGTGGAACCATTGAAAATTTTCAGTCGTATTTGAACCTTGAAAATCAATTTAAAAACTTGATCAAAGGAAAAAAACGTGCTTATTGGCGAAATTTTGTGGGAGGTTTGTCAAGAGAAACGTCAATAAAAAAATTATGGAAAGTGGCTCGAAACATGAGAAATCGCTTACGCTTACTCAATTGGCTTACGACGAAAAAAAACAAATGGCTTCAGTATTCTTGGACATAAAGGGGGCCTTTGATTCTGTTTCAATAGAGGTTTTGTCAGACAAATTACACTCTCGGGGTCTGCCGCCTCTATTGAATAATATGTTATAGAACTTGCTTTGTGAGAAGCATTTGAACTTTTCTCACGGAGATTCGACAGTAAGTCGGTTCCCTTACATGGGCCTCTCCCAGGGCTCATGTTTAAGCCCCCTTTTGTACAACTTCTATGTAAGCGACATCGACAATTGCCTTACACAAAATTGCAGCCTAAGACAACTTGCAGATGATGGAGTGGTGTCTGTCGTAGGATCAAATGAATCCGATCTGCAAGAACCCTTACAAGATACTTTGAACAATTTTTCAACCTGGGCCATTGGGCTCTCCGAATTCTCCACGGAGAAAACAGAGATGGTGGTTTTTTCTAGGAAGCATAGACCAGTAAAACCAAAGCTTCAACTTTTGGGTAAACCGATCACCCATGCTATGTCATTCGAGTATCTTGGGGTCTGGTTCGACTCCAAATGTACTTGGGGGGCCCATATTAGGTATCTGAGTAAAAAATGCCAACAAAGAATAAACTTTCTCCGTACAATTACCGGCACCTGGTGGGGAGCCCATCCAGAAGATCTTATAATGTTGTATCGAACAACTATTCTCTCAGTGATGGAGTATGGCAGTTTCTGTTTTCAATCAGTTGCCAAAACACACCTCATTAAACTCGAGCGAATTCAGTATCTTTGTCTCCGTATTGCGTTGGGATGTATGCCCTCAACGCTTACCATGAGTCTCGAGGTTTTGGCAGGCCTACTCCCACTAAAAGATCGCTTCAATTTATTATCTCTTCGGTTCTTTATCCGGTGTAAGGTCATGGACCCATTGGTGATCGGAAATTTTGAGCAGCTGATCGAGTTAAATTTTCACTCTGGATTCATGAGTTCATATCATGAATTCATCTCCATGCAGGTTGATCCTTCTTCGTATATTCCCAACCGTGTTTGTTTACCTGACTAAAGCGTGTGTCACATTAAATTGCATCACGGAAAAACCGCTGTAGAAATTCGCCCAGTAGACCGATCCTTTTGAAAATTTTAGACAGTAAAATAAAAACTATTAAACAACTTTTGGCATTTTCTTTTTATTCATACTCCGAGCCCAAGCCCGTATGCTCGCACCTTCCTCTTTACCCCGTCCATAAGGTTCTGTACAACGTCAGTTTGTAGTTTTTTTTTAACAGAAATCCATTTTCTCTTGAAGTCCGCCTCCGATTTGACAACTTTTGGGTTCTTCCGGAGGGCCTGCTTCATAATCGCCCAATATTTCTCTATTGGACGAAGCTCCGGCGCGTTGGGCGGGTTCATTTCCATTGGCACGAAGGTGACCCCGTTGGCTTCGTACCACTCCAACACGTCCTTTGAATAGTGGCACGAAGTGAGATCCGGCCAGAAGATGGTCGGGCCCTCGTGCTGCTTCAATAGTGGTAGTAAGCGCTTCTATAGGCACTCCTTAAGGTAAACCTACCCGTTTACCGTGCCGGTCACGAAGGGGGCGCTCCGCTTTCCGCAAGAGCAGATCGCTTGCCACACCATGTACTTTTTGGCAAACTTGGATAGTTTCTGCTTGCGAATCTCCTCCGGAACGCTGAATTTGTCCTCTGCGGAGAAGAACAACAGGCCCGGCAGCTGACGAAAGTCCGCTTTGACGTAGGTTTCGTCGTTCATTACCAGGCAATGCGGCTTCGTCAGCATTTCGGTGTACAGCTTCCGGGTTCGCTTCTTCCCCACCATGTTTTGCCTTTCGTCGCGGTTAGGAGCCTTCTGAACCTTGTATGTACGCACGCCCTCCCGCTGCTTGGTCCGCTGGACGAATGAACTTGACAAATTCAGCTTATTGGCGACATCCCGGACCGAACTTCTCGGATCACGTCTAAACTGCTTAACTACGCGCTTGTGATCTTTTTCACTGACGGAGCATCCATTTTTACCGTTCTTCACCTTCCGGTCGATGGTTAGGTTCTCGAAGTAACGTTTTAGTACTCTGCTGACCGTGGATTGGACGATTCCCAGCATCTTACCGATGTCCCGATGTGACAACTCCGGATTCTCGAAATGAGTGCGCAGGATTAATTCACGACGCTCTTTTTCGTTCGACGACATTTTTCCAAATTTACGAAAAATTTACAGTGAAGCATGGTCAACGTGATCTATACACTCTTATCTGATTATAAGCGAAAGCTGAAGATATAATTCCTAAAAATTAAATTTCTACAGCGTTTTTTCCGTGATGCAATTTGATGTGACACACCCTTTACATCAATTCCTCTGTGCATTTTGATCTGTCCATGAAGCAAGATATCCATGGATATTCAGATTACCAACGATCGAGGATCGCTCCAACGATCTTCGATGCAAAATATGGGGGTATCAATTGTGATAATATGTACTTTACTGATGGGTCCACTATAAACGGGTCCACAGGATTTGGAGTGTTCAACAAAATTTCCAGCACCTCCCATAGTCTTCAGTTCCCTTGCTCAGTGTATATTGCTGAATTGGCAGCGATTCACTGGGCGCTGGACAGCGTCGCCTCACGACCTGTTGAACACTATTACATTGTAACGGATAGTCTTAGCTCTGTCGAAGCTATCCGTTCAGTGAGGCCGGAAAACACTCGCCGTACTTCCTTAAGAGAATACGAGAAATTTTGAGTGCTTTATCCAGACGCTGTTATGTCATTACCTTTATCTGGGTCCCTTCACATTGCTCCATTCCGGGTAATGAGAGGGCTGACTCATTAGCAAAGGTTGGTGCAATTGAAGGCGATATTTATCAGCCTCAAATCGCCTTCAATGAATTTTATTCTTTAGTCCGCAAAAATACCATCGCTAACTGGCAACGCAAGTGGAATGAAGATGAATTGGGCCGGTGGCTCCACTCAATTATCTCATACCGTGGTTCAAAAGTCTGGAATTGAGTCGGGACTTTATTCGCACCTTCTCCCGACTCATGTCCAATCACTGTTCGTTAGATGCACTACTCTTCCATTTCAATCTTGCCAGCAGCAATCTCTGCGTTTGTGGCCAAGGTTATCACGACATCGAGCGAGGTGTATCTGGTCGCCAGATCGAATTTACAAAACTCCCTTCGGGCCCGCGGATTACATGTCCCATATATATGTTTTTCTTCTATAACTGTAGAAAAGTTGAAAAGAAATATTAACAAGTTGTTGAAAACATAATGCACACCTTGTGAAAGATAAGTCCAGTTGAAAAAAGTCCAGGAAGCGAAATCCACGGTCGGTATTTTTAAATTTTGCGATCGTGGGTCTCTTCTAGTAATTGGTTCAGTGAATTAACAAACATCGATGATGAAGACTTGTCCGTAGCTCTTGTTGTAAACCATTATACACTGCGTTTCACAACTATAGAACCACTCTTTTTTTTTTGAGTTTCCAGAGATATGTGAGAAGTCGGTTGAATTGAAGTATAATCACAAAAAACGTCGAGATTTACTCTTATCTGAAAAAAAAATTCGTCGGTTTTTCGTCTGAGAAATCGACTTCTCAGACAAAAAACGATGAGTGGATTATACCCATAGTTATATCCGCAAGCTTGACGTAGGACTGCCGTTGGCTTCATTTGTGTTTTTTCAATTAGCATTAATCGCACCTCGGAGGTTCCTCATTGGGCACGGATATCGCTGCTGCGCAGAGCTATCTTTTGTGTATATTGATTGAATTATTGATTAAACTAGTGAATGAATGAAACAATTTACGAATTCAATTGCAGACAAATCCCAATTTAGGTCAATTGATGCATTATGGTAGTGGTTATCGCAACAAATAATTATCAACATTTTGCTAATCATCAAACGGTATGTCACATAATGTGAGCTGAGCTGACGATATGAAGGGATATCTTCCAATGCAGTCTTGAATAACCAGCCAAAGCGATACATTTGTACCCGCTTTTGTAGACCGTGTTAGCAAAACGAATTCTGGAGTGTAATAAAAAAATACTGCCTGTACTTGTATCTGCAACGTTGATTTTCCCAACTTCTTGGTTTCGGAATCTGTGTTGGGAAAACCCATTTCGGTTTGCTAAAATGCAAGCGAGTAGAAAAGTACCCACAGCTTGCATATATTATGCATAGTGATCCCCGATAATCGTTCGATTATTCGATTAATCGAATCCTTCCTACAGAAATCGATTATTAATCGAACGAATACTGCACAACCGATAATCGAAGCGAACGAATAATTTACGTCGATTAATCGATCCAAACTCAGAGAAAAAAAAACGTACGGCCGCTGCAGTTTTATCCTGAAAATCAATCATTATCTTTGATGCTCCCCTAAGTTCGTAAACGATGCTCAATGGCGTCAAAAGCGTAAAAGATGATCATTGATTTTCAGGCGGAATGAACACGTTTTGATTCCATATGGCTTTCTAGCAAATGAGAAATATTAGTCTAACTAATTATTTCTCTCAGTGTGACGATTAATCGATTAATCGATTATTTGGGCCGATTAATCGTATCGAATAACAAACTGCTTAAAACTATTCGATTAGCTGATGAACGATTAATTTCAAAAATCGGGGATCACTAATTATACAATGACAATTTCCCCAGGCTTGAAGTTGGTTTTGAAGTCTGTGTTAGAGAAACTCATTCCGTTCGGCAGAAATGCAAGCGAGTACAAAAGTACCCACTGCTTGTATTTATTTTGCAATGCCGATTTCCCCTGGCTCCATGGTTTTGAATTCTGTGTTAGGGAAACATCCCAATTTGCATGAATGCAAACGAGTACGAAATTACCCGCAGCTTGCATCTATTTTGCAATGCCGATTTCCCCAGACTCCATGGTTTTGAAGTTAGTGTTAGGGAAACATCTATTCATTCCAGCGATCCTACCTCAATCGTTGCGCAATCATAACTGAGTAGATTTCCAAGCGGCACTCGCTTAAATATTATTTAAAAATATTAAATAAAATAATTAGTGTGATTTCAATAGCCTGTTTTGAAAGCAATTTTAAGACTATTGAAACTAGTTTTTGCATCAAAAAGTGACAAGTATATAACACGTAGTCATTTTATCTTTCAAATGAAGTATGTATCATACCATTTCGTTCAGTTGTTCAGGAGGTATTAACGCTCAAAATCTCGTTGCTCCGGCTCCGGTTTGCCATACAAATGAAGCATACATTTCCGTATAATTCAAGAACTAATCAAGCAAACGGAGCTAAATTTGGCATGTGGAGGTTTTATGGGGAAGAAACCTTTCTAAGGTGGTTCGACACTCCTCCCCCCTCTCTAAAGGGGTCTCCCATACAAATTAAACACAAGTTTCTGCAAAACTTGAGAACTAATCAAGTCAACTGAAACAAATTTGTACATTTGGCACTATCATGCAATTGAAGCCAAACTTTTTTTTTATCCCATTTATTTATTTATTAGGCTCATTAGCATTTTAGCTGTAACAGAGCCGGGTTTTAATCGTGTACATGTACATATGTTTATGTTTCTATAAACTGTAAATTACACAGTAGTTAGTAGTAGCCATTTAGGCGTTAAGTTTTTCTGTTCCATTACATTATGGTAAATTACACAGTAGTAGCCATTTCGGCGTAAGGGCATTCTTTCTGTTCTTCCATTGTTCAGCAGACCGGACAGCGGAGACAGTTGATATTGATCATTGTTGAGTTATTTATAGAACAGCAGCCCGATGTTTCTTGCAGAGCAGAGCAGTTGTATGGATGAATCGATCCTATTTCGACCGTGGATCGATTTCTATCGCTGATGATGTTTGCGTGGACGTAGTTATTCTATAACAACACAAAGATGGTCAATTGAGGGCCCTGAGTTTGAACTCACGACCGATCGCTTAGTAAGCGAACGCGTAACCAAGTGGCTACGAAGACCCCCTGAAGGCAAATTTGGCATGTGCAGATTTTAGGGACACGAAACGTTTCTATGGTGAATAGACACTCCTCCCCCCTCTCTAAGGGGAGATTTATACAATCATATTTTCTGTATCAAACATTTATTCCATGTAACGGAGAAACATGTTATTTGCAAGTGGTTGAAAAATCTTGAACGAGTATTGTGTCTGAAAATAATCTGATATTATAATGATGAGTTTTGGTAGAAGTACTAGGAATTTTTTAGTAAAATTTAAATTCAACGGGGTCGATTAGAAGATCCATCAATAAACAGCTCTGCGATGGGCTCATGAACTTGCACTTAGTAAAAAAAACGTGAATGTTGGAAGGTATTGATTACAAAAAACAAATTTTGGGCGGGACGAAGTTTGCCGGGTCAGCTAGTTTATTATACAAATGCTGTATGAGAATGGAAGAGTAGCAATTTTTTTGTTAGTTTTATGCGCATTTAATGTTATAAATCAGGATAGCAAAACATTTGCTAAAATCAATTTTGGGTGTACAATCAGATCGTTGACATCATGATCCATGTATAAATAAAATCCTGAGAGATGTTTTGACGCTTATGTTAATAGTTAAATAAAAATTAGATGTATTATTCAACAAAGTAACGAACCCAAGTACATGATTGAAGAGATATTACACATTAAGTATTAGGAAGATGGAATTTTTTTTAATGTATTTCATGGTAGAATGAACCTGAACCTGTTTCGAAATATGCATATGTTTTCTATCAGCTATCAGTATCAGTTTTCTATGACTTATTATAACCCGTTAAGAAACAGTTCTATGATAACGTATGGTTGATGGTAACAAATGTTTTGCCCAATACTGTAAATATATGTAGGACAGTTTTTTACCTCGTCCGAACTATGATAGAGTAAAACTATTAAAAGAAGTATAAACCGACAGTCCTCTTCATTGAATATTTTCAATGAACTGAAATAGACAGACCGCAAGGGTAAAAACCCCAATCCCCAACCCAAACACAAGACCGGGACGACACTAAGATGACAGAAGTAATTGAAACTCCTCCAAAATGGCACCGGAAAAGGAAGGGTCGCGTGCTCTCAAACATGCCATGGTTTAAGTTGATCTAGCACATTCCAGCACATATTTGCACACAGAAACCCAGAGAAGCACAGCAAAAGCGCAAAAAAAGCGCTGCAATAGAGTGTATTGCAATGCCCTGGCCTGACATCATTTCGTAAACTTTGAAAATGAAATGAAAAGACAAGCGTACCGCATTTGTACAAAATGTGCACAGAAAGAAAACAAAAACAAAACCTTATTTTCAAATGCGCATTGGCCGCCACCGCCTCTGTGTTTCCACATTGTTCTATTTGCACATACCAAACCCCCATCGCATCGTGTTCTCGTTTTCTCGACGCCTCTCGCTTCCATTGAGGCGCATTTTTTTAAGGTTTTCCCTCGCAAAGTCATTCAAACATCGAGGCGAGCGCCAGTTGTCTCGGCTAATCATGTTTAAACCGTTTTGGGCTCGAAGAAGGTCTCACAAACATCAAGAGGAGCTGCTGTTACTATTGCTGTTGCTGCTGCTGCTGCTGCTGCGAAAGAGTTTAAGGTCGTTGTTTTCATTCCCAAAAAGGTAAAACCCTTGTAGCAAACAGAACGTTTCACCTGAGCGAGAGAGAGCGAATGACGGAGACGGTAGAGGATCAAGTTACTCAGACAATTCTGCGTTTGCGTTTGACCGGGCCCTGTGACTTGTTGCATGTATGGGGCTTCCATGATCGGGACCGTGTTTACCTGTTTCGATGTGCACTTTGGGTCCCCCGCCGGGAACTAGGATTGTTTAAGTTTTTCATAAGTTAATTCCCTCATCTTGGACGGTCTTTCTGCATAGGCATCCCAACGGATTCCACCTCCACCACTACATCCGACTCTCACGAAATGGAACCGTCGCTGATGCCTATATTGAACGCACAGACGCGATCAAGACATACCTGCGTACTAACGAGTGAATGAAAAGCACCTTTCCGAGTGCAGATGGAGTCCACCGAATGGTGGTGTTGGTGGGGTTGTCGGGCTAAAGCATAAAGTCAGTTGTGCATTTCATTATGCTGTGAATGCAGCAGTGCCGCAGACGTGGAAACCAGACTAATAAGGATGGCACAGGTCACACTGGTTAATCTTATCAAGTGAAACTAAAAGTACAAGATCTGAAGTTTTGTTGCGTTTGGTTCAATAATTAGGTAAATTTTGCGGTTTATTTGTTGAGTAAGCGCGATTCGTTAAACATCGCATTGGGGCGGTGATGTATTCGTTTCTGCTGTATACACGGGTTCGATTGGCTTCGGCTTCGGTGTTTATCCGGTAACGGCGGACAGTGGTTTGTAGTGGTGATGTGCTGCGTTGATTGCAAGCTGGTTTATCTGTACTTGCAAGCTAGGAACGCAAAACACAGTTTTACCTTGCTCTCTAGTGGATGCTGCCTCTTAGTCACATTATTTATGGATATGTAATCATCACGAAGCGGTCTCGGATAAATGACATAACACAAAATGTTCGCTGAGATGGAAATAATCCAGCTGCCTAAACGACCGTGAATACCAAGAATGTCATGTGAATCGTACTTTATCCTTGGAATCATTAAATGTGGATTTCATGGTTGTTAATAGTGTCGGGGGAGAGATCAACAATCAACTGTAAGAACGAGGTAAGTGAAATTATTATCTTGTTGGAATGAAAACAATCTTCTAGTTGTTTGGTGATGAGTTGGTCCTGCGAAAATAATTTGTGTTTCTGTTTCCTTGTTACGAATTTTCAATACATTTTGTTCCCAACTGAGAATTCTATATTTTAAAAATCTTGCGATCTTTTTTTTTTCACGAAAGATCGTTTTCCATGTCACAATTCCCATCATGTAATGAACATTTCAAGACTTCTCACATAAATGTTCAGTTCTCCCAAAAATTTTCCCGTGAATTCCACTTGCTACAGTCTTATGATCCCTATACCAACAAATTATGATTTAATTATTGAGATATCTATCATAGAGATTCTAGATTCTAGAACATAAACGTTCCTATTAAGGAAAACCCCTTAGTTCCCATATACTTAATGGTACCACAATAGTTCTAATCACAGATCGAGATGAGCGGTCTGCTTCCAGTATGGTCGTGATCATGACTCCATCAACACGATGAACCCATCGGAGCGGTGTTTTTATTCCTGTAAACCGTTGTCGATAATGTTGTGATAATGTCTAGTTATTTACTTTAAGTCACTCTTGCTTTGATCGAGCAACGCCATTATACTATGCTTAACTTATATTACTTCCAATGTTATCGATCAACTGCTAATCTACCGAATTTCTTCGTTTTGTTGACGAGAAATTTCTCAAAATACCAGATGGAATTCACGATGTCTACGTCTCCGTTACACCCTATCATCGGTCATAACTAGTCCACAACACCTTACCATCATTGGCGTTGAGAATAAAAATAGGATAAATCAGGGTATAACCGACATGACCTCGACCAAGACCTCCCATGTTTCTTCGACTTCAAATCGTTATAGAACCTCTCTTAAACTATACATGAACACTTCTACAGTATTTGTTGGAATTAGGAATTTGTATCATTTTTCGAGAAGAACTCGAATTTAATAGAAAGTTGCGGGTAAAACCGACCGACGCAGAAAACTTGTTACAATAATTTCAAAGTACTAAGAGGTTATCCATATATTGGGTTGGGGAAAAAGAAATGTCGTATTTCTGATCGAAATTTGACGCTTTATTTAACATACTTATAATTATCCAATTGAAGTCAAATATGCGCCGTTTTGTTCGCAAACTTGTTGCCATTTAGAAGGCAACTTCATTATTGCGTGGATGCGATCTGGCGTAGCGGTAACATCTATGCTGAAGGCCACGAGTTCAATTCTCACTCCCGACATTCTTCCAAAAATGGAAGTAAAAGTGACGAACCAGCCAAATGAGTTGAAAGTCACTATAATACAGATAAAAAAAAAGGAAAAACAAAAATATTATTCCCCCCCCCCCTCCTTATTTGCATAAAACTCAAACAGCCAGTTTTGAGGCCAACTTAGTATCACCAAGAGCGTTTTGCATGGACCGGAAGAAATTATAATCACTTGGAGCCAGGTCCGGACTATACGGTGGGTGCAATAGGACATCCAATACGAACTCCCGTAGCTTCTGGCGGGTCTTCAAAGATGTTTGAGGCCGAGCGTTGTCCTGGTGGAAAACAACACCATTCCTATTAATCATTTCTGGCCGCTTCTGGTCAATCGCCTGCTTCAAACGGTCAAGCTGCTCTCAGTAGAGAACCGAGTTGCGGGTCTGGCTATAGTTGAGCAGCTCATAGTGGATGATTCTTCTTTAGGTTATCGTACGTGATCCACTTTCCATCACCAGTCACCATCTTCTTCAAAAATGGGTCGAGTTCGTTCCGTTTCAGTAGTGAATCGCAGGCGTTGATTCGGTCTGAAAGATTCTTTTGCGTCAACTCGTGTAGCACCCATACAACCAACTTTTTTTGGAAACCAATCTTCTGCAAATGGTTCCAAACGGTTTTATGGTCTATACCCAGTTCCTCGCCAATCGAGCCGGTCTACTTGGATGATTTCAACGATGGCCTACCAGTACGGGGTGTATCTTCGACAGCCACTATACCAGAACGAAATCGATCAAACCAACGCTGTGCTGTGCGAATCGTTACAGTATCAGGTCCATAAACTACACGATTTTTGACGTAGGACTACGTCTAACCGGAAGATATAGGGGGTGAAATGGAAATCTAGGCACTGAACAAGTAGGAAAAAATGCAAGATTTGGAACGCTTATAACTCGAGCATTTCTCAATAGATCGCAAAGGTTTTTGCATCAATTGATAGGAAATATATCTACGCATCTATCATAACGAATAACATTTCATTTTTCTTGAGATAAATAATTGAATAAATGTGAAATATCAAGCATTGTCAAAATGCACTATGTGCCCATTTTTGATTGGTCCATTTTGTGCTCCTCAAATCGTACCGACCAAAACGGGCAACCAGAGCAGCAGCGAAATAGAATGAAGCACGATTGGAAAGGAAAAAGAAAAAAAATTAACGAAACATTGATCGCAGTCTCACACATGCGTAATTCTCGAGCCAGCCAGTCAGCTTAAAAATCCCCGCTCCGCTGCCGTAACGATCATTCTTTGTGTGGACACCGACTGGACAACATCGTTGCTGGACGAGCTGGACGGCGAGGGATCGAGTGCCTTTCTCAAGGCAAGAGGGCGGAGGTGGTAGCGCTGGAGTAGAGTAGAGTAGAGTTTTCAAAGGGCCTTTCTCAAGGCTAGAGACGAATGCAATAGTTTAAAGTCTCTATAATTCAAGACCTTCCTTCCTTCCGTAACGATCATTCTCATCCAAACCGTACACCACATCGGTTCGCATCACAACACATCAACAAACCAACCCAAGCAGCCATGTCTGGACATGGTAAAGGAGGAAAAGTGAAAGGAAAGGCAAAATCCCGCTCGAACCGTGTTGATCTGGAGTTCCCCGCAAGGGTAGCTAGGCCGAGCGCGTTAGTACCAGTGCACCAGTCCACCTAGCCGGCGTTATATAGTTTCGGCCGCCGAAGTGATCGAGTTAGCTGGCAAAGCTGCTCGCGACGATAAGAAAACCCGCATTCGGAACAGAACACATTCGGTTCGGTGGACATCAAGACAACAGGCAGTTGCAGCGAGTGGCGAGTGGCAAACGCAATCACAAAATGGCATCAGGTAGCAGAAGAAAAAAGTTTGTTCTTTATACAAACTGCTTTGGTGGCAAATCCAGAACAAGGCGGCATCGAGGACGTTCGAAATGGTTTTTTTCAAAACCACGAGTACAAAGTTTTCTAAATTGGAACCATTCCATAAAACAAGGCGCTTTTCAGGGCCATTAAACCTTCCAAAAAAGAGTTTAGGAAATACAGTTCAATGCTTTCTAAACCAATATCCAAAATAATAATAAAACACAAATTGATTTTTTCATAATTTGTTTGCCAGGATATGATGAGTATGTGAATTTGGCAGTTGTTCTGAGCTTATTGATAGTTGGGGACTTTCCTGATTATTCAATTTTCACAAATTCTTAAATTGTTTCCAGATTGAAAGTACAGTAATTTACAATTAGTTCGACATTTAGCTAATTGGACGGACATGTAATGCGACTTATTTAGTTGAACATTTTTGTAAACATAGAGGTCCAAATTATGACCCCACATTGAAAGTCGACACTGTACCACTGTCATCGCAAATGTTCAATTACAGGTTAAAATCGCCTCCAATGCGACACTGAGTGGTGCTTCGGCACGTCGCATTGAATGTAATTTACTGTACAACATGTCACAAAGCTGGATGGGAACAAATTTTCCAACTGTGAAAGCTGTGGCGAGTGGCAAACGCAATCGCTAAACAGAGAGGTTTAGCCGAACAAGATGGGGATATCGAGTGATAACAAAACAATAAACTCTTTAGATTGAAGCTAATTTTGTGATCCTGAAAAGGACCCTTTTTAGCCTGCATGTGAATCCAACGAGCGAACAAATCGTAATGAATGTATTTTTTTGCCATCGCTCCCTTTTAACGCTCATTCGTTCGTCTCGTTGGACTCGCCCCTTTGGCTGAGTCTGCCGATTTGTCTCTATCCTGTGAGTGTGTACCGCTAGAGTACAAAACGCGCGCTGATGACCACCTATGCATTCCCTATCACAGCCATCATTTTGATTGTACGATATGTGCATACGCCAAAAGTTGCCCGGCGTTGATAAGTACAAAGGTTTCAGAAAAAAACGCAAAAACACAACGCCAAAGGTTCTTTTCAGAACCACCAACATGTTCATAAAGAGTAAACAGTAAACTAATCCATTTTTCAGGTAGATAGGTAGGTATTCACGTAGGAGAAGAAAATCAAACAATATATTTAAAATATATATTTAACAAAAGCTGTCCCCTTTGTATAGTCCTACGTCACTCCGGTTATGTCCCCGACATTACCCACCCGTCTTTTTTTTTCGGCCGCCTTCGTTGCAGTTTTACCTCGCAGGTAGTAAAAACGTAAAATATGGCGAATTTCTTGCTTGGTGAACTTCATCTTTGACGCGCTATAACTTGAGAATAAAAAGGACAATCACAACATTGTCAAAACGACACTTGTAGCACGGATTGTCGTCTTTAAATAGCCGTAGAGTATGACCCGATGCGAAAAGTACAACACAAGATATGTTTAAGTATTGCCATATATTGACAATATACGACATTTCTTACTCCCCAACCCAATATAAATAAAATTGTCTTTTTCGTGATTTACAGTAATTTTATAGAATATTTTTACGGATTCACATGTTTGTAAAGTCCACCTTCTGTTGGTATCAAAGCGCCTCTCATTTTAGCTAACTTTCAATCTAACTTAACATCTAACTCATGTAATCTCGATGACCTCAACTCTGATCATGGTTTGTCCAATGTGTGTTCACATGATTTCTATGACAGCCGCTTGGCACGCCGCAATTTGTTTATGGTATCCTTCGCGCATAGCAGAAATAAAGTCTATCTGTACTGAGTGCTGTTCACCTTCAAAATGCCCAAAAACAGGCAATATTCTAATGAAAACCTTAATTATGAATGAATCAATATGATGACAATACAATCAGTACAATGAGAAATACAATATCCACTTGAAAATACGAATATCTACTTTCAAAAACGGTGATTTTTTGAACCGGACAAACGATGATTATTTCTCAGTAAACCATGATCAGAGATGGACAAACCATGATCATAACTTCTCTTTGAAGAAAATCGTTTTGTTCATATCATAATGAAAATTTTGATTTTGAGCAGCTACCATCATATGTACCAAGCTTCAATAAAATTGAAAATAGGCGCGTAAAAATTTGCTGTTTCAACTGATTTGGCGTGGAATTGCTCAAAAGATTCTCGAACAGGCCAAAAAATGTTTTAGATAAAATGGCGGTCGTTTGAAGAAAAAAATACTGCTTCACAACAATGAATATAACTCAGTAAATAATGACAATTGGGGAAACTCCTCCCAAGAAAATCAAAATTTCAGATATACGAAACTTTTTTATTTCAAATTTCTTAACTAGAATATGTGTTTTATTCATGCCATTATGTTCAGGTCTTAAACATCCTCACAGCTGTATATCGCCCAGATAACTGTAATATGAGTGATTACTATACCACCATAACGACACGATCCACAATAGGCTCAACAACTGGCTTAAGAGGTCCCGGTCTGGAAAATCGAAAAAATCGAATTTTTATTTTTTGCATTTTTGGAAAGTTGTTGTCCCAAAAATTTTGTCCTAAAAGGATTTTTCGATATTTGCTTTTGTTTGAAAGTTACAGCCAAAAGTGTGAGGTCACCTCAGAATAATCTATATTTATACAGATTTTTCAGACTTTTTGAAACCAAGAATCTGCAGATACAGATTACAGATTTTTCTGGTTTCCATACAGATTTACAGATTTTCCAAAATAACGATCCATTATTAGTTATGGCTTGATCTCGATATTTTTTTCCCAACTTACCAATTTTATACATATAGCATTCGAATCAGTTAGAATGAAAGTCATTTTGGCATTCACATGTAGCGTGTAGTAGTACTTTCTCATGTTCAATCTAAGGTAAAAAGATGCAAAAGACGCAAAAGTCAGCGTCATCGGCTTGCTTTACAATAAATAATTAACACTGTTTATCTTTTTGCTACTAAAGCGCAGTGAATGCGAATTTTTACGTGGATACCACCAACATCGTCAAATTCATAATTTGACAATCAATGACAATCTATAGCTAAGATTATGCTTCAAACCCCTTTACACTTTGCGGTCGTATGAAATTTCGACATGTATGTCATGCTGGTCGCAATCATTTTTACTTGAAAAAGCAGTTATATATAACTTTGTGAGATTATGGAAGATGAACAAGATTCCTTCTATTTTTTCTAAACTTCTGATAAGTATTTACTAAACAATGTTTATGTTCAAAAAAAATTCTATAATGCTTCTTCGTGTGATATCTTTCGCATGTATCACAAAAATAATTAGTTTGGCGTCTTTCACTTTTTATCCTTCTGTTTGAACATACAGAACAATGCTCTTTACACAGTGCTGCAATACATGGAGTTTTCCATTAATCCTTTCCAAAGCATAGATGACAACTTTTGTTTATACTAAGTACCGTTATCTATCATTCATAGTAGCACCGTTTTGGCTCGTGAATAAGTTAAAATTCGTTTAGAAAAAGTGTGAGCTGATACTTTGTTGCATAAATTATAATATTAGTATACTTTTTATGGCAACCCTGATTGCTGCATGAATTTTTAAACGCGTTTTGCTTCTTAAACTGGTGGCATCGATATATCAGGCCGATCTCGTCCGATTTGGCAAACAAAAATTATCAGCATATAAGAATGAATTATCTAAAGCGTTGATTTCTGATTTTTATCGATTTTTCATTAAAAATAACTCATTTTTAATCAAAATCGAATTTTCAAAAATCCCTATGCAACGCTTTAGATATTGTCCTAAAGTTTCAAAACATCTGTTTTCAGACAGCATTCACGCATCCAGTTGTCAACAGCGTAATAATCATTATTCGTGCACTCAAAAAATGGAAAACACAACTTCAAATATAACTTAAACAAAACCAAAATACCCGAACACTTCTCTTTATTCCTAACAATCGAAAAAAAATTACGAAAATTCATTATTTTCCGACCTTCCAGTATATGTGGCAACCATGGGGGGAAAACCACTCCGCCCCCCCCCCCCAGGGTTGCCACATATGCAGAATATTCTGTATTTCACAGATTTTTCGTCAAATTTAAGATACAGAATCTGTATGTACAGAATTGCAGATTTTCAGCAAAAATACAGAATTTACAGATTTAAAAAAAATTCTATTTCAAATATTAAATTTATTACAGTGCATACATAGATAACTTGACTGATAAAAATGTTGAACGCAACGCAACGAGATACAATGATTGGTAAAAATTGGCCCCAATACTTTATTGGATACGCTAAAATGTGCGATTCTCGGCAAACATTTCCAAATCTGAAATGTAATGTTTAATTGAACAACTTCGCAATGTTTGAAATACTTTCGTCAGTGAATGATGATGGAACAGACGATGAAAATTACAGAAGACCATATAAAAGGAAATTGTACAGCATTTTCAAGACTTTTTACAACAAGTTAAACTTTAAACATATTTTTCTTATATCAAAGAACAAATTTGGGCATGGTTTGAAACGCTTTCCGTCTCGCAGTGACGAAAGTTTCATATCAATTTCAGAACAAACTCATCGATCTACAAATGATCGACTGTTATCCTGATATGCGGAATAAGCGGTACGAGCAGGGTTGCCAACTATAATTTTTAAAAATCAGGGAGAATGAAAATAAAAATCAGGATAAATCAGGATAGCTCATATTGGGTTGTCCGAAAAGTTAATGTCGATTTTTGGGAAAAAAAACTTAATTTTCAATCAAAGCATCATAATTTATTTGTATATCCATCGTTCTGTTTCACAATCTTTCGCTATCTTTCACACAGCTTAAATATTCTATCCTCCCAGAATATGTTTGCTTCCTCGTCGAAAACTGCTGCGAGTCATACATATGAGAAACAGTTTGCTTGGTAGTAGCTCATAAGACAGAATCCATTCCAAATCTCACCAGAAACCGAGTATATCTTCCTTCGGGCGAAGACCGGAGGCGTAAAAGAATTAATAGGCATGGTATAAATCCTCGCATAAGCGGAAATGCTTGTGTGCACTTGATTTTTTGATCGTTTATATTTTTTCCGAAAATCCAACAACATCACTACAGTCAGTTGCAGAGAAATCAATATTCAAATTTTCACTGAATTCTTCATCCATGCTTTGAAAAGAATCTTTACTGGACAAATAAGGAAAGCATAATAGCAGTGGTAGACTTGTTGAATTTTTCCTAATTTTTATGATATCTAGTACTGTTATAGATATATCTATAACATAGTCCCATAATTAAAGCTGATTCTACTTTGAATCAGACGAACAAATTATACATAAAATCTTTTTATATTGACAGTGGATTCGAAATTTTTCTCTTGATTAATTTTGGAAAACCACGAAACAAGTGAGGGTAGAGATAAAAAAAAGTTAATTACAGATTTGCGTCTAGAGAATTTAAATCAATGTATGATATATACAAGTGCGAACCGGAGAACTATCATGACAGAAAACTTTGGCATGGAAACCAGTATATTTACTACAAATAATGTAAAGAGTAAACAAATTAGAAAAAATCAGGATCATTTCAGAAAAATCAGGATAAATTGAGTGTTCGTCAAGATATCGGAGAGTGTGCTAAAAAGTCTGGGAAATCCTGAAAAATCAGGAAGGTTGGCATCTCTGGTTACGAGTGTTGTTACCTTTTGCGTAGAATTTTTGTGAATCTGGAATTCCTACAATGCTACTGATGGGAACAAAACACCGTAACAGAGTGGGTATCGACGACATGAGGTGTGCTTTTCGACAACGTTCTCAAGAATTACGATTTTGGCGGAAATCGTTCAGGCGCAGGTGCCATACTGACTTGCCAAGCTTTATATACCTTTTTTGTAATCAGATACAAGCATAACATCAAATGTGTTGCGAATATAACTTGAAAACCGTTTGTATTCTTACATTACTTTACTGATATACTACATACTTTCTTACAAAATACTGATAGGGGTGAAGCACTGGGAATAATTTTCGTAAAGGGGGGAAATGAGCAAAAAAAGGTTAAAAACCACTGGGTTAAACGATCCTATGACTAAATAAAAAAAAAGTTCTCAATCTTGCGAAATTTATATTGAGACAAGAATGTTATTGTTGTTGAAGGTATCAATGATCACGGCAACACTGCTAACTAACTGTCAATGTGCTAGAAGTTTCTTTCCCTCACTCTGTGAATCATTTCGTTGCGTTAAGACGTTTATATTTTTGCTTAATAAGAAACTATTATTCTATTGTTAACTTTATCCGCATATTTCATTATTTACGCTGGAATCTATTGTACGAGCCCCAAAAGGTTATGGGCCCAGTGTAGAATAGTGAAAAACGTAATAAGTTTGTGAACATTTGAGCTTTTTTTTCCCGTGATCGAGAAGTAAGCCATTTTGTTGCGAGTTGGCTAAAATGGCGGATGCTAGAGTGATAGTAGAAAAAATTGAACAATGAGAATTTCGATACGTGGCGGTTTAAAATGGAACTACTTCTGTTTAAGGAAGGATTGTCGGAGTTTGTGACTAACCCCAAGCCTGAAATAACCGATGCGGCCTGGCTTTTGAACGACGGGAAAGCACGTGCCATGATCGGGTTGGCTGTTGAGGATAGTCAGCTAGTACACATCATCCGGAAGACAGCCGCTAAGGAAATGTGGGATTCTTTAAGAAGTATTCACGAAGCAGCTTCACTTAGCAGCGCATTGTTTATTTTGAGGAAATTGTGTTCCTTACGACTACCTGAAGAAGGTAACCTTCCAGAGCATCTTAATTCAATGACGGCCCTTCAGAACCGCCTGGAAATGATGAACGAAGGGCTCAAGGATTGGCAATTCATGGCGTTGATACTGTCTAGTCTTCCTTCGTCATACGGCACCCTCGTCAATGTCATCGAAAATCGCCCGAACGCCGAGCTTACAGTTGAATTTGTGAAAAGCAAACTTCGTGAAGAGTATCGGCGGCGTTTGGAATGCGGAAGCGGTATGAGTGACGAGAAAGTGTTAAAGACAGTCAGTGGTTATTCGAATACGACCGAAATGAAGAAGAAGAAAGGTGAGTGTTACCACTGTCATCAGGAAGGGCATTTCAGACGTGATTGCCCGAAGTTGGATAAAGCACGACATGTCCAGAAGAAAGAGGCGAAGGCGAATCTTGCTGCGGAAGTTTCGACTGGTATCGAGATGTGTTTGGCTGTTATGGATACTTGTAGCACAGGTCGGTGGTATTTGGACTCCGGCGCCACATCTCATATGACAAACTACACAAATCTTTTGTCCGGTATCGATCCTGCAAAGCAGCCGGAAATTTGTCTGGCGGATGGAACAAAAATTAAATCTGATGGTGCTGGAAACGGAAAGCTAGTATCTATGACTGGCAGTGGTGTGAAGATGAAGGTTCAGCTGAAGGATGTGTACCATGTGCCGACACTTGCTGGTAATCTTCTCTCAGTAAGCAAAATTTGCGATCTGGGATACAAAATTTCGTTTGACAGTGAGGGCTACCAAGTCACGAAAAACGACGAAGTGATGTTGATTGGTGAAAGGAGCGGTGGTTTGTATCGCTTGAAACAGTTTCCGGAACAAGCTATGACTGTTGAAGTCGGCATTCAAAATTTTGTGAACATTTATGGCATCGACGCTTCGGCCATCGAGACTTTGACGCTGTGAAGAAAATGGTACGTGATGATTTGGGATTTGGACTGAAAATGAGGAAATGCAGTGTTAAGTGTGTTTGTGAGATTTGTTGTCTAGGGAAAATGAGCCGTTTACCATTCCCTAAGAAATCGAAAAGTAAATCTTCTGCAGTAGGTGATCTTGTTTATTCGGATTTAGGAGGTCCGATGGAAGTTACGACGCCAGGCGGAAACAGGTTCTATATGACGATGGTGGACGACTACAGTAAATACACGATGCTTTACCCTTTGAAGTCTAAATCTGAAGCTGCAGACAAGGTGAAAGAATATTGTGCTTTGTTGAAAACACAATTTGGGCATTTTCCAAAGGTGATCCGAACGGATGGTGGAGGGGAATTTTGTAATTTAGAATTGAGAAAGTTTTTTAGTGATAATGGTATCTTACATCAATTGACAGCCCCTTATTCACCTCAGCAGAATGGACGTGCAGAAAGGAAGAACAGATACGAAATGGAAATGGCCAGATGCTTGCTAGCAGAAGCGGGGTTAGGTAAGCAGTACTGGGCAGAAGCCATATGTGCAGCAAATTACCTACAAAATCGGCTGCCATCTTCAACGATCGAGAAGACTCCCTACGAAATGTGGCATGATAAGAAACCATCGTACAGCCACCTCAGAGTTTTTGGATGTGAGGCATTTGTTCGTGTACCAAAAGAAATGCGAAAGAAATTCGACATCAAAGCGGTAAAAATGATATTTATCGGGTATGCTGAAGGAAGGAAATCTTATCGTTTCTTAGACCCGAAAACAAACGAAGTTCGTATAAGTAGAGACGCGAAATTTATAAGGCCTATAGCGAGATCGTGCGAGAACATGGAGGTCGAGCCATTTGCTGACACTGATATAGCAGAGGTAATTCCAAATATTGAAACCATGACTATTGAAACTTCGTTGAACAAGCAGGCTGCTAATATAAATAATACTGATGAACCATCGGAAGAAAATTGCGCGACTGATCAACCACAAGAAGAAGGATGCGATCTAGACGAGTCTATGTACGAGAATGCGTCGGATGGAAGTGTTTCGTTCCATGGATTCGACGTTGAAGAAATTGGACGTCGTTCTACTAGAGGATGTAAAGGGATTCCACCAAAGAGACTTATCGAGGAAGCATTTACTGCAAACCGTTTACCTACGGAAGGTCATGAGGAACCGAGAACATTGCGAGAAGCATTGAGTCGAAACGATTGTGCTGAATGGAAAAGGGCTATGGAAGACGAGATAAAATCACATGCTGTCAATGGTACCTGGGAACTGGTGGAACCACCAGCTGGCAAACGACTAGTGGGATCTCGCTGGATATACAAGCTCAAACGGAATGCAACAGGTGATGTGACAAAGTATAAGGCTCGTTTAGTAGCGCAAGGCTATAGCCAGAAATACGGAGAAGATTACGATGAGATCTTCGCTCCTGTAACGAAGTATACCACCCTACGTACATTTTTGGCAGTAGCGAGCAAGCAAAAGTTGAAGCTCAAGCATTTTGATGTTAAGACTGCATACCTTTATGGACAACTGGATGAGAATTTGTACATGAAGCAGTCGCCCGGATTTGAGGTCAAGAGTAGAGAGCACTATGTCTGTAAATTAGCCATTAGCGCTGCTGGAACCACAGACTACATGCTGTATTGATTAGACTTGGTTTTGTTCAAGGTAAATATGATATGTGTCTGTACACTAAAGTAGCCAATGGTAAACGTGTGTATTGCCTAGTGTATGTCGACGATATTCTGGTTGGATGTGCGTGTGTAGCAGAAATCGAATCAGTTCACCAATGCCTTAAGGAGGAGTTCGATATGACAGATCTTGGAGAAGTAAACTATTTCCTGGGTTTAGAAGTAAGCAAGTCGAATGGAAATTATGGAATTTCGTTGCAAGGATACATTGGGCGAGTAGCTGAACATTTTGGATTGAGCAATGCTAAAGCAGCGAAAACGCCAATGAATGAAGATTATAGGAAAACATCGATCGGGAGTCCAACGTTCACTGATGTTTCCATATATAGAAGTCTAATCGGAGCTCTTCTTTACATCGCGGTTTGTGCAAGACCAGACATCACAGTTTGTACATCCATACTGGGAAGGAGCGTTAGTGCTCCAACAGAGGCTGACTGGGTGGCAGCAAAACGTGTAGTACGCTATCTATTGGGCACGAAGAGTTATTGTCTGGAATACGGCGACGTAAACAGCAACTTGATCGGTTATTCAGACGCAGACTGGGCGGGTGACCAGAAATCCCGCAAATCTACAACAGGGTTGGTGTTTCTTTTCTCAGGAGGTGCTATTTCTTGGGCTAGCAGATTGCAAGGCAGCGTAACTCTATCTTCGATGGAAGCCGAGTACATGGCTCTTAGTGAAACCAGTCAAGAAGCAGTGTGGTTGTTGAACTTACTACGTGATCTTGGAGAACCTCATACCGGAGCACTAGCCATACTAGAGGATAATCAGAGCTGTATAAAATTAGTTGGATCTGAACGGGTAAGCCGTCGGTCGAAGCATATTGACACGAGGCAATGTTACGTCAAGGAGCTATGTGATAACAAAGTTTTTCAATTGGAGTACTGTCCAACAGAGGAAATGATAGCTGACTTACTAACCAAACCATTGGGACCAATTAAACCCGTAAGTTCACAAGAATGCTGGGTTTCGCCGGAGTTCGTGATAATTGAGGAGGAGTGTTGAAGGTATCAATGATCACGGCAACACTGCTAACTAACTGTCAATTTGCTAGAAGTTTCTTTCCCTCATTCTGTGAATCATTTCGTTGCGTTAAGAGGTTTATATTTTTGCTTAATAAGAAACTATTATTCTATTGTTAACTTTATCCGCATATTTCATTATTTACGCTGGAATCTATTGTACGAGCCCCAAAAATTGTTTGATTTGATGCATACATTTCTTCAATTCTTTGAAGAGGCTTGAAAAACGAATGCGAGCTACTCAAGACGAATCTCACGAAGCAAAAATTGAGTGACTCAGATATGACATGGTCCTAGCTGTTGGACGACAAAAGGCGTGATGTGAAATTTTTGTATCCATTGCTAAGTTCGTTTTTAAGACTCTTTTTGATATTGTCGCCACAGCACTATCTTGGAATTCGTTCGTCAGTTCAACGAACGAAATTTCCAACGAACGACATGTCAAATAACCAACCGATGTCATGAGCAGCAGGCCAGTCGTTGTGCTGATATTCAGTTTGTTTTTGTTTACTTTCTAAAAAAGCAAAATATTTCGAAGTAGTTTGCGATTAGAAGCATTTTCGGTTAGTTTTGCTCTACAATCTGTTCCAAAAGTCATTATTGAAGACGTAATTGAAGGTAAAATTTGTCTGCTTAGTTGAATGCTGAAATTATTGAACCATTCAAATTACACACATTTCAGATGGCCGATATAATCATTCATTCCGTTCGCCAACAACAGGCCAGTCCTGGAACCGTATACCACGCCCTTTATGGACACTACTTTTTGGGTATTTCCCAAAAGAATTTGGCGATCATTTACGGAAAAAGCCTGTCCACTATTTATGGTTGGATTCAAAAGTTTGAAAGCGAGGGACTTTACCGAAGGAAAAAACGAGCTCAGGTCTTCAAAAAGTTCCAGTCGGAAATGCGACAATGGTTGGTGGAGCTTTATTGCAAGCATCCTCTTTTATTTTTGGACGAAGCCAAGGAGATGTTCCAGGCACATTTCCAGATGACAATAAGTACTTCATCCGTCTGTACTATTCTGCACGAGGCAGGCCTGTCGTGGAAAACCATTGAGAGAAGAGCTATTCAAATTCGTATGGAAGAAATAGTGCGGTTTGTGAATGAGCTCCTCGCCATACCATGGGATATTTTCAATTTAGTTTTCCTCGATGAGGTGAGTATTGACAATAGGGGCACGTTACGTCAGAAGGGATATGGTGTCGTAGGAAAAAAGTTAATTTTCAGAGGAGAATTTTGTCGCCGTGCTCGTTCATCGTTCTTATGTTTCCTTGGCGCTGATGGAATCCTGGATAGTTTCTGGACTGAAGGCACTTTTAACAGGCTAAAGTTTTTCGAATGCTGCCGAGAGTTTGCCTTGCGGAATCCTAAGGTTCAAAGATATCCAGGATTCCATTCAGTATGGATCATGGACGGTGCGAGGATTCATTGCGACGCTAATCTCATTCGCTATCTTCGATCCATTGGGATCATACCCATATTCCTTCCGGCGTACTGCCCCTTTTTCAATCCCATCGAGGTGATCTTTGGCCTCGTGAAAAACCGTCTTCAGAGAGTACACCGGGAAGGTGAACAAATTCTGGCTGAAGTATGTGAAGCTATGAACTACTTCAAAGTTTATCCTTGCCAGAAACTGTTTGAACACTGTGGATACTTCCCTGGAGGATTTTTCAGCCCTGAGAAAGGCTTAACGCAAGATCCAAATGAGGTCGATTTGAATATTGTTCCCAATTAATATAAGAGCAAGTTTTGAAACGTTTACTGTTAACAATAATGAACTATCTGAAACAAATAAATAAAACTCATGAAGACCGTGAAACTATTGCAAATAAAACTTATTTTATTTATTCAAAACCGTAAAATCAAAACAAGAAAAACACTTTAAGAGTGATCAACATCGGGACAATCAGTTACTTTCTCCGCCAACACTTGGCTCACTTCGGACTCTTCTGGTCGGATTGCTGATTGCACTGCGGTGATAAAATCTCCAGCGGCTAATCCTTTTGTTATCATTGCTTCGAGCTTGCGGGAAACGTTGTTAAGTATTCCAAGTGCTGCTGAAATTTCTTCCCTTATTTCAGCCGCTTCTTTCACCCAACCAGCATTCACAGTATGAGCCACTGTGACACCCCGATGTACTGACTGCAGGCGGGCTGCTTCTGACACATTTGTCCATCGGAAGTATTTGGCGAGCTCCAAAGGCGGTGCGGGATCAATTTTCAATTGCTCTTGCTTGTGAGCAGGCGAAGAGTGGATGAAGTTGGCCCACAACATCCACGAGCTTTGATGTCCCTCTAAATCCAAGTGAGTTTCCTTAAGCTCTTTAGCCAAAGCAGCACAATCACGGGTCGAGTGGGCTCCGGCTCGGTCTGAGTTTGTTGGCGTAATGAGCGTCTTCAGTACCATTTGGTGCTGGGCATGCGTCTCCACGTTGGTCGCATATGGATGCACAAAAACTTTGATGTTTTTATCCTTCCATGTAGCAAGGATTCGTGGAGTGATGGCAGAAACATTGTAGGTCTTCCTTTTGGTCGTGTCATGCAGAATGATGAATCGTTCAATGTCTTCTTCATCTGGCATTTGCTTCTCAGACCATGTCGGAACGTCATTGTCAAAATCAACTTGCCGAGATACGTGTTTCTTTGCAAGTTTCCACATGAATCCGATCACTTCCGGCACTGTATCTCCACCGACATTCATGGTTCCGATTTCTCGAGGGCGCATTTGACTGCGAAAAAGTCGTCGAAGAAAGGTCCCTTTAAAGAAGAATTCCAAACTCTTCGCAGCATCATCTGGCAACAAAGTCACATCATTTTCCTCGGATGCACCACTTTCTTCGTTTTCAGCTTCCTCCGTCGTATTATCGGGCAACAATGAGAATTCGACATTCCTCGAGTTCCCATCGTCAGAGACCTGGGTCGTATCCAACAAGGATTTCGAGAATCTGAAAGTTCCCGACGATCCAGCCACCGGAGATCCCGCTGTTTCCTGCTCCAGGAACTCTATTCCGTCGTAGCTGCAAATAGTTCAATTCTGTTGAAGATCATCCTATTTTTTTAATAGTTTGTTACTTACTTGTCCTTGTTATTATCCATGTTAAACTGGAACTGGAGGATTAATGTTCTTCAAGCATTTTTTTTTATTTACCACAACGAGGTGAAACAACGAAAATGTAAACAACAACAATAACGTTGAGGTAAACAACTAACCATGGTGCACCAATCCATGCAGGTTGTTTTGTTTGTGGTAGTCGTCTTTTTATTGTACAAGATCAATAAATGTCAACAGATGAGCATTTCGCATAAACATTCATAGTGTAAAAAGAAGATTTTGCTACGTTTTTTTAGCTGCATGAGTTTTGATTAAAAAAAATCTTAATTCCGTTGCTTAAAAGCAAAATTTGAGAGTAATCAAAAATAATTGCCGTTTTTCATGCTTGAAAGAAGGACTACCATGCATCTAGAAACTATGGAACTTCGTTAGTCAAACGAACGATGTTCGCTTCCAATTTTTCTCCGGATGGCCGATAAAATTCATCAGCGTGTGTCGAGTGAATATTTTCGCTATACAATACCAACAAAACAAAGTCCGGAAATCGGTTGGAGCTCATTCATTTTCATTTTTTCTCTTAATTTTTCGATACAGATTTTTTATACAGAATTTTAGGCTCAAAATACAGATATACAGATTTTTTTAGAAAATTTTACAGAAATAAATATGGTAACCTTGGGTTCCCCATTAAGTAACGTCTACCTTTAGAGCTGTACTTATTAGCAAGATAATGTAGAATATGTATCTCATAGTTTTACCACAACACCTGAATTGGAAACAAAATGCTATATTCAAATGAGAATGAAACATAAAAGCAAACAATTTGCAATGATTCGCCCCAGGTCTAAAAAACACATCTGACCACACATAAAATGCACTTCCGCCCGAAGGGTTAATGATGAAAAGAACACCCTCCAGCAACACCCATAGCCACCAGCATGAAGATACCTCGGACGTTCGTTAACCATATGCTGTGCGATCATTTGAGTCCGTTGCTATACGATGCAACGAACATGCCCTCGAATGTTAGACCCGCGGTGTACGGACTATGAGCGTCGCGTAATTGGAGCAAATGTTGAAGTCCAACATTTGAGCTACATCTGAATTTCGCCATTCTAAACTCCACAACAACCGTTTGAGGAGAGCGACACCATTTGGCGTCGCGCACCAATCCAAAGTACCACAAATGAACCGAAGATGACTTGCTCAAATCTCTCATTCTCATTCTCGCTCTCTCGCTCTCGTAGCACACGTGTTCATTGGTTGTCATCATCGAGCCCGAGAGAGGATCTTTTGAAAACAATTTGGGCTACTTGTTGATGTGCGATGTGAACGGCTGCCGTGTGTAGTCCATATTGGGACACAATTTGAACGTGTCGCCGTCTGCGAAAAACCGCACACCACATCGATAAAGCTCGCGTTCCGAAAAAAAAAACGTTCGCGTTCACGATCGTTTATATGTGCGACTGTGCGACCTGTGGCCCACCCGTTTGTCTGGGTTTCGGTGTTGTTCTGCGGGTTGAGAGACTCTCCGAGGTGATTTTCGCGAGTGTTCAGGCCAGCGACACGAGTTCTGCGAAAGCTCCCGACCAGTTCGGATTAACTAGTGTACCCGGTCCGACTAGTCCTCGCTCGACTCGCTCTTTCTCCATGGTAGTTGTTGACCGCGAGTCAAACAAGGTTCAGTGCGGGTCGTCGTTCCCGGTTTACATGTTTTGTTCCACCTTTCGAGGGCGGCCCCGGTGTACCCTGGCGTATCGTGGAAAGTGCGATTGCGAATCAAAATTGTGACCTAACCGTACCCAACGGAATGTGATCGGGATGGAAAGCAGTGGATTATGACGCGATTATTTTTTCCTGCTTGAACTCGTTGCCTGATTGTGCTTAGTGAAAAGGGGGAGCGGGGTGTACATAATATGCATTGAATGTGTGAGCTCCGGTACAGGAAAGCTAGTTTTCGCGTTAGCTACCGTAGTGAACCTGCCCGGATCTTGAGTGTCAGACAGGACGGGATCGTTTCATCTGCAGTCATTGGCAACGACTATACTCAAAGGTGCGGCGATAGTTGTGTGTAGTGGCGATAAAAAAAATCTTGTGCAGTGTAAGATGTGCAAACAAGTAACTCAAACAATTGGGAAAACAGTCAGAGTCAAGTACACGAGCCTGATAGAGAGAGCGTGCGATAATCAAGCGGTGTTGTGAACTTTCAAGAGCACGGGAAATGTACATTTGTTGTTTAGGCGTGATAATAGCGCTGAGCGAATAGCACGTTGCAAAGGTGATAAAAAACTGAATGCTTATCAAATCTATGGCTGTGTCTGTGTGGTAGCGAATTGTTGTTTCAACGATGATTCCAAAAATATATCCATGAATATTGAATACGTCAGACGAATACGAAGTGAACGTTCAAATCATTTTTGGTCTATGAAAAACAGTGAACCAGTTTCGTAAAATGCACTAATCTCTGTTATTAACGGTAAAGATCACTTTCGGATTGGTTAATTTTCCATTTTCCAACTCCTCACCCACCTCCCACTGTGTCCAATCGGATCTCTTTCACTACTTTAATTGTGTTATTTTATTCGGCGACTCCAATGTTAATGTAACGGGGCCGGGTTTGCGAAGCGACACTATGCGTATGCGAAGGGAACATAGCTGTGTATTGGAGAAAACATCGGCTTAGCGTTTATGGCTTGGTTGCGACATGGCTTTAGATTAGGCATGTTTTGACGCTTCATTATCGAAATCGCCAACACTGAACCCAAAAAAATGCATAAATTCCGATTATTTTGCTAAACTTTCCGCTCCGATAAATTCCAGCTACTTTTACCGGCTATGAAGTCGAAATCAGTGAACCTCCGATTACTTGGGGATCGCTTACAAAGCAGACTAAGTAAGGAATTCACTTAAGATCTTTCCAAACGATCTGGAGAAAGAACTATTTTGTTTACAAAATTCACAGGGAGTGTTAATCTTCTACACTTTCGCTAGTGCCGTAAACCCTGTCCTCACATTTGGGAAAACTTCAAAATATGGGGGAAAAGTATCAATAGAGCATACAATCCAACAGCCGAAAGGCTTCACAGGCGCCGAATGTATGTCAGACCGAAAAGAAAAACGAAAACCCAAATACAGAAACAGAAACGGCGTACTTCACGCGGACGAAGGAAAGCGAAAAAAAAAGGTAATGGTAATCACTTTTAATTCAGATCAAATTATGGTTACCTGGTTCGTCGGCCGGTCGTGTTGTCCGTGTAATTCAGATTCGCGCGATTCGTATCGTTCCATACGTAAGCGCGCGGACTTTTGCGCTCCTATTCCGCCATTTGCCGCAACTGCAACGACACGTGATGAGAGAGCTCTTCCGAGGTGTTATTGCTTACAGAAAATGATGTCATTCTGAGTGCAAAATTTACACACAATTGTTTTGTGTTGCACACATAATGCAGTAGAGTAATGCCCGCGAGCAAATCACAGTAAGCCAGTTTTGGAAACTTGATTTTCGATAAGTGCTCGAAAATTTTGCTTTCTACGGCTTCAACTTTCAGCTTTGCGGGCGGTGGGCTTAATTGAGGCGAACGTGATCATCGTCGTATATATTGCCTCCGATGGCCGTGGCATTCGTTTGTATCGTTAACATTGCCAACGCATTGCTATTAGGTGCGGAGGTCTTGAATTGGGATGCTGTGACACTGGCGAATTAATTGGCTAGTAGCTGGCACGCTTCCGATTTCGATAAAATCTGTAAGCGAAACAAATAATTAACAACGCTGGATTTCATAAACAGGAAGAATTGCTTTAATGGTTTTTTCTTGTACTTCTATTTGATATTCTTCTCAAACAATCCCAAAGACATAAGAAGATTAAACTAGTGTAGTTCTAAACTCATTCAGTATAATGCTTTATTCTGCAAAAAATGGTTACAAATTTTATATTCAAAGTATTGCCCATCGCTAATCACAACGTTTCCCATCTTTCTGGCAATTGACGGATCCCTATACGGAAATAATCAGCCGGTTTGTCGGCTAACCACGAATCGAACCAATTTTTGACTTCATCAAAATTGGAGAAGTGCTGGTCAACCAGGCCATGTTGCATCGTTCGAAAAAGATACTTATGAGACGGAGCAATGTCAGGAGAATACGGCGGGTGGGGTAGGATCTCCCACTTCAGAGTTTCCAAGTATGTTTTGACCGGTTTTGCGACATGCGCCCGAACATTGTCGTGCTGCAGAATAACTTTATCGTGTCTTTGCTCGTATTGTGGCCGTTTTTCCTTCAGTGCACGGCTCAAACGCATCAATTGTCATCGGTAGAGGTCCCCCGTAATGGTTTCATTCGGTTTTAGCAGCTCATAGTACACCACACCCCGCTGGTCCCACCAAATAGACGGCATAACCTTCTGGGCGTGAATATTCCGCGCGGCCGTCAATGATAATGCATGGCTCGGGTATCCATACGTTGCCCGACATTTAGGATTGTCTTAATGGACGCACTTTTCATCGCCAGTAACGATTCGATGCAAAAAAACCCTTTCTTTTATGCCGTTGGAGCAGTGAAAAAACGGCGTTCGACGTCTCGTGGTTTCAATTCATACGGCACCCAATGTCCTATCTTTCGGACCATTCCCTTCACTTTTAAACGATCGGATATGGTTTGGTGAGCTACTTCAAGTGTATCTGCAAGTTCTTGTTGCGTTTGTAACGGATATTGATCGAGTAAGGCCTCCAATTCTTCACCTTCAAACTTTTTTGGTGGTCCGGAACGTTCTTCGCTTCCCAAGTCAAAATTACCTCTTTTAAACTATTAAACTCAGTTGGAGCATGGTCACCATAAACTTCCACCAAAATGCGATAATTTTCAGCAGCCTTTTTCTTCATATTGAGGTAATGTAGCAACACTCCCCGCAAAAACACTCTCGTTGGTACGAAATTCGACATATTCGAAGTGGCAAAAAACTACGTTGTTTACACTTCAACTTTTTGACATATACTGAAAAAGACGCGCAATGACAGTAGCTTTCCAACGAATGTGTGAAATTTCTTATATACAAACAAAGCCACATTAAGGTACATGACGACTTTTACGCCGCAGTATCGCTTGGAGCGTTTTTTTTTTAATTTTAATTCATAATAAAGTCTGCTTCATTTAATATTGGAACACAAACAATTGCGTGTAGTTCAGTCATTTATTAACGAATTCATAATTTGTTTTTCATACAAATGTAGCATTTTCTTTACTCTTTCATAAAAAAAAATTAAAAAAATTATTCATTGCTGTTTCGAAGAAATTCTCGTACTTTTCCCGTAATACGGCACATTAGCCGGCGCACACCCTTTTCGTCCACCGTTTTGGCGATTTGATTCCACCAGTTCTTCATTTGAGTCATGTTCCTAACAAGTTTTCCCTTTGCCTTAAGCCTCCGCTTCGTGATTGCCCAGTATTTCTCTATCGGCCGGAACTGGGGGCAGTTTGGGGGGTTGAGGTCCTTCGGTATTACGCTGACCCCGTTCGTTGCGTACCATTCCATAACCGTTTTGCTGTAATGGCAGCTTGCGAGGTCCGGCCAAAACATTACTGGACGGTCGTGGGCACGAATAAACGGCAGAATCCGTTTCTGTAGGCACTCTTCTTTGTAGACTTCTGATGTCATTGTCTTGTCAGTGAGAAAGACTTTGGTTTTCTGTCCACAACTGCATATCCCCTGCCAAATCATGTACTTGCGGGCGAATTTATCCGCAAACACGAACTTAAATTTTGCAGATACATCCCCCCGAGCCGTCGCCAAATAAAATTTTTGACCTGGGATTTGCCCAAAGTCCGCCTTCAAGTAGGTCTCATCGTCCATCAGAATACATCCGACGAACTTGGTCAGCACTTGGTCGTACAGCTTTCGAGCACGGATTCTGGCCACATTGTTCTGCTTCAGCGTCCGATTTGGCTGTTTGCTGGCTCGGAATGACCTTATTCCTTCCCGGAGACGAATTCGTCGCACCGTACTGTGAGCGGCCTGGAACTTATTGGCCAAATCGCGGTCTGAAAGATTGGGATTCCTCTTGACGGCCTTGATGACTTTCCCACGCAGTTTCCGGTCGACAGTTCCACTCCGACGCTTCGAATGCGGCTTCCGAGCCGTCGTCAATGTTTCCTTGTTCTGCTTGATAACACGCCATACGGTATTTCTGGGCATTTTAAGCTGTTTAGCTAGCTTAGATGCCGACAACAATGGATTTTCAAGAAAACTGTGCACAATTTTATCTCTCCGTTCGGCTTCCATGGCGGTTGTTTACAAAATGCTATCGTTTGGTGTTATGACATAAATACATGGTGAAAGGTAACGAATTTCCCGACACGTGGGTGAAAAAAGTTTCCAAATCCGTCCACTAGGAGCGCCACAATGAGCAAAAGAATTTGTTCCAATATTAAATGAAGCAGACTTTAGTACGCAATCTAGATTCAACAAAACTATGTATAAGCATTATAAAGCACACGAAGGACTTGCAAATGTAAATGTAGTATTTGTAGTAAATCGGGATCGCTTTCCATTTCTTCCAATCGCAATCGACGGTGTTAAATTGAATATGACATCTTCAGAACATTTGCAACATTAACACAACAATGAATACTTATCAGGAAACGAATCATCGAAGAGATGTTTGCCTTGTAGCATACATAATCGATCAACGACAGTTGGCAACAGATGAAACCATGGAACTATGAGTGGAGGACGATAAAAACGCAGGAAGATTTAGTTGCTATAGTGTTGTAGACCACTCCAAACTAGTGAAGCTAAGGTCAAGGACGCGATTGTCTCCATTGATATTTACTCTGCACAGATGAGTCGCATTGAAACTGTCCACAGCGCCATGTCAAATTATTCCTCGGAATGAACATCAGAAACCGTGTTAATGATTTTTAACTATTGCAAGACATACTTAAACTATACAGGAATGTGTTATCATTGATCTTAATTTTTTGTAATGGGTTGTTTTACGATAAGGAAGTATATATTAGCCATATCAAACAAAAAACAAAGCTGCCCATAGTTATTCCACAGTGCTTCCATTAACATGTATTGGAATCAAATAAGATGAATAACCGGAAGCCTAACGATACTCAAACACATTCCAAGTCGGTTATACAAGGTGTGGTTCCGATGGTGAATCTTCTCTGTATAGTAACTGTCCGTGGAGCGTACGTTACGTCCATTAGCATGGGCGTAAACTATCTCCACGAGCTTTGACCCATATAGCTCACAATGTGCACAGAATATTGTAAATGAAAATTCATGTTGAATTTCTCATTTCTTCCAAAATGAAGACAACGACTGAAGAGGTATTATGATGTACTTTTAAATCACAACCCTAATGATACTTTAATATTATACCTGATTTAAATTCCTATGATTCGCTATCCAACACTATTCAACGAAAGCAACACGCTTCGAGCCAATCAAAACAACAAACCGCCAACTAGATTCCACTGCAATCTCCGCAGCCGCCGCTAACAATAAACTCGTAAGCGAGGCAAACTAGATTTCGGTGCTTCGAGATAATCCGAAGCATAAACTTTTGTTATCTTGTTAGCCTAATCGAGAGACACATGAGCACAACGCCACCCCCTCATCGGATCGGATTTTTCCAGATCATTACTTCTGTTATAATGCTATTATTTTTAATTCCCGCCATTCTTTAACTCATTCTCATTTCCTTCCATATTTCGCACTCTTTTTTTATTTTCTTCCAGCCATAGAAGCGTAAATTGATATTCCGTTGTCGCCACCGGGAAAGAGCTACATCATTAAGCCGTAAGCCGAAGTGTCGCGACGCGAGGGGGCGTTTGTGTTCGCGTGAATGATAGCTATTTGCTGTATCGCTTTTTATCGAATATTCAATTCGGATGACATCATTACAGCAACCGTAGTTTACACACGACCAGAAGAGAGAAGTAATAAGCATCCGGGGCGAGAACCGATAGATTTTCGAATTGGCTTCCCCCGCAAGAAACTAGAAACTAAGTTGAATGAGAAATATGAGCGCCGCCGTCAGCGCCGAGCAGCAGATAGCGGCAACCAGAGACGTCGGCGCGGAGAGCAACGGTCGTGAGCCTCCGCGCAACAATGGCACCCACACGTACGGGACCATTTCGGAGTCGACCGTCTCGACGTCCAACTCATCGGCCACCATCCAGTCCAGTAACAGCTCCATCTTCAAGAGCTCCATGACCACCGGAAGCAGCACGAGTCGATCCTCATCATATCATCTGCAGCATCTCAAGAGCGCTTACGGCGCATCCGGTGAGTTGCGATTCTATACTACTCAACTATAAATTGTAGGATCGACCACCAATGACCACAATACTATTTAATTTAGCCCCAACCATTAATTCCCACAATTAGTCATCTCCAAAAAAGCAACAGTGTCTCCAAATGGCAGTGGATATTTACGCACGTCTTGTTGGGGTTAAACACTGAACGATCCAAACACTTTCAATCCTCAGGATATTAGCGGAATTGACTAGCTAGCAAATATTTACACTCATTCCATACCAGTTCCAATGTGATGATGATGGTGATGATCACAGCAACTACTCCTACGGGTAGATTTGTAAACTTTTACGTGTGTTCTCGGTTACGGCCGTGGCCGAAAGTGACCACCACCCTCAACCCCGAAACAGCAACAACAGTAAACAGTTGGTTAAGGTTATGGAAGGGGCGTTGTCTCGAAATGGCAAATGCAAATTTGGCAATCGACGTCGCGGCGTTACCCCGGAACAGAATAGCGTGGCATCGGCTAAAGTCAACAAACTTGCCGCTGTACGCAATTTTTTTCCGAAAAAACGTAGGGAGGGAAATACAATTTGCATGCATTCGTAATATAGTTTAGAGACGGAAAAATAAATAAAATATGGTTTCGGATGGCTTCTCGTTATTACCGAGGGCGTCTTGTTTTTTTTCTGCATGTTTCACACCACCTATTCAAACATGTCAGCACTTTCATGGTATACTTATAAAAAGTTGTTGTTTGGGTGTTTTTTTGACTCCCCGCCTGTTGTCACAAGGAAACAGAGATTGAGATAAACAAATTAGGGAACCAATTTGTCAGACAGGCTTTGAGCGATCTTGCCATGTCTAGTTATAACAACTGACACAAATTTGTCAAACATTTGATAATCGATTTCAGTACTTATAGTGGAATTTGAAATGATTCAGCCGCAGGTTGATAGTAAAGCTTTAACAGCTTCAAAAGTTAAAAGTTCGAAAGCATCACCTTTTCGAATTAAACCCCATCACTCTCGTGTCGTTCTATCATTTGGTCACAAGAAAGAGACAACAAACCAAAAGGTAACAGTTTATTTTGGCTGTGTTTAAAATGCACACGATTCTTCTGCTCTCATCCCAAAAATTGAAGTTTACAGAAAATGATAGGATACTCAAGTAACAAGGGCAGCGAAAGTCAGGGCCGCTATGCTTCCAGCAGGTGAACGCTGACCGCGAAATTAATTTAACATGATTATTAAATTGCCGCATTTCATAGGCCTCATCAGAAAAATTATATTTACCAATTTGCCCAATTCCACGGGTCAAATATGTAAACGCGAAGGTTCGGCTGTGAAAATTAAGATTCGAGCAATATTATTATAACTATGAGCCGCTTTTTTTCTCGCTCATTCGTTATTAACTATTTATTAGTAAGCTCAGTCATTACCTTATAACGCATCAAGGTTTTTCGACTATTGAATATAGTATTATTCTAATACGCATCTAAAAGTGCGGCTGCAAGTCGTCTGCATACTTCTTCTCATCTGCATATAATTCCTCTCATCACGTCATATTAACAAAAAACTGTAAACAAAAATGCAGGAATCAGATTGGGACTAGTCCTCCAATTTTGTGGAACTGGCAAAATCCAACTTCGTTCATTAACACTAAACCTACCGATGTTTCATGTATACCTATTCCTACCACATCGGGTCAAGTGACCCTTTATGAATAGTTAGTGAGCAATGAATCGATTTATATAGTTTTGTTGAGAAACGTGACAAACCATATTTCTCCTGTATATTTTGACATTTTTAGGATAACAATTATGAATGAAATTTAAATTTATTTTAATAATGAAATTGCAATTTTTGACACGCGAAATAGCACTGTAGCTTGAAATGATTACTGGTTAATTCTAATCATTCACTATTCATTCACAAATACAACAAAATATATAAAGCAATAGCAACAATGTGCAATACAATAGTTTTCTATCACAACCACACATTCAAATCTTTCTGATATCATATGAATGTTTGCACAGGTCAAATGACCCGTTGCGGTAGTTAAGGCAGATTAGAAATATTTCTTAGTAAAAAAAATAACAAGAGAGGAGTAAACACTGAAAAATACATTCTAGGTATGTTTTAAGAAAAGTAGTGTAGGCAAATTATGGTGTGACAATGTAATTTGCAAGTAAATTTTGACTAAAAGTTTAAAATGGGTCATTTGACCCTCCTTGGTAGGTTTAGGGTTAAAATAGTATTGGAATCGTAGATTCATTCCAAGTATTTTCTATCATTTTAATTTTTTTTTGTTTATAATCTACGATTAAACTACGATTCAGTTTCGACTTTTCGAATTTTTGAACCAAATTTCCTTCTCTGAAAATCTTTATCTTAATATTCGCTGAAATTCGATTGCGGAAATTGAATTGATTTTAAAAAATTTAATTCTCATTTCTCTTTTCAAATGCCGTGTGAAAAAAATCTAAAAAGTAGTCATGAAATAATTTTTTAAACTTTATAATCTAACTTGAATTCTAGTTAGATTATAGGCCCTATTCCAGAAAACGAGACGAGCAATTCGTCTCGTCTCGTCTCGGCTTCAGTCACTGTCGAGACGAGCAAAATATCCTATTCCAGTACACGAGTTTCATTGAAATGCTTTATTTGGTAGACTGGAAAGACTTCTGTCACTTTTTCTCGATGTGATCAGTGATGTCAGATGTGAAGACATGTTTTTATTTTGAGAAAAACAACAACTATTTTTAAAATTGATCAATCGATTTTTTTTCTCAGTGCCAAAACACTGAAATCATAACAAAAAGGAATTAGATTCATAATTCTTTTGGTTTCATTTATATTTTTTCTACCAGCATATGGTTTCATCACTCAGACGTTTCGTTATTATGGATTTATTAAAACCAATTTTTGTTCACCTAATCAACGATTTATCAAGAAAGGTTTCGAATCTATATGCTTGTATTTCCATTTACAGTTATAAAATAACGTAGTCTAGTTTTTTTCACATTAATAGCAATAAGCTTCGAAACCATTAGGTGCGACGAATGAAACGCATCATTGTAAAATGTGAATCAGTAGAAAAAAATATTGGCTTATCAAAAATGCACATTTGAATTATTCATTTTCGTTCAATACGATGTTACGAGACTTTTCGTGCCGTGTTAATATATTCAAAACAGTCATTTGGAATCCCTGGATATGAGTTCAATGTTTACATTTGATTGTGTTGTTTGGAAGAGGCCCAAAATTTTGCAATTACTGAATTGAATTTAATGGTTGCAGTTGAAAACATACATTGCTTATACAATACTAAGTTTTATTAAAGTAAGTAAGTGAAACAATTTTTGAAAATAAAGGCGGAACAGAAGAATACCGATGCTTTCAATCAACAAGGTGAACAAACACATCAAACAAACTAGACGACTCGACTGATTTATCGGCGAGCGCGGCCAAACGGTCGTCGAGCCAGACGAGCTACTCGTCTGTTTTTAGTCGAGCTCGGCTTCTGGAATACGAAAGCAAACGAGACGAGCGCTCGTCAGTTCATCTCGTCTTCTGGAATAGGGCCCTATGCCAATACAACTATTACTTTTCATGAAAAAATTCACAGGAGGGTTGTGTCTGAGACACGTCCGCATAGTTGACGTAGGATTACGTTAGGCTATCTGTTGATTTAGAATATGTTTGAAGAATTACATCGTTAAACTCTTTGATAATGAGTTGGTGGCCCTGAAAATTGCCGTTTTGTTTGGTTGTTGGGTTGTTGGTGTTGTCTCCACCAGTGTTTACCGAGTGATGATGACAGAAGGATGGTAAACAGTCGTTGGATGGTGCGTATCATATAAAAGACACCGAAGTAGAACGAGATATGACGAAAACCGCCCTTTGTGATCCTAGACGAGATGCTCCTGTGGATGAAATAAAAAAAAACTCACCAATGTAAGATAATTACCAATGCCGAACAAAATTATTATTTTTTCACATCAGTAAAAACATGTTACTTTAATATGGAGAAAACATATTTGAAATGGAAAAGGTAATGTTATTTTATAATTTTTACTTTCTGAGTGTTTAATCAATCCAATGTAAATTTTAATTGGACTAACAACACCTAATACTATATGTAGATCATATAGGGAATATTTTTTCTAGAATTTCTTCGCTTTTCCAATTATTCTCGCCATATAAATTTTGCTTGGGTGAAATGAACACAACAAAACAGACTTAAACCAAATGACCCGTTCTCGAGCGGGAACACACCTTGGATTATATTTATGAAAATTGAAATAAATCGTGTCATATATCAAGTCATTTTTAACACAACTGCTACCATATACAATTTTACACTTACACTTGTGCTAAATTTTTCACAATACACGATCGGTCATTGATCTGAAATTTCACGAAGCAACTAACATTAAAGGTCCAAATTTACCTTACTTGCAAGACATAAATGCCCCCGACTTGCATATATTTGCAATGCCGATTTCCCCCAGGCAGCTTGGTTTTGATGTCTCTGTTAGGGACCTGCCGCATGTGTCGTCAATTTCGACCAATCAGAAGTGGGTATTTCCGTTAGGATAGGGGTTGAGATTTTTCTATTGTTCGATAGTTAATTTTATGACATATAGTTTTTTCTTCAATATAAAAAATTGTTATGGAGTGCCGAAATCGATTGACGCAAAAATTTCATCAATCCTTCATGAAATGACTGAGCAATAAGCGTTTGAAATTGGACAATTTTCACGATGTACTCAATTTTCGATTTTCAATTTGTACCCCAATATGTTCACGAAAGACGTAATCCTACGTCAAAACGCCATACTTTGTAAACTTTCTGGCTATTTTTATTGTTCCTTATTACTCTTCTTCTTTTCAAATGGCACTAACGTTGCTAGAAGAACTTCGCCGTCTCAACGTAGTATTACTTGCGTCATTAGTACTTAGTTGAGATTTCTATGCCAAATAACACGTCTTGAATGCATTCTGAGTGGCAAGCTCTAGAATACGCGTGACCACAGTGCAAGACGGAGGGAATTTCTTTGACGAGAAATCATACTTGGCATATAGTTTTAGGGATCGATAAACGTTTCTATGGTTCGACACTCCTCCCCCCTCTAAAGGGAAGCTAACTAAAGGGTGTGTCACATCAAATTGCATCACGGAAAAAACGCTGTAGAAATTCGCCCAGTAGACCGATCCTATTGAAAATTTTAGACCGTAAAATAAAAACTATTAAACAACTTTTGGCATTTTCATTTTATTCATACTTCGAGCCCAAGCCCGTATGCTCGCACCTTCCTCTTTACCCCGTCCATAAGGTTCTGTACAACGTCAGGTTGTAGTTTTTTTGAACAGAAATCCATTTTCTCTTGAAGTCCGCCTCCGATTTGACAACTTTTGGGTTCTTCCGGAGGGCCTGCTTCATAATCGCCCAATATTTCTCTATTGCGCGAAGCTCCGGCGCGTTGGGCGGGTTCATTTCCTTTGGCACGAAGGTGACCCCGTTGGCTTCGTACCACTCCAACACGTCCTTTGAATAGTGGCACGAAGCGAGATCCGGTCAGAAGATGGTCGGGCCCTCGTGCTGCTTCAATAGTGCTAGTAAGCGCTTCTGTAGGCACTCCTTAAGATAAACCTACCCGTTTACCGTGCCGGTCATCACGAAGGGGGCGCTTCGCTTTCCGCAAGAGCAGATCGCTCTCCACACCATGTACTTTTTGGCAAACTTGGATAGTTTCTGCTTGCGAATCTCCTCCGGAACGCTGAATTTGTCCTCTGCGGAGAAGAACAACACGCCCCGCACCTGACGAAAGTCCGCTTTGACGTAGGTTTCGTCGTCCATTACCAGGTAATGCGGCTTCGTCAGCATTTCGGTGTACAGCTTCCGGGCTCGCGTCTTCCCCACCATGTTTTGCCTTTCGTCGCGGTTAGGAGCCTTCTGAACCTTGTATGTACGCACGCCCTCCCGCTGCTTGGTCCGCTGGACGAATGAACTTGACATATTTTTGCCCTGAATTCAGATTCCCCGGAGCGAAACGATTTTGAGGAAGATTGCTGCCGTCCACGAAGCTCTGCAGCAACGAGCAACTTGAGTTACCAACCCTATAGTAACTCTTCGAGCTACGGCAAAGCTCGCGGCGCCCAGGTTTCGCTCGACAACATCCGGCCGGCCACATCACACTGACATATACACAAATGTAAGTTGAATAAACAAAAAAAAAAGGAATCTATCTGTGTTTTTACTTGTGAACTGAATCCTTGATTTGTGCCCAAAAAGAGAGTGAGCCGATCTTGAGCCTCCGAGTGTCAAGCTCGAGCTAGCCGAGTTAAAAGAGGCAGTTGAAAGCCCACCCTCAATGGTCCCCGTGGCTTAGACCAGGGATCGAGGGCTTTTCTAGGATTAGCCCTTCTGGCTAGTCTGACATAAATAAGAGAAAGTAACAAATGGCTTATTGGCGACATCCCGGACCGAACATCTCGGATCACGTCTAAACTGCTTAACTACGCGCTTGTGATCTTTTTCACTGACGGAGCATCCATTTTTGCCGTTCTTCACCTTCCGGTCGATGGTTAGGTTCTCGAAGTATCGTTTTAGTACTCTGCTGACCGTGCATTGGACGATTCCCAGAATCTTACCGATGTCCCGAAGTGACAACTCCGGATTCTCGAAATGAGTGCACAGGATTAATTCACAACGCTCTTTTTCGTTCGACGACATTTTTCCAAATTTACGAAAAATTTACAGTGAAGCATGGCCAACGTGATCTATACACTCTTATCTGATTATAAGCGAAAGCTCAAGATATAATTCCTAAAAATCAAATTTCTACAGCGTTTTTTCCGTGATGCAATTTGATGTGACACACCCTTTAACCAAGCAAATCGAACCAAATTTAGCATGTGGAGGTTTTAGGGGGCACGAAACTTTTCTACGGTGGTAAGATACCCCTTCCCTTCTCTCTAAGTGGTGGGCTGCCATACAAATGAAACACAAATTTCTGCATTACTCAAGAACTATCAAGCAAAAAGAACCAAATTTGGTATATGGAGGTTTTAGTAGGCATTAAATGTTTTTTATGGTGGTTTGACATTCCTCCCCCCTCTCTAAGGTGGGAAGCAGTATTACTCGAGAATCAATCAAGCAAACGAAACCAAAATTGTGCATGAAGGTTTCAGAGGTGGGAGTTTGCATAACTTTGCATAACACTTGTGGTTCGACACACTTACCCCCTCTCTGAGGGCGTGGGGACTGTCATACAAATGAAACACAAACTTCTGCATAACTCGAGAACTAATCGAGTAAATGGAGCCAAATTTGGGATGAGGGTTTTTGGGTACGAGAAATGTTTCCATGATGGTATGACACCTCACCCTCTTCTGGAATGGAGGGGGCCCCATAAAAATAATACACATATTTCAACCAAACATGACAATTGAAAATTTTCGGAAAACTCTGAAGGGAAATGGAAGAATTCAATTCGCATATGTTCTACAATTACATATTGACAAGCGTTGTTAGTCCATTTGATGTTTGTGCTAACTAAATTGATCTTCGTTCGAAAGTGTAAATGGATATTAATGTGATAAAACGCACTCCTATATCGTCTTCTATCTGTAAAAATAAAAATGGATCGCCGAATGTGTTGATAAGAGCAAAACTCGAGAAAGGAATTGTCCGAGTTAGGACTGTCTTTATTCTATCATATTTTCTGTATCAAACATTTATTCCATGTAACGGAGAAACATGTTATTTGCAAGTGGTTGAAACATTTTCAACGAGAATTGTGTCTGAAGATAATCTGATATTATAATGACGAGTTTTGGTAGAAGCACTAGGAATTTTATAGTCAAAGGTAATTTTCAAGGGTAGATTAAAAGATCAATCAATGAACAGCTCTGCGATTGGACTCATGAACGTACGCTTAGTGAGAAAACGTGGATGTGACAACGAAAATTAAATTTTGGGCGGGACGAAGTTTGCCGGGTGAGCTAGTTTGATATAAAATACTCGAATTTGCAGAGAATTTTGAATATTTCCGTTGACAGTTCAAAACATAGGGTGAGGTATAATATAAAATGATTCGGACAAAATGTTTAAAAATAAAATGTAGATTTTTTTTATTCTTTATTATAGAGACTTTCAGAAAAATGTAGATGATATACTATACAGTAATCGTTCACTAACTGGTCCTGGTTTAACTGGGCGAACGTTAACCTTGGACCAGTTAAAAAGCAGAATTTCGTAAACAAACGACACCATATTCGAATGGATGGTTTGCAGTGAGGGGTATTCGAATGTAATTTTATGACAAAAACATTGATTAAGCTACAGAAAAATAATTTCCTCAAATTATATTTCACACCTGTTGTCGCACTGAATGCGGAACTTACATTGGAATCCTTTTTTTTTAATCCAATTTCATAATCAACGCGAATCAAACAATTCATTGAATTTCCCCTCGATTTGATTTGACGTTTAATATGCCGGACCAGTTAAAACGCGAATGTCGATAACTGATCTTCCCTTTTCGCCCAGTTAGTGAATGTTTACTGTATTAACATTTTTACCTTTTCTTCTCTATTGATTATGTTATCTCAAGTTGTGCAAAATGACAGTTCCTATCACTAAAATACCGAAATAAAACAATATTTTGACATTTTTTTATGTGTGCGTTAATCCAAATCCGTATTGCAAAATCTAGTTGGTGGTTTTCACTAGATCTCTCTCTTGTTTTTCAGTAAGACAGCTTGAACTGACCCAACTTTCAAAGATCCAATCTACTGGTTTCTGCCTGTCTATCCAGGTAACGCCAAATAAACGTCTTTTCAAGCCGGGTTCATACGTTGTCAGTTACTCGGTTGTGTGTAAACGTCAGACGATTCAAAGAATTACGAACGTACCCATATCAAAAAACAAAAAATTGTAAAAAATAAGTAAAATACAATTAGGTGCCTATTCTGTCACATTTGGAAATCTTATTCAATATTTCTGTCCAGTTGAAGGATATTATCGGCAAAAAGAGGGCCTAGGAGATTTTCCGGGGTTAAAACATATTTCTTTCCATTTGGAAAACGATTACGTTTATGCGAACAATCAATCGTTTCAATGAACATTTGTTCGCATAGCTAGACGTAATCACCAGGCTGCTCTGTCTGTAGCGTTGGTATTTACATTTCCGATAATAGTCAAAACGTCTCCGTTGGTAGTTTCAGTTGTAGCAGGTTTTTCATCTCATAGTCTTTATTTTTGGTTTTTCCAAAACAATACTCGGAACATGACAGTTCAGTATAGTTGTATTGGTGAACCCGAGTGCGAACCCGTGAAACATCTCAGTGCGAACCCAACAGCTTTCAGGTTGAACCTGGTGCGAAACTAGGTTGAAACTGAGAGAATAAAAAAAAAACGTTTTGACAGCAGTTAGGTTGAAACGGCGAAATGCAACCGAATAATTGTCAAAATGAAAAAAAATGTATCACCTCCTTCACTAGCAGTCTTTTCAGGGTGTTCAGTGAATCCGGACTTTTTGGGGACCATTCTATGGTTTTGATACGGGATGAATGAACGATCGACTTGGTTTTCACTACTGTGTGAGTGATTGCTGGAACGTGATTTCTACGATAATTTAGTAAACGATGATCATAAACCATAACCAAACCAGAAATATGATTACATTACAACAACATGTTTGATTTAAATTATAAATAGGGTTAATGATCTTGGTTTGTCCGATATGGGGTGTTTTTACGCAACTAGTAAATGCAAATCGATTTTTCTTCATGAAAATCACATATAATCGATACGAGTTTGGGTTTGTTGAAAAGCCCCAAGTCTCTAGTTGCTAATACAGGTCGGACTCGTTATATACAGACTCGATTATATACAATTTTGGACTCGATTATATACAGTTCGAATTTTTTTTTATATTTAAAATATGACTTATTTTAAGAAAAAATGTAGCCTTTCAACGTTGAGGTGAAATTTAAGTGGCTATTACATGTACAGTGGGGTAAAAATCGTGCTTTTTGAAGATTTTGCTTGAATTTTCACCAGGAATTATTTATATCGATATTGCTGCGAAATTAAGAACGATAAAAGTAGGGTGTCGAAGAACAAATTGTAGAGCGGTTAGAGAGCTTCAATTTAATTTATGGAAACAATCAAGGTTAATATAAATTTTGAGGATAAAATTAAAAATATTAACTTTGAAATTTTTCACTTCCAAAATGTTATTTAAATCCACTAATTTGGATGTTCCACTACTATATCCTATACTAAATTTTCTCATCCGTCAAATGAAAGCAACAGAAGCGTCATCCATAGTGTACTTTTAAATGTAGAGCCAGTTTGAGGTAACAGAGTCCGAAACAAAAAAAAACAGTTCTATAACTCTGTCATTGTTGAAATTTCAACATATGCGAAGACGGATTTTTTTCATAAAATATGATCGTCTATTACCTTCTGAGAGAATCTTGTAAAATAAATTTTTGTCATGTGAGAAATGTGTTTTTTCACTTTAAGGGGATGAATCAAAAATCAAATACTTATTCTAAATTCAAAAAACAAAACATACATGCATAAAAAAACGAATAATAGAAAAAAATTTTTTTGTCTCGATTATATACAGGATTCGATTTTATACAGTGAAGATAAATCCGAAACTGTAAATAATCGAGTCCGCGCTGTACTACCATAAGGCGTTGAAACTATTCAAATTTTTATACTTTTCACGATTTTTCTCAAAGAGGAATTATGATCATGGTTTGTCCGTCCAAAAATATGATCATGGTTTGTCTGGCTTTAGAAATCACAAGTAGACAATAAACAAACTGCAGCGCGCCAAGCGGTTGCCATAGAAAACATGTGTACAAAACAACCATCCCCTTTATTCCGCGCGGCGAATGAGGTGAGATGGACCAAGTCACTGCATTCCCGTAGACCAGGGGTTCTCAAACTATTTTGGGCAAGAGACCCCTTTTTCGAGAATGAAGTGATACCTTAGACCCCTATAGCCAAACTTCTTAAATCTGCGAAATGTATAACAATTGAAAAACTTTGCTGTTCATTAACCCTTCCTAAGGCCGTGTAAACTAGGCAAGGACTCAAACTTCAGAGAACATGTGGAAGAACACATTTTTACCTTTGATAAAAAATAAACTGTTGAAACAGTTGATAGCTGCCTTGGAAGCTCACCTTATTGCACCTTTGGTTAAGCAAAAATTAAAACAATATTTCAAGTGCAGCGAAAAAACTTTGTTTTATATAGACTTACAAAGATCGACTTACAAAGAATAAATTGAAAATTTTAATTTTCCATCAAATACACCATTTATTGAAAAACTGCATGAAAATTGAAAATGACAGCGAAAAACTTATCAACATGTTGCATTTTCAACGAAATTAAACAGAAATTGTTGCCGGCAATGTTGGTGATTGACGAGAGAATCGACGAAAGCAACCAAATTTTTTCAGCAAGTGAAAACAGCTTCTTCAATCAACGTGTTGGTCTCGCATCATACGATACCACTCAGTGAGTGAGCGAATCCAAACATGTGGAAGACAAGTTCATTCTGTCTCGTAAGTAGAAAGAACAGCAGTTCTGTCGACCAATGATTCACTCTCCATCGATCGGATTTGTGTGTGGATGAGACAGAGAAGGATCGCCAAGCGATAATTTTCCCGTGATTGCACTCATTTGAACAATTATCATACCGACAGCAAGCGTTTTAGGGGTCAATGCAGCAAATTTCTGTATATTGTGATGCATACCGTACAAAAATTTATAAGCAGGGAACAAAGCTGCGATTTTTATTCGATCAGTTGTTTTTGAATGTCCCCTACTTATTCTTAAAATTTATCAGGTGTAATACATATTTTAGATTAATGTGGACTAATTGTATATGCGATAAAAGATGTTATATTTTGTAAATGCTTGTGGTACAGTAGTTTGTTTTTGTGGTACAGAAGTCTGTTTTTGTTTGTTTGCAGCATTAAAGGAAATTGGAAAACCGCCAGTAGGTAACTTTTAACGACAAATGATCAGGACCACATGGCTAACGTAAAGAAGAAAACATCGAATAAAAAAGTCTGGTGCATGCGAATATACACACAGATGTGATATGAAATTGATAGCAAGAATTTTTCTATTATCCGGATGGTCAATATTTATCAGTTTTCGCATGGAGTATAGCGTTTCACCAATCGATGGAAAATAAATACGATACAGTAATCTTCCGAATATACATATTTCAGTTTTTGCGGAATGTTTCTTCAGAAAAGAAATGAAGTTCTAATGTAAATCCGAAAGAACTTTTCACACAATCAAATAACGTTACGTTTTTAACCCTAATATACTCGCGCAAATGGTCGCCCAGACCGACAATCAATCATTTTGTTTTAAAGAGGATTAATTAATTGACTTTAAAAACTGAGTGGAGATGAAGAACACATATTAACAGAGTATTACGTTTTCTGCAAGGAATATTGAACAGATTTTCTTCTGTTAAGAACTTAATAACAGAAAAGGTTACAATTATGATTTTTTGGGGATATATTGAAATAATTTTAATCCGGAGGCTCGATTATCGGGAATTTTAAACTCTATCATCCGGAGTATTTTGGTTTTGATTTTTTTTTATCGAAAATGTTGAATAATTTGTTAATATACTTTATAAATATGATTATTTGAACAAATTTGTACGAAGCTAGATAGAGGAGAGGACTGTAAAAGGGGTTGGTCAATACAACTAGTTTCGATTATCTGCAGTAGATTTATATACGTTGGAAATTCCAAATTTAAATGAATACATCGATTTAATATTTAAACATACGTAATATGATAATTTAATGCTACATCCATGTTGATGAGCAGGGTCTGTTTAGTATGTTTTAATTCGGTTATCCACAGTGCATCATATATAATATGATCTTTCGAATAATCATGGATGTAGTAAAGAAAAGTAAAAGTTGGGGTAGGAGTGTTGAGATTGTTGCAAAGAATACAAAATAAGTGATAAATCTTTGAATCCGCTTGGATAGTCCTTTGATTTACTGGATTCTCAAAAGATGTCTATTTAGCATCTTCATATGTTACGATATTATCGCAGAATAGATTTAATTTAATTTAATTTTTTTTCTTTCAAATTATTATTTATTTCGGTTTAGAAATAAATTCATGAGTAACGATGTGCATTAGAGTTCCAGTGAGAATGGTCATCTCAAATTTACGAATGGGACTTCCTGAAAAGTATTGATTACCTCGAACAAATACACTATACAACATTTTAGCTCATTCAGACTTTACTTACTATTGTCGTAAAGACGCCAAAGTTTGAGTCTTCCGAAAACCATAGAATCACCGTTAATGCGTTCATGCGTTCTTTTACAGTCAACAATGGGATATCAACATTTTCCTTGACTTCACAATGCAATCAGTCGGTACCTCGTCCAAAGCCTCGGCCACCCAAAACATAGCATCCCTAATGTTGATTCGGTTAACCATCTTATCGAACTCTCCTTGGCTCCTGGATGCCAAGCTTTTGCTTGTATTTGGACTTAATCATTTGAATAATATTTCGGTTCATGAGCTGTAACAAGGCAATGATTTTTTTTTCGAATTTCAAAACATTACTCCTCCCTCATGAGGCGCTAGTCAATTTGTGGCTAAGATATTACATTATACAAATAAGTCAGTGCAAATCATAGTTATTTTACGTTTACCGGGAGATTTCCTCTTAATTTTTTTATAATTCGATTATCCGGGAAATTTTATCATCCGGAGTTAAAATAAAATCAACATTCCGTTTCATCTCTAGTCGAGAGTGAGCAGTCTGAGAAACTGATCATCCATTGCAGACAATTGGACAAAACGATTTCTACGAAGATTTGGTGTTTCTGCGAAAGCCATAAAAGTCCAGCGTGGATACAACCAGATTACAAAACTAGAGGGACGAGATCTAGCTTCATGAGGATGCATCGTATACCTTTTCGAAATTTACAACAAATCAGTCTAGCCAGCAAGTAATCAACTACCCATCCCCTCTTAGATGGTGCCTACACACGCTACTAATGATAAATCATTTATTTTTGATACAAGTTTATTTCAATAAGTGCGATCGTTTGCTCCATAGGCTACGAATTTGTGCCGAAAAGTCCGCATTTGACAATTTGTATTATAATAAATATTGGACAAGCAAAACTCGAAGTATTTATAAATTGCGTTTCGAAGGTTATATATAGTTACTATTTGGTAAGCAAACTGAACCCTATTGGCTTTCCTTTTAAAAGTTATTAGACGACAACTGTTAGGTGCGTACCTGCGAGCATTAGCACATCGAAAAGCTAAAAGATTCAATTCTTTTCTGAGAGCGACACCACTCTATCACAAAGCGATTCGATTCAAAGCTCCGAGGCTAAGCACCCAATCGGATCAGGAAACGAAAGTAGAGCGACAGCAAAAACTAACGAACGAATCATAAAATGATACAGGCGAGCATCGATGAACACGCGCACAGATACCAAACGATGACTCTCACGCTGTGTTCATCCAGTGTTTTCGTTGACACGTCAGTTTTCTGTTTCATGAGTGATTTAAAACATATTATTGTGTGCGTTGAATGAATCAAATAAGAGAATGTAACGAGCGCTCGTTGATACGATTGGAACCATCCTTGGTTGCCGGTGCTCTAAAATCGCGGTTTTCCTAACGGGTGTTAAATAAAAAATGAGAATTTTTTCAATCACATATAAAAAAAAATATTTTTTTTTCATCGATTTCAGTATTTTTTATTAATAACATAATATATTTTCTTCAAAAAAATGTCAGTGAATGTTTGAGTAAGGGCCGTGGTCTGCTGTTCGACGCAACTTTGTCGCGATGCTCTCACAAGAACGTTGTACGGTTCTGCGAAACGCATTTCCAGCAAGGAAAAAAGTTCACGGTGGCACATTTTAAGGAAGAAAATGTACCTGTCAGTACAGTATATCGTATCCTGAGTTCCCTGAACGTAGAGCAGAAGGTCGGAAGTGGTCGTCCGGTAACGATAATGACAAAGCAGAGGAAGACATCGTTAAAGAAGCTGTTTGACAACAAGGACGCAACCAGCCTGCGTGACGCCAGTCGGAAATATGGCTGCTCCCACGTATTGATCCATCGGACCCTCAAGATGGAAGGAATCGTCTGCAGGAAGAAGACGAGGTCGCCGGAGTACACGGAGGAGCAGATTGAGACGGTTAAAAAACAGTGTCGGTGAATGACCAAAAAATACCGCGGGACGTCTTTCGTTCTGGACGACGAAAGCTATTTTCCGCTGTCCAAAACGCATATTCCAGTAAATGATAATTACTACTCCAGCGACAAGTCATCCACACCGCCTGAAGTGAAATACAAGTTCAAGCACAAGTTTGAAAAAAAAGGTTATGTTGTACATCGCCATTTCCGACCGAGGCATTTCAAAGCCTTGGTTTAAGCCGAGCGGTCTGGCAATCAACCAACAAATCTATCGAGAAGAGTGCCTCGATAAAATCCTGCTGCCGTTCCTGAACGAGCATCACGCGGATGAGAAGTACGTCTTCTGGCCGGACAAGGCGTCTTCCCAGTACGCCAAGAAGACGCTGGCGTATCTTAAGGAGAAAAAGATACCGTTCGTGCCGAAAGATCGTAACCCAACAAACTTGCCCCAGTGCCGCCCAATAGAGAATTTCTTTGGCTCACTCAGTGCCAAGTGTGTATAAAAACAATTGGAGGGCCAAGGACACGAAGCAACTGACTATAAGAATCCGGAATTGTATCCGGAAAATGGACGTAAGTGCCGTACAACGTTCTTGTGAGAGCATCGCGACAAAGTTGCGTCGAACAGCAGACCACGGCCCTTACTCAAACATTCACTGACATTTTTTTGAACAAAATACATTATGTTATTAATAAAAAAAACACTGAAATCGCTGAAAAAATTCTCATTTTTTATTTAACACCCGTTACATAAAAATGACTCGCAAATTAATATCGTAAATTTTGAGCAACCTCAAAAAGTGGAGTATTGCCAGATACCTTTAGAAGTCTTTGGGTAAGCAAAATATTGAAATAATATTCGAAGTGCGGCGAGAAAAATATTTTTGTGGGTGACAATATAGTTGCCACGGCTTTATAAAGGGCTAAGTGACCTTACCTTAATTTTCTCAAAGTACCTAAGTGCAAACTTGTTATACAGTAAAATAAAAGGACCATGTTTCGACTTATATTTGATCATGACTGCCTCCTATTAAATCGAGTATATGTGTCAAATATAGCACAAGTCAAAACGTGCCTGAAAGACTTGTACACTCAAGCACATTATTTCGCACGAACTAGTTCACGCTTTTTTACTTGCCGATTTTCCAATCTTGTACGAATTTATGAACGATGAGCCTTGTTAATATGTAATAATATTGAATAATATTTCCATCTGAGAAGCCTTTATCAAACGGAATCAAATAGACCCATTTCTTAAAGTTAAGACTCAAACGGATGAAAAATGGGTCACATACGACAGTATTGTGCGAAAACGATCGTGGTCAAAGCATGGCGAAGCAGCTCAAACGGTGGCCAAACCAGGACTAATGGCCAGGAAGGTTTTAGTGTGTATTTGGTGGGACTTAATTATCATTTGTTCATGAGTTACTTCCGTATCATTGTTTATGAGTTACTTCCGTATGGCCAAACACTAAATTCAGATCTCTACTATCAACCAGTGTTGCAACATTTTAATCTGTACCAGAGGGGTATATAAAAGAGGGTATAAAAATATTTCTCATCTGTACTTTTCCTTCCAAAAATCTGTACCATCGAAAATATTCCTTATAGTGAAAAATCTATTTTAAAAGCATGAAAAAAACACTCATTTATTTACTGCAAACACTATATCCACATTTGCAAGTCATTCGTGTGTTTGATGATGATTATACATAGGGCCTGATTCTCGAATACACTTCACGGTGGGAACGAAATAAACGGCACGCCATTAAACTACGTTTTACGAGTTAGTGAAGTGTCGGAGATAATAATGAGTTTTCAGGCAGAATGAGCACTTTTCAAATGAAAATCATTAATGAAAATTAACTTTTTCGTATCAAACTGGTGTTCAATGTGAGTGGAAAACTTTGTTTTCTTCATGTGGTATAATAATCTCATACAAAAATTTTATCTGAAGATAATTTGATCTTATAATGATGAGTTTCAGAAAGAAACTAATTTCGTATCCAGATGTCGACACCGTACTGTTGGAATGGCGGATACATTTGAGATTTCGATACGATTGCGATTGCGATACTGCTGCCTAAATGTAGTATGATACCTTAATGTTGCATTGTTCAAATGTAAGAAATTCCACACGCGGAAAAAATCTGTACCAGTCTGTACTTTTTGACGAAAATTTGTACTCTGTACCGTACAGAATATGTACCAAAAATAACGAAAAAATCTATACCATTCCAGTTAAATCTGTACGTGTGGCAACACTGCTATCAACAACTGGACTGTTTGAAGCTAGCGATTGACCAGAAACGGCCAAAATTGGCTAGCAGTAGAAATGTTTTGTTCCATCAGGAAAACGCAAGGCCCCACATGTCTATAGTTACTCACCGGAAACTCCGGGAGGTTGGCTGGGTAATAAAATCTAGTCCTAACCTGGCACCAAGTGATTACCACCTGTTTCTCGCATTGCAACATTTCCTGAGTGATAAGAAATTGGAATCAAGAGAAGATTGTGAAAACGATTACTATAGTTTTCGCCAATAGGAACCAAAACTTCTATGAGAGAGACATTATGATATTACCTTTAAAATGGCACCACAAAAAAACGATGCATATTTGACCCAAATCGGACAGTTCTAAATATCTCAAATAAAGTTTTGAGTTATACGCAACAAAAACGGATTACTTCCCCAACCTAATATATTCTACTAAAATATTAGTCATTCTTATAACAAATTGATTCGCGTAATACAACTTAGGCAGTATTTTGAAAGTTTCGAATGAGAACTTGCGTTATTTAATAGGAGTTGATGTTTTGACCTCGCCGACCCCCAAAATCAGTTTTCGTTTGTATCGACCCCTTGGAAGCCGAAATATCGACCACTTTGAGGAACCCTGCCGTAGACGAATGGCGTGACGATAGTTTGTCACTAGGTGAGATTTAAAGTCGTGTCCTCATATGTTACCGACTCGGGTATCAAAAAGAAGTTGAAAAATAAGGTAGCTTCCACAATGGAGCGAGAAACTTTGCTATCTCACGTCACTCGCCGCGTGGAATAAGGGGGATTATTAAATTGGACAACTCATGATCAGAATTGAGTTCATCTTCTTCTTGAATGGCGTTAACGTTCTCTGTGGAAATTTTGCCGTCTCAACGAATGCTAGCGTCATTTATTAATACTTAGTTGAGATTTCTTAAGCCAAATAACACGCCTTCATTGTATTCCGAGGGGCAAGCTCTAGAATACGCGTGACCACAGTGCAAGCCGAAGAAAATTTCTCATACGAAAAATCCTCCGGCCAGAACGGGAATCTAACCCGAACACCCGGCATGATAATGTGAGACGCTAACCACTCGGCCACGGGTGCACTGAGTTCATCAAAATGTTAATTTAATTTTAATGGTTTAGCTATGTAAATCTGATACAAATGGTGTTCAAGAATGATGTTTACAATATTTGTAAGTGTTATAATCCGGAAAAGGTCTGAATACGTGCGAAATAATCATCTGGTGATCGATTAAAAATTAGCTCGAATGAGGGACGCATTGACACCAATAGATGGTGTATTTTATAACCCTTTAAAACATGTGATTCTGTAAAAATATACCATAAAACTACTGTAAATCATGAAAAAGACGATTTAATTTATATGTTTTGAAACATTCGAATACCTGATTTGACAAAGGTGTGCTGAATTAGAGCATTCAAAAAAGTGGACAAACCATGATCATATTTTCGACTGAACAAACCAATTACCAAATTACCTTACCAAAGTGAAGCAAGATTCGAACAGTGGTTCACTTGTTTTTGATAAGCAGTATCAATGACCCTGAGTACCTATGTCTTCTTATCTGCATTCCATCTGCACGCACATTTTTGCAAAAAAAAACTTTCTGATAACGATTGCAGCTATTCAGTCAGTCCCTCTATCAGCCCGGATGCTGCTCATTGTAATCGATAGCTCAAACACTGCCCACCGATGATACCCCGGACAACATTGTATATAAATATCTCTCCAGCTGGTGGAAGGCCAACTAAACTATTCATGCGTCGCAATTTGTGTCCCGTCTGGCTACCAAGACTTGCACGTAAGAAAATCGAACGATCTCGTTCGATACCCACACCGGTCAGTCGGTCGAAGACGACGAGTGTTTACCGATAGCCAGCCAATGTTTATATGATATCGGTACAGAGATAGAGGAGTGCGGTGTGAATCACATTCACACGCCAATTCCCAAAGCTCTCGGTTTTGTCGCCCCCCGACGGTGTGCGATAATGCCGGAGCACAACACATTCCAACGCTTGCGCAGCTCTGTCCCCGGTGCCAGTCGCGGTGGCCCTGCTGGCTCCTTGACAGGCACTACTAGAGCTACCACCGTCTGGAGCCGTTTGTTCGAGCGTAGTGTTGTGTGTTTTTGTGTCCCTTCTTGGGCCGATTTGTTATCCATCGTTTTTTTTGTGTTATAGAATTCCAATTGTTTGATGATTGATTAGTAGAAGTTGATTGTTTTGCCTTTCGTTGTTACATTAGCCAAAATTGCGATAATGTGCGGTTGTTTTGATCGATGAGTTTCGAGGAGTGTGTGTTAACAAGTACAAATTTAATTTCACCGAAGCAATGGCTGCTGAAGGGGTATCGACGGTGACTTCAATCGAAGCCTCATCCCCTTTGAAGGACGTTTACGATATTCAGAAAGGATGGCGTAATAATGCTTTTTAATTAATTATCTACCAATCGATACAGTTGGCAAGCACTGAACGCTTCGTTTTTATTCATGTTCTCCTTGCAGAAGAGATGCTTGCGACAGAGAAGGCCAGTCTGGTGGAACGAGTGAACGACTTGGAACGGGTGGTGCTAGAACAGAAAGATGAGATTGTGTGTCTCAAATCCACACTGGCCGATGTTCTCCGGCGGATGAGTGCGATTGATAACACATTTGACAACAGCAAAATGACAGAGGGAAGCTCGCACAGTGGTTCGACACTGTCCAGCAAGAGCTTTCGATTCTCCCGCAATACCATTACTCGGTGTAAGTATTTTGCTAATAAGTTGTACACACACTGCGATGATAATATAATCACTCCTTATAGTAAATTCCACTGCGGACGAGAAACGCTTCGGTCGGGTCCCGGCCCGGGTTACCAGTTCTCCCTCGCGCAACATAGGAACCGCAAAGGCTAGCAGTTTAGCCCAGAAGGCGATTCATCATTCCAACGGATCTCTGCATTCCGACTCCATGAGCAGCCACTCGATATCGCCTGCACCGTCACCTTCGCCTAAGCAACCAAACATGCAAAATCTAAGCGCCTCAGCTATCGGAATCGGCGGAGGAATGAACGGCAGCGGGAGCGGCATGGGCAAAAGATGGAGCTCCACGGGAGATTTCGTTAGCGGATCGCCGGGCCCATCGGTCAGTAGTACAAGGTAAGCTTATACCCATCACTAGCCGACACGGCGAATTTCGTTCCGCCGAAAATTTATTTTTTGATATGAATACTTTCAAACATTCACGGTTTCTTACTGAGCGAATGATCGTGGGTTCAATCGCAGAACTCTTCATACATTGATTACCCTTCAACTCTTTACAATTTCCTTTTACCATAAATTTTCTAGTACCGTTTTATCTCAAATTCCAAACACTTCATTTTTAAATGTGAATTTACAAACTTGTATGTTATAAATAATTGAATAATGAAAACAAGACAAACAAGCATCGTTCATTTTTCAGTTTTTGTAGTTGTTTCAACTTTTTGGTTTGCTGTTAACATGAGAGAGAGTGCTAGAGAATGTAAAAACCTACAATAACTGTGAAAAAAATTATACTTTATGCAGAAATCTTCATTAAAAATTTTATTGAAGTAGTGTTCGGAATATGAATCAAATTTCTACGCATGATTCAAATTCCGAACGCTTCATTTTCAACTGTAAATTTACTGAACTTTAATATCATAAATAATTTAATAATCAAAACCAGTGTTGGAAAAAAATCATCTTCCCTAAGATCAAATGCATAGATTTTCGGGCTAGGTTGCATCGAAAACCTATGTATTCCAAACGAAAATTAAAATGACAGATCCAGGCAACCAGTGAATATGAGCAAATGAACTTTTGTCCTTCAATATGTTTTGATGTTTATTTTTACCACCCAGTGTCATTTTCATCTTGATTATCGGAACTTATTAGAACTGAATTTCATTTCAACCAAATGAATTTCAGCTGTTGTTAACTTCTATCCTGAGGCTGCTGTGTGCGGTTGGGTTTTGCAGCTGCCGGATGCCGTATTCGGAAATACCTTATGAAATTCCCGATGTCGCAAATGACTTGACGGTAGCTAAAACCACTCGTTGTATCCATTCTGCATATGCCGTTGCTACCGTCCCGGCAAATAGAATTTATTTTGAACTTACATTCACTGCCAGAACGAATATCGTTTCGGATGTGATGAATATCAATTTGTTGCTTTTGATATCCAAAGTATAAATAACAGCGAAGTTAAGAACCCCACTCAATGTCGCATTCATTTATAGCAAATTTGTTCAAGCAACAGCGATGTGAACAAAATGAACTCGTTTGTTATTGTCATCAATATAATGAGGGCAGTGTGTTTCAAGCTGAAAAAAAGTCATCTACACTGAAATAAAATCATGTTCGTTACTCGTGAATATTTGTTGATATTCTAAGACACTGATCAAAACCCTGACACTCTTTGGGTTATAGACGCCCTTGGTCCCGAAACCATGTAAACTGTAAAAAACAAATACAAAGAATAATTACGAAAGCAAAATACAATGTTTTGCGAGTATAACATTTTTCCAAAAAAGACTAGCTAATTGACTTTAATTTGATATATCGATCATATGAATCTGTTCAGTAGTTCAAAAGTTCTGATTTTTTACAAAAAATTGCATTTTTGCTGCTCGTAATTTGAGACAAAATTGTTTGGAATATGAGTCAGTGACAAGAATGGTGTTCGGAATTTGAGACAAAGGTGATTAAACATATTTTTAGTTTTTCACCATGAATATGTATTTGTAAATCAATTTTATTGTAGTCAAATGAAAATGAAGGCTCTATTGTATCCAAAAATCAATTTAATTTCGATAAATAGTACCATTTTGAGTAATGAGACACTGTTTAATGGCCATCAAAGCTTAAGTTTTCGGAATGTGAGACACTTAAAGGGTGTGTCACATCAAATTGCATCACGGAAAAAACGCTGTAGGAATTCCCCCAGTAGACCGATCCTTTTGAAAATTTTAGACAGTAAAATAAAAACTATTAAACAACTTTTGGCATTTTCTTTTTAGTCATACTTCGAACCCAAGCCCGTATGCTCGCACCTTCCTCTTTACCCCGTCCATAAGGTTCTATACAACGTCAGGTTGTAGTTTTTTTTTAACAGAAATCCATTTTCTCTTGAAGTCCGCCTCCGATTTGACAAATTTTGGGTTCTTCCGGAGGGCCTGCTTCATAATCGTCCAATATTTCTCTATTGGGCGAAGCTCCGGCGCGTTGGGCGGGTTCATTTCCTTTGGCACGAAGGTGACCCCGTTGGCTTCGTACCACTCCAACACGTCCTTTAAATAGTGGCACGAAGCGAGATCCGGCCAAAAGATGTTCGGGCACTCGTGCTGCTTCAAAAGTGGTAGTAAGCGCTTCTGTTGGCACTCCTTAAGGTGAACCTGCCCGTTTACCGTGCCGGTCAACACGAAGGGGGCGCTCCGCTTTCCGCAAGACCAGATCGCTTGCCACACCATGTACTTTTTGGCAAACTTGGATAGTTTCTGCTTGCGAATCTCCTCCGGAACGCTGAATTTGTCCTCTGCGGAGAAGAACAACAGGCCCGGCAGCTGACGAAAGTCCGCTTTGACGTAGGTTTCGTCGTCCATTACCAGGCAATGCGGCTTCGTCAGCATTTCGGTGTACAGCTTCCGGGCTCGCATCTTCCCCACCATGTTTTGCCTTTCGTCGCGGTTAGGAGCCTTCTGAACCTTGTATGTACGCAGGCCCTCCCGCTGATTGGTCCGCTGGACGAATGAACTTGACAAATTCAGCTTATTGGCGACATCCCGGACCGAACTTCTCGGATCACGTCTAAACTGCTTAACTACGCGCTTGTGATCTTTTTCACTGATGGAGCATCCATTTTTGCCGTTCTTCACCTTCCGGTCGATGGTTAGGTTCTCGAAGTATCATTTTAGTAATCTGCTGACCGTGGATTGGACGATTCCCAGCATCTTACCGATGTCCCGATGTGACAACTCCGGATTCTCGAAATGAGTGCGCAGGATTAATTCACGACGCTCTTTTTCGTTCGACGACATTTTTCCAAATTTACGAAAAATTGACAGTGAAGCATGGCCAACGTGATCTATACACTCTTATCTGATTATAAGCGAAAGCTGAAGATATAATTCCTAAAAATTAAATTTCTACAGCGTTTTTTCCGTGATGCAATTTGATGTGACACACCCTTTATACCAGAACTTTTCATTATTAATTAAAATTATTTTCAGGCACAATTCTCGTTCAGGAAACACTTGCAAATAACATGTTTCTCTGTTACATAGAATACATGTTTGATACAGAGAATAAAATAAAATAAAGACAGCTCAAATCGGACGATTCCTTTTTCGAGTTTTGCGCTTAGCAACACATTTGGTGATCTATTTTTTTTAAATAGATAGAAGATATAGAATGCGTTATTCAAAATGAAAATCTATTCCCACTTGCGAAATAAGAGCAATTTTACTAGGGCAAACATCAAATGGATTAAAAATGCTTCTCGCAATGTAATTGTGAAATATATGGGAATACAATTTTCCGATTTTCACAGTTTTCCAAAAAAATTTAATTACCATGTTTGGTTTAAATATGTGTTTTATTTGTATGTAATTTGTATGTAAGCTTCAATCTAACTTAGTAATAATTTAGACGAAAATGTCAACTTATCCAGATCAATATTTTGAACAAATTCTTTGAATACACCCAACCTCTAATGTGTAAGGTAGGAAAAGAAGAATTTGTTGAGCGACTTTTTTAGAACGGATATTTCATAAACATTAAACAACGAAATCCTGCCATAGGTATTTCATTACTAATTTTGAATTAATATTTCTCAGAATGCGGGATTTTCATGTAGATAACTCCTAACATTTTTCAATTGTTCGATGGTTAGTTTCATAAAATATATAATTTTCTTCATTGTATTAAATTATTAGGGAATACCTAAATTGATTGATGCAAATTCATCGAAAGTCCATCCGCAAATGACTAAACAATGAGCGCTTGAAATCGGACAATTTTCGCGATGAGGCAGATTTTTCGTTTTCACATTGTACCCCAATATGTTCCAAATAGACGTAATCCTACGTTAAAAAGTTTTAACCCAAACAAAAATTACATTTCTTTTTAAATTATTAAGTTAGACGATTTCAAAACAATAAGATGAAAATGATTTTTTCAGTTCTTCCTTTCTCTTCAGCCAAAATCGTTTTCGATCGTGAGTATTCTATACTCACACTGAAACATCGTTTCTTCAATTTCGTTCTCTTCAGCTGTCGCTTCCTTTGAATTTGAAAGCAAACGTTTAACTTGAAGATTGAATTGATGAATCAATCGTATAAGTAGCGTATATACAGCATCATATATTCAATATTTTTGGTGGAATATGGTGCGCCTAACTGGCATATACATGCAAAAGTGGAGGCAATATACGTATAAGGCAAATACTTTCGAATTAGTTTGTATAGTCAACTTATATGTGACCTGATACGACTATTGTCACACGCATATACGATTTATTACACACAAATGAAAAATACGAATTTCCGCCATTTGTATATATGATAATCTTTATATTTGTAGAAATAGAAATCATTTCATTGACTTTCAGTGCAAGGAGGACATAAAAGTTTAAAATGCGTGGTGGTGATTGCTTAAGAAAATTTCTCCGATGGGATTCGAACTCCGGTTGTTTGGATTATCGAGCAATAGCTATCTCGCACGGCTATCTGAAATATAATTCTGGAGCTGTGCTATGATACAAAAGAGATGCAGGTACAAGCTACTTTTGGGCCTGCTGGCGTCTAGCAGATGGTAGAGACTAAACACGTACATATGATACAAAAGAGATGCAGGATAAAAAAAAAGAGATGCAGGTACAAGCTACTTTTGGGCCTGCTGGCGTCTACCAGATGGTAGATACTATTTGCGTCCCTAAATTTGAATAACCACCAGTCATCGATACTATATATGACTAGCTGACCCGGCGAACTTCGTCCCGCCTAAAATTATTGTTTTGTTATAAATTCTTTAGAACAAATTTCTAAACTTTTTCTCATTATAACATTGTTCTATGGTCAGAATACAACAAATACAACAAAATGAAGATGTCTACGGGTAGAGACGAACACATCAAAATAAAGCTGCCTCAAATCGGTCGATTCCTTCTTCTGGTTTCGCGCTTAGCAAACACATTTCGCCTTACATTTTTATTTATATAGATGATTTATCGCAGTTATATATTGATTTTAGTTATACGTTTATGCGACTAACGAACTGCATCTGCCTGACATGCGTGTATATTTTTTTTATCCCATTTGCTTATTTTTGGCTCATTAGCATTTTGAGCTGTAACAGAGCCGCATTTTGATCGTTTTGATACATATCACATCTATAATTAGCACATTACACAGTTGCCATTTTTCAGTGTAAGAGTATTCCTTCTACACCATTGCACATGGTACATTTACACAGTAGCCATTTAGGCGTAAGAGTATTCTTTCTGTTCTTCCATTATCCAGTTAAACCACCGGACAGCGGTGACAGTTGATATGATTGTTGAGTTATTAATAGAACAGCAGCCCGATGTGTCTTTCAAAGCAGAGCAGTTGTATGGATGAATCGATCTTATTTCGACCGTGGATCGATCTCCATCGCTGATGATTGTTACGTGGACGTAGTTATTCTGTAACAACACAAAGATGGTCAATGAGGAGCCTGAGATTTGAACTCACGATCGATCGATTACTAAGCGAACGCGCAACCAATGTGGCTACGGAAACCCCCGACATGCATATATGATGTAGTGTATATCATAGTAATCGGTTCTATGATATACACTACCGTAAAATAAAATTGTTATATTATTTTAAATATACACGATGTATACTTTGATCGATATTATATATGATTGTAGTTCGATCCCACTTTATACGCAAATTGGAGTATGTAAAGTTATACGATTGAATGTTTGCTGGGAAGAGCAGCATTACTTTTACCCTGCATGTGTTTGCATTCAAAGGTGATAGACATATTAGGCTAAATCGGAGCGCCCCAAAAGCATCTCAAAATTAGGACATATCCTGCTAAATCAGAACAGTTGGTAACCCTAGACATGAAACAAGCAAAACAGAGCGCTCGATGGATTTTTATGTGTATCGTGTCACTTTATCGACCACCATTCACTAAGTACCGGTTTGGTTTCACGCGCGTTTACTCCCAGTACCGGCTAATGTTTCGTTACATATCGTGTTATGTTCATTACTTTTTGTTTCAACGGAAGGTAAACTTATTGAACTTATACTTTATTTTACATAAAGAAGTCGATAGCTAAAAGTCGATTAACAGGCTATCGGTCGATAAAGTATTATGATGATTCGACACGGTCAATCTACGATGTCGTGAGCTGTGTTAACAACTCATGGTCGAAATTGTGACATGTCCCACTGTGCGTTCGGGTGGTTCAAATCTCTGTCCCCTCCTACGGTGCTTAACATCTATATATTAATGGTACATAGAGGGAGAACACACGGACATTTCTACGAATAAAGCTAGCTAGAATATTCAAAAACCAACATATACTGAAAGAAAATAAAATCTAAAATTACATTTAAAATGAATAAGAGAAGGAATAAGGATAGATTTAAATGACGGCACAGGGCTAACACCACACAAACCAGAATGTATAAACAGCCAAGACAACACTACACGACACAATTCACATCACAACAGTTGGCAAGATTGTATCAGAGGCGGTGTAACCCGACCCGAATGTAACCTGGCGGGTTTGAGAGAGTTCCGCCATACTCGAGGCGGACACTTTTTCTAAACCATCGGACAAAGACGCACCAACTTGAAGACGTTATACGATACAGTCGATACAGTTCGCGGAAAAGGGTAACATTAAATCCCAGAATATTGAAGTGGAGATTCCCTTCCGTTCCTTCCGAACAATCCATACCGTTTCCGGAGGAAGTTTTACTGCTTCGTCGTCAATAACCATTGATGTGTCAACGGATAGTGAGGCGGACTCGTAATTTACACGTGTCCTATCCAAACTTCCGTCTCCTGTGCACCGGTCAAGGAGCGGAAATAGGACGAACCAACACCAGCAGACTGAACCAGTTTACTGTGATTGAGCCGACCCTGGGAAGGATCAGAGAGTCCATTGGGGCTGCTAGGGCGTAACAGAGCCTTGTTACGAAATGTACGTGAAGCTAAAGAGCGATTTAGTGCGATTTCTATAACACAACAAACAGGAGCGGTGCGAGAAAAAATACATTCACTTGCGCGGCGCTATCATGAGCAAGGCCGACACAGCCTTTGCTATTACCAGATCAAAACGCAATGCATAGTCAGTGCATTACAGCACGTGTGTTTTACTAGATTGCACGAATTCGGTCCCACACGTTCGACATAGACGACATTGAGCTCCATTTCTGTGAAGTGAAAATGGAAATGGATTTTTGGGTGGAATAAACACGCTTTTAAAACACATTCTCTATTACTGGGAGAAAATCTTGAAACAGAAGATGCGTCTTATAATGATTTTATATGATGAATAAAGAATTAACGGAAAAAAACTAGGAAAATAGTTAAGGTTAGGACTATGAGATACAGGGTGGGCCATTTAAAGTGGAAGGATTTGTTTTTGCAAAAGCAAAGTAAAGAAGTGGAATTTTAAATTTTTATTTTTTTTGAAATTCATTTATTTTGGTCCAAGGAGATTTGTTCTAACTACTTTTTGATTATGATATCTCGTAAATGATCGCCTCTGGCCTTGACCGCAAAATGTGCCCTTTTTTCGGCATTTTCCATCACTTTGCCCAATGTTTCGGCCGATATGGCAGCAATTTCTTGTCGGATATTGTCTTTCAGCGCATCCAGGGTCCTTGGTTTACCAGTGTATACCTTGGATTTTAAATATCCCCATAAAAAAAGTCAGGAGGCGTCAAAGTAGGTGATCTCGGTGGCCAGTCATAATCGCCGTTTTTCGATATTAATCTTCCGGGGAACATTTCGCGCAATAATTTGGTCGTGGCAGCCGCTGTATGGCATGTAGCGCCGTCCTGTTGGAACCAGTAATTGTCCAATTCATTTTCACGAACAAATGGCAATAAAAAGATGCCTAACTCTTGCGAACGATGGCGACCTGATGTCGATGGAGTTTCTGCAACACTGACTCGAACGGCATTAATATTCTCGTCGAAACGTCTTGGTCGTTGTCTGGACAGATGACTGGCATTACCAACACTACCAGACGATATAAATTTGGCATATAATCGACGTATAGTGTTGTCTCCAGGCGATGTTTTAACTTTATTTTTATTTTTCCACGCACGTTTAGTTAACACAATTGAGAAGCTATTTTGAATGTACAGCTGAACAATTTCAGCGCGTTGTTTAGGTGTGTATTGTTCCATGGTTAAAATTGTACTGAAATGACGCTTCCAACGCGGTATGACATTTGTTAATCTGACATCTCTGTCAAAAGTTATGGAGTTGCCAGATGCTTCCACTTTAAATGGCCCACCCTGTATTTGAAAAACAAGGAGTAATAATCTTGGTTTTTTTATATTTTACATTTTCCACTTACATCGAATTAAGACAATGAGCGATTTGTTTGTTGTCATCGTCTATAGCACTTCATTTCTCATTATGCCATAATGTTATTTGTATGGGAGCCCCCCCTCCTCCAGAGGAGGGTGGTATGTCAAACCAACATAGAAACATTGTTCGTACTCAAAAACCCTCCATTTGCTTGATTAGTTCACAAGTTATGTAGAAATTTGTGTTGCATTTGTATAGGAGCCCTCCCTTCTGGGGTCTCGAACCATCATAAGAGCCTTCCCGGCCCCAAAAACCCCTACATACAAATTTTCACTTCGATCGGTTCAGTAATTTCCAAGTCCATGAGGATCAGACAGATAGACAGACAGACGGAAATCCATATTATATATATATATATATATATATATATATATATATATATATATATATATATATATATATATATATATATATATATATATATAGACTAAATTTAGAATAAAATTCTTTCAATGCCATCATTTCAGTAACAGCATTTCCCGTTTCTCCGCCAAGTCCCTGCTGAACCTGAACAGCAACATGAGCGGCAGCGGCTCGAGACAGGGTCACTCACACGCATTCGTCCAGCGTAAGGATGAAGACGACTATCTGAAGCTTTACATCAGCGGCCGTCCAATAGTGTTACACATTCCAGAAGCTCAAATTAGTACGTACGACACCACGAAGGTTCAACCGGCACCGAACAGACGTCTGCGTCTGGACTGGGTTTACGGTTATCGCGGGAAAGATTGCCGTTCGAACCTGCATCAGCTGCCAACGGGAGAGATGGTGTATTTTGTGGCCGCCGTGGTGATTCTGTACAACATGGACGAACAATCGCAACGACATTACACTGATCACACGGATGATGTGAAAAGTTTGGCGGTTCATCCAAACAAATTACTTGTAGCGACAGGTCAGTGCGGGGGGCATGACGGCAGGGATACATTGCCACATATAAGGGTGTGGAATTCGGTTTCATTGGTGACGATGAATGTGGTCGGCCTTGGTGAGTTTACCGGAGCGATCAATTGTTTATCCTTCAGTCGGGCCGACAGTGGAACCATCCTGGCAGCGATCGACGATTCGCCGGATAAAATTATCTCGATTTGGGACTGGCAGAAGAAAGAGAACGGCAGAAGGATCACGGAAACCAAATGTTCGGTGGATACGATTGTGGCCGTTGAGTTTCACCCACTAGACAAGGGTCAGATCATCACCATCGGTAAGAATCACATCGCTTTCTGGTCGTTGGATCAGAATGGAATGCTGTACAAGCGGATGGGAGTGTTTGAGAACCGAGAGAAGCCTAAGTACGTGACAGCGATATCGTTCACCCCATCCGGAGATGTTGTGACCGGGGATTCGAACGGTAGTGTTTCTATTTGGCCCAGAGGAACCAACGTGATCAGTCGATTCTTGAAAAAACTTCACGATGGATCAATTTTCTCGATTTGTAGTCTCCGAAACGGAGGATTCGTTACCGGTGGCAAGGACGGGCGATTAGTGCTGTTGGACGATTCCATGAGAATGAAGGCAGAGCAACTAGTTGAGTCACATTTCGGTGCTGTCCGTGTGGTCGCACAAGGCAAGGGAACACAGCTGCTCATTGGCACAACCAAGAATTGTATTCTCTCGGGCGATTTCACGCTAGGCCTCGCACCGATTGTGATGGGTCATACGGATTTGCTGTGGTCACTTTCGACGCACCCGCAGGTGGCACAATTTGTGACGGGAGGACGAGATCGATTACTACAACTGTGGGATTCACTTTCACACTCCGTGGTGTGGAGTAAAGATATAGGAGAGCCCATTCAGTCAGTGCAGTTCTCGAACAGCGGTAATACGATCATCGTTGGAGGTACCGCCGGTCGATGGATGGTGTTCGATACGACCACACGGGAATTGTTGGCAGTTTACCAGGATGGGCAGGATGTAATCCAGACGATCAAGTTTTCACCGGACGGAAATCTGCTCGCTCTCGGATCAAAAGATGGCAGCGTTTATATCTATCAGTGCGCCAAGGCGATCCATCGATTCTCTAGAATCGGAAAGTGCACTGTAAGTACAGCTTGATTCATTCAGAATACGGAATCACAAAACCAGTTGTATCTTGAAATTGGTTATAGATATAAACAGTGTTTTTATATTGAAATGCAGATAATTGTTCTTTTCACAAAAAAGTATTCCGTACCAGTTTTGATGAATTTTCATAGTTTTCTTCGGAAACCTCCATGAAAGTTTGAACGCACTGTTGATCAACTTTAGTTCACGATCTCTTCATGTCTGCCGCATCCCGAGTCACTTTGGCACCCTTCTCCAATTTCCGCTTGACAATTGCCCAATATTTTTCGATTGGACGGAATTGAGAGGATTCAGGTCTTTTTCAATGTAATCGACCCCATCGATACACTGAAGCACCTATCGGCTGTAGTGGCAGCTTGCCAAATCTGGCCAAAGCTTCACCGGCCCTTTGCGAGCCTTAATAAACGGAAGTAAAGGTTTATGCAGACATTATTCCCTATACATTTCCGAGTCCATTGTCTCATTTGTGACGAGAAATTTGGTTTTCTGTCCACAGCAAATCCCTTGCTAAATCAAGAACTTCCTACAAATTTATCTGCGAAAACGAATTAAAATTAGCTCTTCTCTGACAGCGGCAATGACATACTCCTACTACGACCGCTACTATAGAATGACCAGTGATTCCGAATTCTAACTGAATAAAACCTTATAACGATAATTTCGGCAACATTTTTGATAATAAATTTATGTTTTTGCTAGGGTCACTCGAGCTTCATATCGCATATGGATTGGTCCAAGAACAGCCAAGTGTTGCGAACAAACTCCGGAGATTATGAACTCCTATTTTGTAAGTGAGAATAGTTTTAAGCGTTTACATATTCTTCATCAAGCCAATTCCCACAGGGAATCCTACTCTCTGTCGTCAAATCACATCTCACGCCACGGTGAGAAACCTCGAATGGGCGACCCAATCCTGCTCAATATGCTTCGAAACGGTTGGCATCTGGCCGGAGAACTTTGACGGAACGGACATCAACAGCGTGTGCAAGGATGGCGAGGAGCAATTCCTGGTCACAGCCGATGACACGGGAAAGGTTCGTCTCTTCAGCTATCCGGCATCGCAACCAAAGGTTAGTAAACTTTCTGTCACAGCGAAGAATTTTTGTTTGCAAACAAACCTTTTCTCGCCCCTTGCAGTCACTATCACATTCCTACCGAGGTCACAGCAGTCACGTAACGACGGTAAAGTTTATGTTCGATGGCGTGCGGCTTTTGTCGGGCGGTGGCCTAGACACGAGCGTACTTCAGTGGCGCGTTGTATAAGCGGGCGAGCAGCATAGGCGCGTAGGCAACGGCAACACAAATGCAGTACTAATTGTTACATTAGTATTTAAATTAAAACAATTTATTTATTGTTTGTTCACTCTTCCAATTCAATTCGAATGAACGAAACAACTGCAAGTTTACTTGAATCGTTTACTAAGTGATACACAGTCGTTTAATGTAACTCTAGCGATACACCATTTCGCAAACAACTGAAATAAATTATTAAACATTTTTTATCACTCGACTATAGTATAAGGATAATGTCAATATTTTATTACTAGAAACGAATTGCCAAAAAGATATTATGGTTAAAAAAGAGAATGTTATATTTTACATGCATGAAAACCTTTTAAACTAGGGAGTTCACTACAAAACTTCAGAGCTGAACTAGGTTCTATTCTCAGGGAGTCTGCTACCTCGTTTGCAACAACGAAACATAGGGTGGCAAAAATTTGAACGAGGTAAAAGCACAGCCCACACAGAAGACCAAATCGACTCCGAAGATGACTAAAAGAATTCTGCCTAGGTGGGTAAGTAGATCGGGGATTGGGGAAGTGTGCGGGATGCGTTCATTGATTACTTTGAATGAACGAAGATACTCAACGACGATTATGAGAGTTTCGATTAAATCAGACCATGACAAACAGCAGAAGTATCTAAGTAGAAAACATTATTAACCAGTGTCCAAAATAATTAGGTCTAAGTCTCTAGATTCGACCTGCTCTTATAGCCCCCGCAGACTGCAGACTTTTCATCGGCCGATAGTTTGGTCGGGTTGGCCTGCTAGTACATAAACCGACCCACTTTTTTTTTATTCATTTATTCATTCCTTTAAACATATTCAAAATTTGTTTTTCTTGAACTGAGATTTGGAATTCCTTTCAACAGTATATAATCTTCCTCAATATGATGGTTATCTTAAGTATTTACTAGAGCAAAATTAACATTAAAGGAAAACTAAGTTACATTAAAAAAAACTTTTACATGTTATAAAAAGTAAAATGGATAGTTAGAAGGAAAAAAAACACATCAGAGACGAAGAGATGTTCTGCAGTAAGGGGTTCGGAGATGAGTTGCAGCTTGTCCAGAATTTAGGCAACAGACTGCGTATCCAGTCATCGATTTGACTGATTCCTGCTAGTCTATGAAGATCCTCGGTCGGATGGAAGGGGTCTAAGTTTAACATCATTTTCAGTAAACGATTTTGTTTGATTTGTAGTTTCTTGCGATGAGTTCTTGCACAGTTGCACCATGCTGGGAAAGCATAGGTGATGATTGGACGAATTATAGCTTTGTACAACAGAAGTTTGTTGACAATGTTCAAGCGGGAATGACGACAGATCGGTGGATATAAACTTTTGACAAGTCTATCGCATTTTTGCAGTGATTTCTGGATGTGAACTTCAAACTTTAGTTTTTCATTCAGGTATAGTCCTAAATATTTTACGTCTTTGGACCATTCTACTGTGTGCCCGCAAGTAACAACACTACGATTCAGTAGGAATCTCGAGTTTCGTCGATTTGTGAAAAAGATTGCCTGGGTTTTGGTAGGATTGATTTTAACTTTCCTTTTTTTCTGGAACTCATCAACGGCATTTTGAACGGCTTGAAGATTGTTTATAATTGTATCCGGATCTGAATCGGTGGACAAGAATGTGGTATCGTCTGCAAATATGTAGTAGTGGACACCATCAACCATAACTATATCAGCTGTAAAAATAAAGGGTGTGTCACATCAAACTGCATCACGGAAAAAACGCTGTAGAAATTTAATTTTTAGGAATTCTATCTTCAGCTTTCGCTTATAATCAGATAAGAGTGTATAAATCACGTTGGCCATGCTTCACTGTCAATTTTTCGTAAATTTGGAAAAATGTCGTCGAATGAAAAAGAGCGTCGTGAATTAATCCTGTGCACTCATTTCGAGAATCCGAAGTTGTCACATCGGGACATCGGTAAGATGCTGGGAATCGTCCAATCCACGGTCAGCAGATTACTAAAACGATACTTCGAGAATCTAACCATCGACCGGAAGGTGAAGAACGGCAAAAATGGATGCTCCGTCAGTGAAAAAGATCACAAGCGCGTAGTTAAGCAGTTTAGACGTGGTCCGAGAAGTTCGGTCCGGGATGTCGCCAATAAGCTGAATTTGTCAAGTTCATTCGTCCAGCGGACCAAGCAGCGGGAGGGCCTGCGTATATACAAGGTTCAGAAGGCTCCTAACCGCGACGAAAGGCAAAACATGGTGGGGAAGACGCGAGCCCGGAAGCTGTTCACCGAAATGCTGACGAAGCCGCATTGCCTGGTAATGGACGACGAAACCTACGTCGAAGCGGACTCTCGTCAGCTGCCGGGCCTGTTGTTCTTCTCCGCAGAGGACAAATTCAGCGTTCCGGAGGAGATTCGCAAGCAGAAACTATCCAAGTTTGCCAAAAAGTACATGGTGTGGCAAGCGATCTGCTCTTGCGGAAAGCGGAGCGCCCCCTTCGTGATGACCGGCACGGTAAACGGGCAGGTTTACCTTAAGGAGTGCCTACAGAAGCGCTTACTACCACTATTGAAGCAGCACGAGGGCCCGACCATCTTCTGGCCGGATCTCACTTCGTGCCACTATTCAAAGGACGTGTTGGAGTGGTACGAAGCCAACGGGGTCACCTTCGTGCCAAAGGAAATGAACCCGCCCAACGCGCCGGAGCTTCGCCCAATAGAGAAATATTGGGCGATTATGAAGCAGGCCCTCCGGAAGAACCCAAAAGTTGTCAAATCGGAGGCGGACTTCAAGAGAAAATGGATTTCTGTTCAAAAAAAACTACAACCTGACGTTGTACAGAACCTTATGGACGGGGTAAAGAGGAAGGTGCGAGCATACGGGTTTGGGCTCGAAGTATGAATAAAAAGAAAATGCCAGAAGTTGTTTAATAGTTTTTATTTTACAGTCTAAAATTTTCAAAAGGATCGGTCTACTGGGCGAATTTCTACAGCGTTTTTTCCGTGATGCAATTTGATGTGACACACCCTTTAGCCATTTAGGCGTTAAGTTTTCTGTTCCATTACATTATGGTAAATTACACAGTAGTAGTCATTTAGGCGTAAGGGTATTCTTTCTGTTCTTCCATTGTTCGGCAGACCGGTGTTGTTCGAGTGAATTTGATGGTCTCAGCCAGGTTTCTGTAACACTCGCAACATCGATGTTATGACGGGTTAAAAATTCGAAATATTCTTGCTGCTTACGAAAGATTGATCTACCGTTCCAATTAAGCATTCGATGTTTGAGCTGGTCAGTCATTATAAATATATTTCATCATAAGCTCCGATAGAGCTAGAAATTGTTGTTGTTTATTTCTGCATTATTGCAGTCGCTGAAACATGTCACGTGCCAAACAGAGGAACTCTGAGATTGAGAATAATTCCGAAGTTATTTCTCCATGTAGCTGTTGATTTTGCTTGCGAATGACATCTGAATAAAGAGGTTTGTGCTTTTGGAAGTTTGCATCACTTTGTTCCAAGCTTCCTAATTGGACCTCATGATAACTACTTCTATTGATTTCGTTGCGACGTGATTTCGGTTTGTAAACAAAGCAAACTTCACGGCTATTGCAAAAATATCAATGCCGAAAAACAAATTTAATTTGATATTATATTAGAATCGCGATTAAAAGAAAAGATCGCGAAATATTTTTTTACGACAGCGATAGGGAAGAAGAGAGCACGCTTATCCCACAGAGGCGGGAGTTGAGGGATAAAAGTGACTCTTTTTCGTTATGTGAAAATGAGTGAGTTTGTCTTGTATACGTTTACGATATAAATGATTATAATTATCTTTTGTTTCAAGGTTTCGGCGGTATATCAGATTTATTCGAGAAACATTTGTTCCAAACAAATTTCAGAAGCACTGCTACTCCTACAGCTTTGAAATAAGCGGCCGTTTTTAATCTTATGGCGTCTGGTCGTACCAAATTAATGTAATGAAGGAAAAAATTTGTTACTTGGTATGGCTCAACAGAAAATTTGCACCGTCGAAAGATACAGGTTTTCCAAACAATTTGCTGTCAAAAGATTTAGGCTACGCCTACTACGTCCATTGCTATAAAATGAAGAGCGTATCCGGATTCTAACTGAATTATCAATTAACCCATTAAGGACCAAGCTGAAAAAATCATTTTTTTTAACAAAAGCCATTGTTGAAATTTTGATTATTGCCGTTACAGAAACCCCAATTTTCAAGAATTGTTTTTTCCGTTCCTCCGTTTTCCGGAAAATGAAAAAAAATCAGAAAAGCGCCAAACAAAAACATTGGCTAAAACCTACATTGTTGTTCCTGTAGGAAGTTCAATCCAATGGTTTTTTTTCCTACACCACAATGTGTGATCTTCATCAAAGTAACATTGTAGAAAAGTTTACATATTTTTAAATTTTGTAAGGTTTTGTTTTTTGTTAGGTTGTATTTTCCGCGCATTGTAGCTTTAAACCGATTTTTATGCCCGATAAAGTGATACAAATTTGAATGAAACCTTTAGTGGGTGGTAGCTAACAAACAAAGCTATCATTTGATGCCAAAACCTTACCATATTGTTGCTTTCCAATGCCATGAAAAATTATCGAAGTTGCTGTTTGTTTCAGCCCGATAGTGTTTTAGGAGCAATTCTTTCCTTTGAAAGATGTACATTTAGTTCATTGCACAATCGGTTTTTGTTCAATGAACTGTGGATTTAACGCCTGCGAATACAGTAAACATTCAATAACTGGGCGAAAAGGGAAGACCAGTTATCGACATTCGCGTTTTAGCTGATCCGGTATGTAAAACGTCAAATTAAACGTCAAAAAAAAAAAGTACTTCAATTAATTGTTCGATTCGGGTTGATCATGAAATTAGGTAATCAAAAGGATTCCAATGAAAGTTTCGCATTGAGTGCGACAACAGGTGTGAAATATAATTTCAGAAAATTATTTTTCTGTAATTTAATCAATGTTTTTGTCATGCGAAAATAATGTCAATTTTCATAACATTTCAAATTACATTCGAATCGGTCCAAGGACCAGTTAACGTTAGTCCAGTTAAAAAGCAGACCAGTTAAGCCAGGACCAGTTAGAGAACCAGAACGATTACTGTATTGTGTAAAATCGAAAATACATCATTTTTATGTTGGATTTTTAAGTATGAGTTAATCGGTTTTCATATACCATAAGCGACTGCTTTGTATTCAATTTAATCATCAACGGGTCAAACAGTTCATCTTCAAACCTGATCGTATCAATAACTTTTTCGACTGTAATAAATTCTATCGTAGTTGTTTTATTTAATATTATAATCGTTACCTGGATCCACGGCGCTTGTTTGTCCCACGTTATTTATATTATGACACTCTCTGTGATGTTTTAACAGCGCTCCTCGTCGACAAAATCTAAGAGTGCAACTCGAACACTTTTTAGAATGATTGTCCAGAGAGCTTTTCCTAGTGAAACAGTTTTCGCAACTCTCACATTTGAATTCTTTGGATCCTGGAAACAAATTAATCAACTTGCAACCTTTCTGATGATTTTACAAATCACATACCTGTATGTTCCGTCATGTGTCTCATCATGTTCCCCTTAGAGCTAAACATCCTTCCACAAGCGTCACATTGGAAGTGACTCTGATTTCCGTGCACCCTAATCTTGTGGCTCCACAATGTGCTGGCCAGAACGAATCGTTTAAAACAAACGTTGCATTCATGTTTTCCGTTGTGTACATTCCGATGCTCTGTCGCCTTCGCCTCGGTTAGAAACATCTCCGGACATTTATCACACCGAAAGTACGGATATTCTTCCTCGTTGTGACTCTCTTTCACATGCGCTCCCAAAGCAAATATCCCTTTCTGCTCCTGCCCACAAATTACACACGTGGTCTTTGAAAGCTTCCTACGCCGTGGCACATCCAGCTTATGCGCGTCCAACCGATGTTTCTCCAGCTGGAGCTCTGTACGAAAGATTTCTTCGCATATTCGACACTTGACCAACCCTCCCGGTCCGTGCGTTGCCACGTGTCGCCTCAAGTTGGTGCTGCTGGAGAATTTTTTCCCACAAATGTGACAACTCGGAACATTGATAGTTTTTATCCCGTGCGTTAAACCCATGTGCACCTCAAGGAGATGTTTGCTCCTGTAAATGTTGCCACAGTGCTCACATTGGTGCTTTGTTCGATGAGACACACATGGACTCATCTTGCCATTTGCCCTGTGGTGAGATTTCTCGTGTCTTATTCGGCTTTGCACAACAGCGAAGTGTATACTGCAAAAGCCACACTTGAAGGGTCGATCTTCCGGGCAGTGGTAACTCAAATGGAAATTATACAAATCTATACGAGCGAAACTTTTCGGAGGATCACACTGATTGCAGAGGAAAACCTCGTTCTGATGATGACTAGAAACAAGATGCGAAAGAAGTTGGTCAGCTGATTCTTGGACGGATGGACATATGTAACATTTTCTTCGGGTTAGTGATTTTATGTCTTCTTGTGTAGGATTTACGTTGTTAGCACCGACAGCAGTGTTACTCTCGCTGTATTCTATTTTAGGAAGTTCCGCTTTTTGTCTTCGGTTAATAATAGTGACTGTTTCATATTTTATATACTCACTTAGGATTATGAATCGAGCATTTGTTTCAGTGGCTTCATTTATGATCATTCTCATGGTGTTGAGTTTCTCTGAACAAGAAATGCAAGTTGATTTCAAGAAGTCCCCTTCTAGCGGATGGATTCCCAGAAGAAAACCGGTATCACTTGCTAAATCATCCATACTGCTGGACTCTGTAGTAAACTGGAGGCAAATCCGACAGCAGACAACGTACGAATATTGGTTTTTACTGTGAATTGTAAAAATGTTGAAAATCTACGCAATACAGCAGGTTAACCAAACTTACACTCCATTCCAAAACCTGCATGGTTCTTGATAAAAGTTGATCCCTCCTGAAGCATTTTCTTTGAAATGTGTGTTGCAAATAGTGGCCTCTTCCAACCGTTCAATATTGTCCAGTGCGTTTCCGGTGCCCAATTCGATGGCGATTTTCCAGCGTTCAGCGAGTTTAGAATTGCGGGGGAAACGGACAAAAAACTCATCCCGATTAGGCGGAACACAGAACGGAACGATACAAACCATTAGCAATATGTTATTTTGAGGAATTTAATATTTAAATTTCTTGTACCGGTGGTCGAAATGTCAATTAAATTTTTAATTTCATTCCAGAAAACATTTTGAGTGTAGCATGACATATACACTGAGCCAAACATTTTGTTACTCCAGCGAACTCAAAAACATCAAAAACAGGAAGTGGGTTATATCTATGGTATAACCGCAAGGGTGACGTAGGACTATCGTTGATTTAGAGATCATTTGTATGAAGTTGAATCTGAATTCATTCTGAATGAATGAATATTTGGAGAACTTCGAAAACGAGAGCGTTACGTTGGAGGCACAAGGTTTTATGCATCCAATATTGGATACGGAAATATCCTACTGATGGGGAAGAATAATCTTCAGAAGCTATCCTGTTGATTGCGATTGATTGAAAAATCACAAAACCTAATGTATTTGGTCACAGTGTTACATGGATAGAAAACATTAAAATAAACTCTTTCATATGAATGTAACTTTAAATTCCTAGAGGAACTGGCAGATTATTTTCCGGATCTTTCTCGATCCAAACGGAAAGAATTCCGTGCGTGTATGTGTGTGTGTAGCGGCTGCTTCGAGATCTTCCCGGGGAACCGTTTGTAGCATCACTCTCCTCCTGATGGATTCCCTTCTGGCCTAAGGTGCACAAACAGGCTCTTGGTGACACCGTTCATCCGCGCTTTCATGATAAATGAAGAGCTTCACCACAACAGCGACAACATGCTCCAATCGCTGTTCAATTAGAACTGAGTGGATTTCCGAGCGGCGCTCGCTTATATACCGATTGGTGATTTCAATAGCCTATTTTGAAAGCAAATTTAAGACTATTGAAACAAGTTTTTGGATCAGAAAGTAACAAGTATAGAACGCGTAGACATTTTATCTTTCGAATGAAGTGTTTATCATACCATTTCGTTCAGTTGTTTAGGAGCTATTAACACTCAAAATCTCGGTCTCCGGCGTAACGCTTTCGTTTTCGAAACTTTGATTTTCACCCCGGTATAGAAATGAAAGACGTAGTCCTACGTCAAAACAATTTTCGTATGAGATTTTTTCACCAACTGCAAAAAAAAGTGTTTTTCATCTAAATAGAATACTAATTTGATACGAAGAAGTTCATTCATAATTTTAACTTTATGAACGTGTTAATTCCGCCTTAAAATCAATTACTATCTTTGACGCTCCCCTAAACTAGTAAACGCGAACTGTGAAGCGAAAAGGACATTGGATTTTCAGGTAAAAGTAACGTACTTTGACTTTCGTTCGCGTTCTTTTCATGTTGTTTGTAATGAATTTGAGTTTATGATGACAAGAAACGCGTTTAGAGCTAGGATAAGAGAATTAGAATAGTTAGTTTTAAATCAATCTATGCGACATAGTTGAAGATGGTGCTATTCTGTAGTCCAGACCAAGATGTGTGGAATAATGGTGTGAACGTGTCGTCAATAAGTGCGCGAGGGGAAACGGTATAAATATACAGAGGACTGTGGAAAGGGATTTGACTGCAAAAGGAGATGTCTAAATTTTTCGTTTGTTCGATTGTCGAATAATTGTGGGGTCATTTTTGAATATTCGATTCATTCGAATAATTGTCTTTCAGTATTCGATTAATCGAGCGAATATTTATTTCTTGTAATCAAAAAGAACAGAACAGACATTTATGATAAAAAAATATGTCATAATTTTAAAAGTTACATTAAACATAATTTTGTAATAATTGGTGCAGATGGTTTGTAATGGTGCAGAATAATGGTTTTTGAATGAAATGGTATTTCAGTATATTGATAAATTTGATTGATTTTTTGAGGACAATTGAATGAAGAGCACACCATGAGAATGATGCACAATATTTTTATTACACCAACATAATTTTTTTTCTGTTCAAAATTACCTATTCTTCGAATGTTGTTGAAATAACTGATTTGTTTGAATATTTTTACTTGGTCCCTATAGCTACTAGTTCAAAAGAAGTATATTTATAGAACCATTGACCACTAGTATAGTATATTTTCCATGGCACTCTGAATTGGAATACTATTTTAGAACGGGAGCTGAGGCTACCTTCTTCAAGTCTTCACTTTACTCCTGCAGGCCCTGAATTCCACCACCAGGCAATCATTTTTATGCTTCAATCGTAAATGGTTCAGCATATTCGATGGATTTTGACGAAACACCATGACGGTTAACACTTCTTTACTCGCGCATAGGTCTGAGAGACCGAGAAATCATTTCTCAGAAAATATCAACACTATGACATTGCGATTTTCTCTAGTTTCGTCACTCGTTGTTCGTCATCGTTTAGCGTATCGTATGAGTTGGTACGAAGGGGACGTGTATCACTTTTTCATCACTTTCGGTCTGAGACACCAACACGAGTACAGGAGTAACTTTTTTGGACAAGTGACTTTTTTGCTATTTTAGAATATTGTTCAATGAAATGTATAAATTAATGTCAGTGGGGTGGAATACTTATTAAATAAAATGCATAATATCATTTTCGGACTATTATTATTTGATTTTAGTCCTTTTTGTCACCGGATTGAACAGATTCATACATTATTTGTCGTTAGATTCATACGTGCAAAAGTAATGTACAAATGTTTGACATTCGTATAGTTGTTCACTGAATACAATAGCCACACATATACACACTTGTGAAAGAATTACACTTGCGAAAGAATTGTAAACTGTAAACTATAAATTAATCGGTAGCTTATGGTTATTTTTACAGTTACTACTTCGGGCTTCGGGAACAATATCGACAAAAAAACAAGTCGCAGGAAGTTTCTAGAAATCCTCTATTAACTATCTAGAAGGTACATTATTCTCATCAAAAAAGACCCTAAAAACACGCTACAAGAAATTTTGCACTGAATTTTTAGAAAAAATGGTTCCCTTTTTCATTAATCGCGATTACTTTAATAATTATTCGGTGTATTCATATTTTGATTTTTCATTATTCGATACAAAACTCCTCGAATAAAATTGCAGATATTCGATTATTTGCATCTATCGAACGATTAACCGACGTCTCTAACTGCAAAACGCGGGAAAATTATCTCCATCACCAGCCGATACCGAGAGTCGATTTATTCTCTTGAGCTGAAACATATAATAAGATAGAGTATATTGAAAACCTAACTTTAATCGTAAAAGACTTTCCTTTCAACTTTTGAATGCTCTTATTGCCACCAAAACAATTCCACACACAAGAAGCAAAAAAACATATTGCAAAATATTGCAGATTGTTTACATACAAAATCGAAGATGGCTGAAAGGCCTTTCTTATAAGTCGCGCTACCGTATTGTATCTATCGTGGTCCAGACATTCGAGAATATTGTTAAAAGATAGATGAACAAATAATGATATGATGGATGGTAAAAATGTGCTTTGAAAAATCTAGGGTCTTTTTTCCAGTTTATTTGCTTATTTTAAACAATTGTTGTTTTTCCCGATAGAAAATATCAAACAGCGACGGAAAACAGAATGCGGTAGCAAAAAGCTAAAGCACTCAAATGTTGACGAATTACCGATACCGAGGAACTAATATTACACTACTGCAGATCAGTTTTATGTACTGGAGAACTACAAAAAACATAAATTTAGTTTACCAAAAAAAATTACAGATTTGGCTGCGCAAAAGATAACCTCACTTTTTGCGACAAAAACCTTTTAAAGGGCTGGTGTATTTAGAAGAATGTCTACAAAAATGACTTCTTTCACTTCTGAAGTCACACAACGATACAGTGATTTTCTGGACAGATTTGACTTCAGGCTTTCTCTCGGGAGATTCTCTGGAGATTATTTTCATCCATGGAGCTGCGACCGATTGATAAGTACTAAGCTGATATGAATCAGAGCCATCGTAAACACCATATAGCCAGAACAGAGCAGTTGTATAAATGTTTCTTTTACTGCCGTGTGTTTGGTCCATTCAGCTGTGAACTGCAGAATATTAAAACGCAAGTCAACGATACATTTTACAGTTTTGTTTTTCTTCGATAATGCCGAAAATGCCCCGGCCTCAGAGCCTGACATTGCGTATTTTACGGATAGTACTCTGTAAGAGTCAGTTCTTCAGCTATCAGTGGGGACCAAAATTGTTTTTGGTCCTCACTAACAGCTGATTCGGCTTTCGAGTCTAGTTATATTTTTGAATAAACCACTCAAACCAGCGCATTTTTTGGTGCCAGTGATGATTAAAGCAACTAAGCCATGTTGGCTTCGTATCAGAGAGCTAGCTAGACATGGGCAAGCCGTTCATGAACTGTTCAAAAGAAAAAAAAATCACCAAAAAGAGTGGACGAACAATCGTACAATCGTGCAACAGCTCATATGAACTGTGTACACCGTCACCGTCGCCCACCAGCCAGTCGAACACCAGATGCCATCCTAGATCCTAATGCACAACGCTACAGTGCGTGTGGCAACTCTCAGTTGAGACAACGTTACCCAATTTCCATATCCCAAACCTGACCAATCCCACAAAATTGTTGCCCCTTAACCTTGAGTAAATCGCGACTAATCGATCAAATCCTTCTAACCATAGATTTAAGATTAAATAATATAAACAAAACTGAATTAGTGGCTCCGCAAAGCTTTTGATTGAGCCTTACAAATAAATGACTTGAAAAAAAAAGAATAATCCGGCAGCTTTGGAAAATCTAAATTACTTGTAAAATCCATAGATAAAATCTGCGTAATCTATACCTAAAGAAAATCGGTGATGATTTCAAAGCTAATTTATATTTAAAAATAGCATTCTTGAAACAACTGGCTTTTGAACAAATGCAAAAACTTCCACATCGACGAAACAAATGACGACAAGAACAAACTTTGTTGAAAATTCCCAAATGAAGACTTGTATAAACATAGTTTTAGATCTAAATAACTGACCCAGCAAGCATTCAATTGCCATATGTCATATTGTATACGTATAAGAAGTAGTATGTAACAATATTACGATACTTGTTACACTGATATGCGATTTGACTTGACAATGTTACATTAAATTGACATTTTTCATTGAAATATGTGGTAAAAATTGGCAAAAATTTATGATTGTCATTTTGTCATGCGGTACAATGTACAACCAAAGTATGTCTGTCATGCTACGATGGTACACTTACAATGCTAATACAGCTGTATGTCTGTCCATGATATAAGCAAGTTGTGACTGATTAATCTACGCAAATTGGTTTGTTGTTTTGAATAAATCCAATGATAAATTTTATGAGAGTTCTTCAGAATCTATACAGTAACCGCCACTTCAAATGAACATCACAAGCATCACACACACCTATCAGCCGTCAATGTCCGCTACCAGATGGCGCCACGCCATAACATCTCCTGTCTTGACAATTTCTTGCAAACACCGGATCTGACGTACGTTTGCTCGGCAAACTTTTTTCTTTCGCCCGAGCCGTCGCTCTCTCCGCCGCTCTTCTTCTCTTCGCATTCTCATTTCGGCTTGATACGGGTTCGCACTGAATTTAAAGAAGTCTCTCGGTTCAGCGGTGTTGTGCGTGAGTTTTTAAAAATCTTCAAATTTAATCATTTTTCGGTGAAAATTGTTGCGGATTTCTATTGTTTAGTTGCGTCTTGTAAGCGTGAACATAATAAGGTTACAGTATTCCCATTTTTATGTGGGATTTCCAGCAAGAAAGTGATTTTTCCTTCAGGCTAGGTTCGGCTCCGGGCGAAAGTTTGATAGCTTGGCGTGGTTTTCGGCTCGCTCCTGACTCATCTTCAATTATACTAAAAATGCAAGTGATTTTCAGGAGAAAATTTGTACCAATTCGATGGTGGTCGCGTTGTAAACGAAGAAAGCATAGTTTAGCGATCTTTGAAAATAGCTTAATACATGAGTTTGCCGGAAGCTTGAAGACATCTTCGCCGCATCGCACCGCTTGGAACGCCTTTCGCTTTGCTAGCGCTCTGCCTGTATATGGCAGAAATAAGGGGAGAAAAACGTGCTTTTCGCTGCAAAGTTGTCTCGCCCCTGCGAATCGGGATCCAATAATGCGCTGTTTCGCAGTATATTCTTGTGGCTTGGTGGATTTGTAAAGCTCAAATCACAGGAGTATACTGTGAGACATCGCGGGAATCAGCATTGATGGTTTGATTGGCCGGCTAAAATCGATACTAACGGGTAAGGTTTCAAGAAATCGAATTCTAACCTACAATGAATTGTTTACTTAGCCATTTTTCTTTTCGCTTTTTCCCGTTCTAGATTGCTGATCGTACCAAGCAGGAAAAAAACAATTCCGCATTATAGAAAAGGTGAGTAACTTCTTTTCTGCTTTTGCTATCTTGACTTGATTCCCCTCCCATCCTACAATGATGATAATGAATTAAGAGCCAATCCAATGATCGCTCCGTGCGGTATGATATAAAACCATTCGCATCCCGTGCTTTTACTGATACATGTTGGGTTGCTGCTTTGATGCAAGCAAAACGCTTCAAAGCACGTTCAACCCATCATATTCCTACAAAAAAAAAACCCGTACCGCGCCGCATCAAAGTAGGTTAACAGTTTTGTAACGCTTTCCCTCTGCCATCTTCCATCCTTCGACAGAGAGCGAGAGAAGGAGCACGCAAATACCCAAATACGCATCAATGACGGACGGATTCCAAGTATCAGCCAGAAAGTCAATTAGAGTGAAGAAGACGGCACAAACAAGAACACGTGTTACGGCAAATGGCGGGATTTAGAAATCTGGCAAGCGCATCATCCTATCGAAGCAAGCGGAAAATCGCGATGGCGGATCAAATTTTCCTGTGGCAATCTTTGACCATCCATTGCCAAGGGTAAGTTCTTTCCCCTTGTAGAAAATTAGGTCAAATTGAAACTAAGAAAAAAAAAAATTATGCGAAAATAAAAGTGATTCTGCTTCGTAGAAGTAGAACGAAAAAGGAGAACCGAGTAAATGCGTGTGTGTGGATTCTGATTATGCAACAATGCCGAAAGCCGCGTTTTTTTTTTCTTTTCGCCCCATTCATTCTCTATTTTCTCCAGCTATTAGTGCATTGCTTTTCAGCCGCCTATCCGATCATGCGACCGGGAGACATGTGTTCGGCTTAAGCCGGTAGAGTAGAGTCGCTGCGGTAGACTCTTTATGCTGGCGACTTTGGTGATATCATCATCTATTTTTGCCTCGCGCAAGTATCATGTGCGATTGTCGTCGATAAGATGATGCGACATCAAACCGAAATAAGTTCTGTATTATGGTCCGAAAATCGTTTGGCATTGTCATGGGGCTAGCGATTAAATTGGAAACATTATCAGCTGTAAGATCATGTTTTGTTTCACTAATAGTACCGGCACTTGATACGCAATATTTTGAACATTCAGAAATAGTTTTTTAAACTCAATCTAAACTGACTGCAGATAGTAAATTCTAAATTACAGTCTACAATTGTATTGATAGATTTTTTCCCTAGATAGTCACATTCGCCATTGTATTAACAACTAGAAATTGATTTTTTAATGTTTCATTTGATCGAAAATTCTGATAAAACAAACTTGAAACTGTTTTGGTATTGCATTTTAAAAGAAGAATCATACGCAAGCCTTAAATTCGACATTAACCATTTAGTTGAAGGATTACATAAAGTGTATCTAGCTCAAGCTAACACGTCTTGTTTAGTATCAAAAACAAGGAGTATTTCTGGAAATTCTATTGTATTATTTTGTCATAAACAAACTGCCGCTCAAACACACAGATGATGAAAACGCTTTGCGGCCATTTTAAATTTTGTCTGTAAACAATATTTAAATCGATCTCATGCGATGCAGATGTCAAACGTTCTGTTTCTGCGATATCTTCGATATAAATGTTTATAAGTTATTATAAATATCCCGCTTCCCAAAAAACAAAAAAAAACATCGTTTCATATTGATTCGCGGAAACGGTATTACAAACGCATGTGATTATTTCATGCCAAAAATTTATAAGCAATCCTCTTGTCATCACATATATCGAAAAGTAGTGGTTTGAGTGGTTTGTTCACAAAATATAACTAACCAACAGCCGAATCAGCTGTCAATGGGGGCCACAATCAATTTTTGTTCTCTACGGACAGTTAAGACATTGACACTTGGCATTTACTGAGGATATTGCACCACCACCTGTGTATACAGTAAGTTACCTCTAAATCGACATACCGAGACACCACTCAGTGCCACATTAGAGGCGATTGTGATATGTAATGAGTCGTTCGAAAGAAATTCAGATACGACCGTAAACAAGAATAAAGCTGATTATTTATTAATTCAGTCTGTTTTAGTTTAGAAAACACTTCTAAAACTCAGAGAGGGATAAGCTCGCCCATGAGTAGTTGGAAGGACGTTTTAGGCTAAAGTTTCTGACACTACCAGCACAGCAGTGGAACTCCATACAATTCACTGGCTAGAAAGTGTCCACATTTTCATCGCTTGTTTACGTGAAGAATATAATTTTTTCAGGCACACTTGATTTGAGAGTGTATGGATTTCTAGCTGTCTTGACGCAAGGTATTTAATGATGAATTATAAGATGGGAAGGTTTATATAAACATGTTTATAATTACATAAGTTTATTCAAATATTAATATAGCTCTTCTTTAACTATTCAGTGCAATTTTATCAAAATTGTAAGAGAAATTAAAAAAGGAATTTTTTTTTCAATATTTTTTTGAGATGGTTTAAAAATCCATTTTTAACTTTTGCTTCATTATTACAAACTCATAAACGACACAAAGAGTCTTCGATTGTATATTTTTTTTTATATATTTTTACAGTTTTACAGTACACATTCGCTTATTGGCGCTTTTTTAGTTGGAGTGCTTTTTAATTGGCGGGTTGCTAGTTGGAGCACGCGCCAATCAAAAAGTAGCCATCCGTCATAATTGTATGTCAGTTTTACTCTGTTGTTTCAATGCCATTTTTATTGAAGGGTCCTTGAATGTTACATCCAAAAAATTAAGGACAGTATAAAAGTTTTTAGTTTTGCAGTTTGTTTGACAAATGATTTCGTTTAAATATATATATATATAAATATATATACAAATATAAAATGAATTATATCACATCCACTATTCGAGGAAGTTAATGATATTTATATTTTCTAGCATCAATCCAAATGCAGTAATCCTAATTATTATTATGGCCGCAATGAAAGACATGAAAAACAACAAGAAAAACTCGAACTTTGAAATTTGTGAACTATTGCAGTATTACTTCAGCCATTCCATGCCAAACTGATCTAGTGAGTTTCAGATTTTCGTGAAAATTGGTAGCTTGGTTTCGTTGTGGTAAAACATTGAACCTGTATTATTTTTTTGGGTGATTCCATTTTTTTTAACTTTTCCCAAAAATTACTTTTATCAAAAACTCATAACTTTTGAACCACTAAGCCGATTCAGATGATTGACACATCAAATTGAGGTTAATAAGCTAGTCTTTTTTGGAAAAATATCAAACTTGCAAGAAATTTGAATTTTGTGTTCGTAATTAATGACTGTTTCCATTTTTTCTTTGTTTACATGGTTTCGGCACCAAAGGTGCTATAATTTTCTATATTTTTCCTTGAAAACTGAGGATTTTTATACATTTACATTTTTTACTCAAAAAGCAGATGTGTTCGTTTTTTCTTTTTGGAGTTATAATTTTAACCGAGATGATCGATATATCAAATTATAGCCAAAGAGCTAGAATTTTTTGGGAAAATATTGCACATGCTTTCGGGACAAAGGGTATATATAAAGATCAAATACGATCAATAATTAAGAAACATCGCTTGTTGAATTCATTCAATCGGTTTCTGGAGCATAATATTGTTCCAGATGATTGGAGACAAGTACGAGTTATAGCTATTCAAAAACCCAGAAAACCCGCGTCCGACTTCAATTCGTACCGCCCAATAGCAATGCTGTCTTGTATACGGAAATTGTTGGAGAAAATGATCTTGTTTCGCCTTGATCGATGGGTTGAAACGAATGGCCTACTCTCAGATACACAATATGGGTTCCGCAGGGGCAAGGGGACGAATGATTGTCTTGCGTTGCTTTCTTCAGAAATTCAAATGGCTTACGCCGAAAAAAAAAACAAATGGCTCCAGTATTCTTGGACATAAAGGGGGCCTTCGATTCTGTTTCAATAGAGGTTTTGTCGGACAAATTACACTCTCGGGGTCTGCCGCCTCTATTGAATAATATGTTATATAACTTGCTTTGTGAGAAACATTTGAACTTTTCTCACGGAGATTCGGCAGTAAGTCGGGTCTCTTACATGGGCCTCCCCCAGGGCTCATGTTTAAGCCCCCTTTTGTACAACTTCTATGTAAGCGACATCGACAATTGCCTTACACAAAATTGCAGCCTAAGACAACTTGCAGATGATGGAGTGGTGTCTGTCGTAGGATCAAACGAATCCGACCTGCAAGGACCCTTACAAGATACTTTGAACAATTTTTCAACCTGGGCCATTGGGCTAGGGATCGAATTCTCCACGGAGAAAACAGAGATGGTGGTTTTTTCTAGGAAGCATAGACCAGCAAAACCAAAGCTTCAACTTTTGGGTAAACCGATCACTCATGCTATGTCATTCAAGTATCTTGGGGTCTGGTTCGACTCCAAATGTATTTGGGGGGCCCATATTAGGTATCTGAGTAAAAAATGCCAACAAAGAATAAACTTTCTCCGTACAATTACCGGCACCTGGTGGGGAGCCCACCCAGAAGATCTTATAATGTTGTATCGAACAACTATTCTCTCAGTGATGGAGTATGGCAGTTTCTGTTTTCAATCAGCTGCCAAAACACACCTCATTAAACTCGAGCGAATTCAGTATCTTTGTCTCCGTATCGCGTTGGGATGTATGCCCTCAACGCATACCATGAGTCTCGAGGTTTTGGCAGGCCTACTCCCACTAAAAGATCGCTTCAAATTATTATCTCTTCGGTTCTTCATCCGGTGTAAGGTCATGAACCCATTGGTGATCGGAAATTTTGAGCAGCTGATCGAGCAAAATTTTCACTCCGGATTCATGAGTTCATATCATGAATTCATCTCCATGCAGGTTGATCCTTCTTCGTATATTCCCAACCGTGTTTGTTTCCCTGACTACATCAATTCCTCTGTGCATTTTGATCTGTCCATGAAGCAAGATATCCATGGATATTCAGATTACCAACGATCGAGGATCGCTCCAACGATCTTCGATGAAAAGTATGGGGGTATCAATTGTGATAATATGTACTTTACTGATGGGTCCACTATAAACGAGTCCACAGGATTTGGAGTGTTCAACGAATTTTTTAGCACCTCACACAGTCTTCAGAATCCTTGCTCAGTGTATATTGCTGAATTGGCAGCAATTCATTGGGCGCTGGACAGCGTCGCCTCACGACCTGTTGAACACTATTACATTGTAACGGATAGTCTTAGCTCTGTCGAAGCTATCCGTTCAGTGAGGCCGGAAAAGCACTCGCCGTACTTCCTTGAGAGAATACGAGAAATTTTGAGTGCTTTATCCAGACGCTGTTATGTCATTACCTTTATCTGGGTCCCTTCACATTGCTCCATTTCGGGTAATGAGAGGGCTGACTCATTAGCAAAGGTAGGTGCAATTGAAGGCGATATTTATCAGCGTCAAATCGCCTTCAATGAATTTTATTCTTTAGTCCGCAAAAATACCATCGCTAACTGGCAACGCAAGTGGAATGAAGATGAATTGGGCCGGTGGTTTCACTCGATTATCCCAAAGGTTAGCCTCAAACCGTGGTTCAAAAGTCTGGACTTGAGTCGGGACTTTATTCGCACCTTCTCCCGACTCATGTCCAATCACTGTTCGTTAGATGCACTACTCTTCCGTTTCAATCTTGCCAGCAGCAATCTCTGCGTTTGTGGCCAAGGTTATCACGACATCGAGCACATTGTTTGGTCGTGCGAGGTGTATCTGGTCGCCAGATCGAATTTAGAAAACTCCCTTCGGGCCCGAGGAAGACAGCCCAATGTGCCGGTGAGAGATGTGTTGGCTCGGTTAGACCTTGATTACATGTCCCATATATATGTTTTCCTTAAAGCTATAGATCTTCGTGTGTGATTGTCCCTACATCCTTATACCCTCCTTTCCTTCCTTTGCGGGTAATTCGTCCCCTTGCTATAAATAGTAGAATAAGTTGAAATGTAAATACACTATAGATATACGAATAGATTTATGAAATGCGTGTTCATCAACATTGTTACAATTTCCTTATATCCCATCCTTCTCCTAAAAATATGTCACCCTCCTAAACTCGAGTACACCGCGAGTAATCGGTTTTCCACCTTACTAACCATAGATGTAAGAAAATTGATTATATATATAGTTTTAAAATTATATTTAAGAATTCGGCTCCTTTAAACTTAAGTAACTGAGCCTGTAAAAATAAACGAAATAAAAAAAAAAAATAATTAAGAAAACAAAATTATTTTTTTTGCAAGTGCAGTATTTTATCAAAAAAGACTAGCTAACTGGCCAATTTGATATGTCGATCACCTGAATCAGTTTAGTAGTCCAAAAGATATGAATTTATGCAAAAATTTATTTGAAATGGAATGGGTTGTAATATTTTGCGAAAAGGAACAAAACTTCCCATTTTACACGAAAATCTGAGAACAACTATATCGGTTTGGCATAAAATATATATAACACTAAAAAAGTATAGTTTGTGGTCATTTCTCCGGCAACTAAATAGCTGAATACTAGAAACTAATTGATGTTAACGTTTCATTACCTTTTAAATTCTAGATACAATACCAATAGAGGGTATTTAAAAAAAATAAACTGCTTTTACGAGGTGTGTTCGAAACTGAAAAAAAAATAAATTCATCATATTTGTTTTTTAAGCGTACATACATTACCTAGTCGTATTGTATCATTCAATTTATTTCGATAAGAATGCTTGAACAAATTTCAACTGATGCTCTTACCACATTTTAATTTTTTTATTCAATGTCCAGTTTCTATGGCGAAGCTTCATTCGTAAATTACACATTTGTCATCATTGGTGGAATACGATCATGAATGTTGTTATGAATAGCAGAGCAAGTTATGATTACAATACATATGGGTATATTTTGATAATGCAAATATTAACAACATTATACATAAACCGATAAAAATGCATTATAATATTTGTCTACAGCACTTCCAGCGTCTATATATATATTTTATTCAATTTTCAGTTCGTAATTATTTCTATTCCATTCGCCGTGTTTATCATGATGATGCTAACATTAATAACATTTTATACGAACCTCCCACCTTATATATGACGTCTCCCACCGTTTTAGAGACATCTTAACATTATGTTCAATTTTTAGAGCGTAAACCATCTGTCAATTTTTTCACTGTTTACATTTTCTTGCCACAAATCGTTGCCACTTTTTTCTCTCATGTTCCACTTCTCTTCTCTGCTACCAGATTGCTTATACGGGGGAGCGAGCCGCCATAAAATACCTGGACAGAAACAGTTGGTTCAATATGTTTCTAATGAGTAAGGGTAAATGATTCCTTCTCATATATTTCATATTCCATTAACTTAGTCGAGCTGAGATTTCATCACACCAATTTTAGTAAACAGAAATTGTCGCTCTCATTAACCTTGTGTGGATGCACAAATGGATGCTGATAGCACTGCTGGTTACCGGTAGCTTATTGTTCCCACCAAGATAGGTCTACGGCACTAGGTGAGGCCGTTTCGTCACTAAGTTGGTTAGGGGCGCGGTGTATGAAAACAGTATGGAAGAAAGCAGAATGGGAATTATTTGCTTGAAGCGTGAAAGAGACAGACTGATCACGAGCAAGCTTGGGCACCAGCGTATTGTGTTTTGTTTACAAACCAAACACAGTAGACTTCCAAGATGACTGAAGAGTGGTTTTAGCAAGTTGGCCCACCTTAGGATATACTTCTAGGCCCATCCAAGATGTGTAGAATAAAGGTGTGACCGTGTGGTCAATAAGTGCGCAAGGGGAAATAGTATAAATATACAGAGGATTGTGGGAAGGGATTTGACTGCAAATAGAGATGTCTAAACTTTTCGTTTATTCGATTGTCGATTAATCGTGGGGTCATTTTTATATATTCGATTCATTCGAATAATTGTCTTTCAGTATTAGATTAATCGAGCGAATATTTATTTCTTGTAATCAAAACAAACAGACATTTATGATAAAAAAAATGATGTCTTAATTTTGAAAGTTACAATAAATATAATTTGGAAATAAACATGATGTAACATAATGGAGAAAAATGGTATTTCAGTATATTGATAAATTTACCATTTCATGATTTTTTGAGGACGATTGAAAAAAGAGCACACCATGAAAATGATGCACAATACAGGGCGGACTCGGTTATATACAGTTTCTGATTTCTTTTCACTGTATATAATCGAATCCTGTATATAATCGAGTAAAAAAAAAAGTTTTTCATCGTTTTTTGCATTTTTTTTTCATTTTTTGAATATAAAAGAGGAATTTGAATGTCAGAAAACACCTCTCTCGCATGAAAAAAATAAATTTATCCAGATTCTTTCAGGAGACGATCATATTTGATGAATAAAAATCCTTCTACGCATATGTTTGAATTTCAACAATGAAATAGTTATAGAACTTTTTTTTTGTTTCGGATTTTGTTGCATCCAACTGGCTCTTCTTTAAAAACTACGCTACGGAAGACGATTCTGCTGCTTTCATTTGAAAGATAAGAAAAGTTTGTACAGTATATAGTAGTGGAATATCTAAATTAGTGGATTTTAATAATATTTTGGAAGTGGATAACTTGAAAGTTAATAATTTTTAATGTGTTATTATTAATTTTATCCTGAAAATTTATATTGAACTAGATCATTTCTATCAATTAAATTAAAGTTCTCTAACCGCTTTAAAATTTGTTCTTTGACACCCAACTTCTACTTTTTTAATTTGACTGCAATAACGACATAACTGGTGAAAACTCAAGCAAAATCTTCAAAAATGACGACTTTTATCCCACTGTTCAGGTAATAGCCACTTAAATTTCACCTCATCGTTAAAAGGTTACCTTTCTTCTTGAAATAAGTCATACTTAAAATAAAAAATAAAAAAAATTCCAAACTTTATATACAGTTCGGAAAAAAAATATCGAGTCCAAAATTTTATGTAATCGAATCACATATAATCATATATTTCTTCTTGAAATAAGTCATACTTAAAATAAAAAAAAAATATTTTTTTTCCAAACTTTATATACAGTTTGGAAAAAAAATATCGAGTCAAAAATTTTATATAATCGAATCACATATAATCGAGTCTGTATATAACCGAGTCCGACCTACATTTTTATTGCACCAGCATCAAATTTTTGCTGTTCAAAATTATCTGTTCTTCGAATGTTGAAATAGCTGATTTGTTTGAATATTTCTGCTTGGTTTCTATAACTACTAGTTCTAAAGTATATTTATAGAATCATTGACCACTAGTATGGTATATCTTCCTTGGCACTCTGAATTTGAATACTACTATTTTAGAACGGGAGCTTAGACCATCTTCTTCAAGTCCGCATTTTACTCCTGCAGACCTTGAATTCTTCTTCCCAGTTTCCTTCACCACCAAGGAATCATTTTCATGCTTCAACCGTAAATGATTTAGCATATTCGATGAATTTCGACGAAACACCATGACGGTTAAACAAATTTTGCACTGTGTTTTCTGAAAAAATGGTTCTCTTTTTCATTAATCGTGATTACTTTGCGTGATTATTCGATGTAATTATACCTTGATTTTTCATTATTCGATATAAAATTACTGATGCAGATATTCGATTATATGAATAAATCGAACGATTGACCGACGTCTCTAGCTGCAAAACGCGGGAAAAATATCTCTGTCACCAACCGACACCGAGAGTCGATTTATTCTCTTGAGCTGAAACATATAATAAGATAGAGTGTATTACAAACCTAACTTTAACCGTAACAGACTTACCTTTGAACTTTTCAATGCTCTCATTACCATCAAAACCAATTCCACACACAAAAAGCAAAAAAAAATATTGCAAAATATTGCAGATTGTTTACATCAAAATCCAAGATGGCTGAAAGGCCTTTCCCATAAGTTGCGCTACCGTATTGTATTTATCGTGGGCCCATCAAGGCGCCTAGAAGTATATCCTAAGGTGGGCCAACTTGCTAAAACCAAGGGTATGACTAAAACGTCAAATCCCTCATATTGCCAGTGTACCCAATATTGCTGCGGTTCACTAACATTTTGGTTCTGCCAATCACTGTTGTTTACAACTCGGTCCGGTTATATAGTCGAATAGTGGCTAACTTTAAACTCCATGTTAAATGTGAACACCCCCATGTGAAACCGAAATATGAAAATCGCACATGCAGTTAGAAATAAAGCAGCGTATTTTTCTTTATTTTTACTATCTTCGTGATTTCAACGATTTCAATCCTCGCAAATGATATGTTGGTAAACAAATGTCTAACCCCTGGCTAAAACCACTCTTCAGCCATCTTGGAAGTCTACTGTGTTTTGTTTGTAAACAAACAAAACTAGGCGCCTTGGTTCCCACTATACGACTTTATGGCATCCGCCCCAGTGTATACACCCTGACTATCCTCTTCTTCAACCTGATAATTCAGAACGATTGATAACACTTGCCGAAAAGGCTAATGCAATTGGCAACCATTTCGCTAGTTCACACAATCTTGGCCAGAACGTTACAAGCCCATTTGAAGCTTCGGTGAATGATACTGTAAGGGCTATTGGCAATATCCATTCTGCACCTCATGAGAATGAAATCATCTCGACTGAAGAGGTTATCTCGGTTATACGCTCGTTGAAGAATATGAAGGCCCGCGGTTTCGATAGTATATTTAACATTGAGTTGAAACATCTTAGTAACAACTTATATGAAATTATGACTTCTGTATTCAACAGATGTCTATCACTTGGCTTTTCCCCTCGAGTTGAAAGTTGGCAAAAGTGATCCCGATACTAAAACCCGGGAAAGATCCATCTTCTTCGAAGAGCTATCGACCAATTAGCCTCCTTTTCGCCAGCATTTTCGAAAGTATTCGAAAAAATAAGATTGACGCGCATTCTTGCCTTTGCAGATGAGCACAATATATTTTTGGATGAGCAATTTGGATTCCGAAAAGGCCACTCCACCATTCCCCAGCTTCGTAGAGTATACAACATAATCAGACGAAACAAGTCAGTTTCAAAATCATCTGCCATGGCACTTCTTGATGTTGAAAAAGCATTTGATAATGTTTGGCATAATGGTCTCATTTACAAGCTTCAGAACTTTGGTTTTCCTACATACTTAATAAAAATTATCAAAGAAAGATAATATCTGATAGAGCGTTCAATCTATATATATAAAAATCTCGTGTCACGATGTTCGTGGCCGAACTCCTCCGAAACGGCTAGACCGATTTCAATGATATTAAGCCAGCGCTACACGATGCTACGAACACCCTCGAACGCTGGACGCTCGATGATTCGACGCATCGTGTAGTCGACTGACGAGCTACGAACCTCCAATGTCGAGTGTCGAATATTCGCGTTGGAAGGTAATCCGTTCGTTGTGGATTACCTTCCAACGCGAGTGGCACGAGTCAAAGGATTTTTGTCATTCGTTGATTCGACACTCGATGACATTCGATCAGCCTGAGGGCATCCGTATACTAGCACATAGGATTTGACAGCGTCAAACATGTCCGGGTCGCAAATGCAATTTGCGACCACTATCACCCGCGAGAACTGCCAAAGTCTCAAGCTGGTGTAAAACAAGGCACTTAACATACTACCAGGTGGGTCAAAACGTGAAGTGGTTTTCTGCAGCCATTTAAAAAATACACAAAAGTAAATTAAGACGATTGAGCACAATTTGTGGAATATACTGATACTTTATGAAATACTCATTGCTATATTCATTATATTCATTACGTTTTACGCTGCAAGCGTTTCATTTATTGTCTTTGCGTTGAAAGCACCATAATACACTTGTGCACGGTTTGTGAACTCTATTCAATAGAACGTTTTATTCGGCAAACGCTTCATTTTTTCCGCACGCAAAACGCAAATTTTCGAATAAAGCATGAGCAGCAGCTAAATACAACTGAAATTATTGAAATAATGCAGAATTCATTCAAACCCTTTTATTTCACTTAAATTCTTTCAATTTCTTAAGTTGGTTTACATTATAATATAATACTACATTTCAAGTGATCAACCTAGGGTTCTACGTTTTATATTATCATTCAGACCCTTGTGATCATCATGATCATTACATTTCACATAATTTTTTTTTTCAAAAAACAATTCTTTTTTTAGTTAGCGAATGGGCGCACCTTGTTCCATAGATTTGCCTTGAGTTCGCCGAGTAATTTGATAGGTTTGGCAATGACAGCTAAATTTGTAGCACATCTTGACTCGCGGATCATATCCCCTTGCCCGGGGCTTGCATTCGATACACCGCTACACGATTCGTCCGAATCTATCTTTGACAGATTGGTTTGTTTACAAATTTTAGATGAAGGAACTATGAAATTGATTCATAAAATTCAAAATATTGCAGTTTAATAATGTTGATTTCAACCATTTTTAATTTACAGCCCGATATCAGTACAATTGCTACGGCAGCAATTTCAATACTCGCATTGTCATCCAGTTTCCTAACGTTTTTAATGGTAAATAAAACAATAAACATTCGATCCAAATACTCGCCGATTGTTTGAACCGATTGTATTGAATCGAACATTCACTTCACCGTGTAGCAGCACATTCGTCACAACATTTGTCGATTCATCGAGTCAAATGTTTGAGTCCAACATTCGAGTGAAACGTTGGACGAATCGTGTAGCGCCCGCATTATACTCAAAAAACTTGGTAGGCATGAGAATAGGTCGTAAACTATATATGATACCGCTGGGATACCGATTTCTTTATATTTAATATCGATTAGGGTGGTCCTATGCAAAAAAAAAAATCTGAATAATTTTGGTTTTCGTATTTTTTTCATAAATTTGGCCTAATACATATAACCAATTTTTAGCCCTATCTCTTATTTTTAATCACGATATTTGTATTTCTGTATAAACAATATAAACAATACCAAATAGTTGGTCCATCGTTCGTTTTTTAAACAGGACAAATTTAGTTACATTGTTAAATGCCAAATGGCACTTCGTCCTTGCCATGCGATTCGACATTGAACTATTTCTGTGAAGCGCAAATGGCAAAATATCAACAAATATCATTGACATCCCAAATCGTGGGATAGCCTCATATTCATTCAATGTTCATATGTTCATATGGCTCTGCTGTTTGGTGAAGAGCAATAAATACATTTGCAAGTCTGTGAAAAAAGGAAACAATATGGATGTGTTTAGAATTCAGAATACCGATGTGAATACTTCTTGGTTGAATCACTTGGACGAAATAATGAGGTACCGAATTGGCCTGTACATCAGCTCCAATGAAGTTGTCTGGCGTATCTTTGGTTTCCGAATTCATGAACGAAAATGGTGTGATGAAATGAAAATGAAAATGTTTTTTTTTTAGTTTTTTGTTCAATTTTTGTTGATGGTCTACACGATGACCGCTCCATTTTCTGAATATCATTGATCTCATCTCCATCTCCACCTCACACTCGGGTCCGGACGTCCATTTTCCCACGGTCCAATGCAACACACGGTCAAACCTTCACGTATCTGCTCGATATTCACGTGGAATCTATCCTTCATCGATCACAATCGATTAATTTTAAGGATCGTTAAAACATTTAAACACGCTTACAATACATTAGTTATGTTTTATTCAACAACCAAAATATTCACTAGAAGTAATTTATATGGTAGAACAACGTTTGCCGGGTCAGCTAGTGTTTCTATAAACAATATTTCATCAGAGAAATTCACCGTGAATGCAGGTGTTCCGCAAGGATCCATCTTGAGATCAATTATGAATCAATATCAACACTTCAGATATTCCCGCACTCCCATCTGATGGGAAACTGTCATTATTTGCAGATGATATTGTCACCATTTACAAGCGTTGAAGTATCACAGAACTAAGATCTAAACTTCAAAGAGGATTAGACGCTTTGTCTGGATATTTCAATAATTGGAAAATATGAATAAATGTAGCAAAGACACAAGTCATATTGTTTCCCCACAAGAACACTCCGAAGCTTGTTCTTCCTCATAATGCGACAGTCAGTCTTAATGGCAATAGTATTGAATGGTTTTCAGAAGTAGTGTATCTGGGTCTAACTTTCGATCGAAAGCTTACCTTCAGAGCACACATTGACAAAACAGACACAAGATGCAACATTTTAATCAGGTCATTGTATCCCCTGATCAATAGATACTCTCGACTATCTCTAACGAATAAACCTGCAGTATACAAACAAATAATATTTCTATTTATCGCATATGCGATGCCTATTTGGGAGTGCTGTGCTCCAACTCACAAATTAAAACTTCAACGCATACAAAACAAAATTCTTCGTATGATTCTAAGCTCTCCACCCAGAACGCGAAATTCGGAGATACATCAGCTGGCCGGGATTAAAACCATGGATGAAATTATCAATAACAATTGTATGAAATTTGAACAGAGTTGCGCTCTCTCAATACACGGAATAATACAAAATTTGTATGATTATGCTACCTGACCTTCTAGTCGTTACTTTGGATTAGGGTAGACATATTTATTTCTAGTTAGATAAGTAGTTTAAGTTGGGACAATTTAAATAATTTGGGGAGGGTATCTTATAAGTTAGATTTAGGTATAAAAGAGGTAAAAAAACTACAAAAGTTTAGGCATGATTTTACAATAGGAATATGGAATAGGAACAATCGGATAATGTGTATGATAAAAATCATTACGGAACTTGACATTACAACAAAGATGTAGAACCCTAGGTTGATCACTTGAAATGTAGTATTATATTATAATGTAAACCAAATTAAGAAATAAAAAGAATTTAAGTGAAAAAAGGCAAACTTTCATTCTTCGTGAGGAAATCGACTGAACAACATTGTTGCTGGGCGAGCTGGATGGCGAGGAATTGAATGCCCTTTTCAAGACAATGGGGGTGGAGGAGTAATATGATGGATAAAGTTTTCCAAGGGCCTTTTTGATGGTTAGAGACAAATGAACTGCAGAAGTTTAAGTCTCAAGCGAGTAAGGAAGGCAAACTTTAACTATCATTCTGTATTCAAAGCAATGAATATCACTTGTTCTTCCTTGTTTTGCATCATCACATGTCTTTGTTTCGGATTGAGCTGTGGACGTGACCAAATTACTCACTCGTTGATGTCTCTGGCATTGCTGTCAATGCATTAAACTGACGCCATTGCATTAAGATTCTGAGCTACACAATTGTGATGGGAATTGGTTTTGCTTGCCAGTAGCAAAACATTCTCCACTAAGCATGACAGCTGCGCTTATCTCGAGCATGTATTGTTCTGCGAGCACAAGAACGAATCATCAAACAATTATTGTCAAATGATTCTACAATGAAAAAACATTTCAGAGAAACCAAACCGGTAGAATTTTAAAATTTTCGTTGCATTATAAAATAATATCCGCGGGTAAAACCAAACGACTTGAATTAAACCACAGCGTAGTTCTACGTCAACAATGCGGTCGTGTCTTTTACACAACCTCCTATAATTTTTTTGAAAAAAATGGTTCCCTTTTTCAGTTATCGCGATTACAGTGATAATTATTCGATGTATTCAGCTTTAGATTTTCCATTATTCAATACAAAATTACTCGATTAAAATTGCAGATTTTCGATTATTTGAAATAATCGAACGATTAATCGACGTTTCTAGTAGTATCTACCAAAATATTCATCATATATACCTTCTTTTTTTTTTGACGTAGGACGCACGTCTTTCAGTTCTCTACTGGGGTATAAGTTCAAATTTTCGAAAATGAAAGTGTTACGCTGGAGAACGAGATTTTGCGCGTTAATAGCTCCTAAACAACGGAACGAAATGTTATGATAAACACTTCATTCGAAAGATAAAATATCTACGCGTTATATGCTTGTTACTTTTTGATCCAAAAAATCGTTTCAATAGCTCTAAAATTGCTTTCAAAACAAGCTATTGAAATCACACCAATCGGTATATAAGCGAGTGCCGCTCGGAAATCCACTCTTTAGAGACGAATGAACTCCCAGAGTTTAAAGTCTCTCTAATTCAACATCATCATCATCATCAAATCCACTCAGTAATGATTGCGCAACGATTGAGGTACGATCGCTGGAATGGATGGATGTTTCCCTAACACAGACTTTTTTGTTATGTATTATGCCTAATATAACAATACAGCCATTCCATGCCAAACCGATATAGTGGTTCTCAGATTTTCGTCAAAAGTGGTAGTTTTGTTCTTTATCGCAAATCATGTGACCCGTATTTTTTGACGTAGAACTACGTCTTTCATTAAAGGTGCTAAATCAGAAAACAGGTCACGTTTTCATGAAATAAAGATAACGCTAATTACTATTTTTGCCGTGAACGGATTCTGGCGATTTACATACCAAACGAATCGGAAATTCCCTAAGATTTGTTCTATCCATTTGTGTGCTTTCCCGAACAGAGCTGTCAATAACGAGCAACTTGTCGACGAGCAACGAAGGGGAAATCGTAAGATGTAAGGTCTTCGTGAATAAAGGAAAAGAAGAAGAACGAAGGGGAATATTTGCCTAGAGTATAAACAGTAGATCTTGCTGAGGCAAACTTCATTCTTCGTGAGGACACCGACTGAACAACACCGTTGCTGGGCGAGCTGGACGACGAGGGATCGAATGGTTTTCTCAAGGCAATGGTGGTGAAGGAGTAATATGAGGAAAGGGTAGAGTTTTCTAAGGGCATTTTTGAAAGTTAGAGACGAATGAACTGAAGAAGTTTAAAGTCTCTTTAATTCAACAAGGAAAGGAAGGAAAGGCAAACTTCCAGTATCGATCTAGATACGAAACAATGAACATCGCTTGTTCTTCCTTGTTTTGCGCCATCACATGTCTTCGTTTCGGACTGAACTATGGACGCGACCATATAACTCACTCGCTGATATCTCTGGGATTGCAATCATTGCATCAAACTGACGCCATTGCAATAATGTTTTGAGCTACACAATTGTGTGGGCAATCATCAAGTTAGGCTATTGTCAGCTCACCAAGAAAATAAATGTTCTGGAATTTTTTCAGTGACTTGGTTTCGCATGATGGTAGGAAAACTCTCTCCACAAAGGATGACAGCTAAGCTAATCTAGACTGACAATAATAACAGAAAGGGCTTCTGTTGAAAAGAGCGCCAAACAAAGATAAGTGTGTGTATATTTAGTTGCTTCAAGCCATCGATATATGGATATTTGTGTGCGTACGTGCGTGCTTCATAACCCGTACGTAAAAATAGTGCATCTTCGCTACGCTGAAATCCCATTTGTAATGATAAATATAAACAATGAGGGGAGATAGCGGGAGGGAATTATTTGCGCTAGGGTAATAGTAATGAATTTTTCTATGTATTTTGTATGTTACAAGTAAAGTTAATGACAGTCCTTTCACGGTTAGGTATGATGCCTAGGACAACATATGTGAACGGAAGAATTATCAAACGATTATTTTATTTTACATTTCCCTCTGACGTTTGCATCTCTCAAGTGCACGTACTTCTCGAACCGCGAATTTGCTTGATTTGATGAACTTCAGGCACTCAGTGCCAGAAATTCAGTGAGCAGAAGATATGAAGGCATATCCTTCAAGGCATTCTTGAATAACCGAGCCAAAGCATTGTGTTGAGATAACGCTTAACATTTTACAGTTGTTCAATTATTTATGTAATGAAAAATATATTTCCTATCAATTGATGCAAACATCTTTCCGATACAGTAAGAAATGTTCGAGTTATAAGCATTCGGAATCTTTCATTTTTACCTGCATGTTCTGTGTTTATGTTTTCATTTTACCCCCCATATACTCCGGTTAGACGTAGTTCCACATCAAAAACAGGAAGTGGGTTATATCTATGGTATAACCGCAAGGGTGACGTAGGACTATCGTTGATTTAGAGATCATTTGTTTGAAGTTGAATCTAAATCCATCCTGAATGAATGAATAAATAAATATTTGGGTGACTTCAAAAACGAGAGTGTTACGTTGGAGACTCAAGGTTTTATGCATCCAATATTGGATACAAAAAACCTTGTTCTGAAGAATAATCTTCAGAAGCTTTCCTGCTAACTGCACTTGATTGACAAATCACAAAACCAAATATATGTGGTCGCAGTATTATATGGATAGAAAACATTAAAATAAACTCGCTTGAATGTAATTTTCAATTCCAAGGGGAACTGGCAGATTATTTTTCAGCAACGATCATTTCTTTCCAGGTTTCCTCTCGATGACCAGCAAACGAAAAAAGTTTCGCACGTGTATGTGTGTGTGTGTGGCGGCTGCTTCTATGTCTTCCCGAGGAACCGTATTTCGATGCTGATACTCTCTTGGTCACGAGAGTATCAGCATCGGCTTTTCTGCGCTCCCTCACAGTTAAAAAAAAAGACGGGTGGGTAATGTCGGGGACATAACCGGAGTGACGTAGGACTATACAAAGGGGACAGCTTTTGTTAAATATATATTTTAAATATATTGTTTTATTTTCTTCTTCTACGTGAATACCTACCTATCTACATGAAAAATGGATTAGTTTACTGTTTACTCTTTATGAATATGTTGATGGTTCTGAAAAGAACCTTTGGTGTTGTGTTTTTGTTATCACTCGATATTCTCATCTTGTTCGGTTAAACATTCCTGTTTAGCTGTTGCGTTTACCACTCGCCACAGCTTTCACAGTTGGAAAATTTCTTCCCATCCAGCTTGTGACATATTGTTCAGTAAATTACATTTAATGCGACGTGCCGGAGAAACACTTTGCCACTCACTGAAACTAATTGTTGTCTTGATGAGCGCCGAACCGAAGCTGCTCTGTTCTTGATGCGGGTTTTCTGATTGTCGTGAGCAGCTTTGCAAGCCAACTCGAGCACTCCGACGGCCGAAACTCTATAATCGCTGTTCGGTATACTGGTGCTCCGGCACCAATCCGTTCGGCCTAGTTACCCTTGCGGAGCAATCAGTGAATGCGACCAACAGGGAACTGGAGACCTGCACGGTTCGAGTGAGACTTTGCCTTTCCCTTAACTTGTCCTCCTTTGTAACGTCCACGATGCCAAGCCGTACAACCACACGGGTTTACGGTTTGAAAGAAAATAAGATATTTTTTTGGGATTCGCGTGTTTTATACTCTAGCGGTACACACTCACAGGATAGGGACAAATCGGCAGACTCAGCCAGAGGGGCGAGTCCAACGAGACGAACGAATGAGCGTTAAAAGGGAGCGATGGCAAAAAAATACATTCATTACGATTCGTTCGCTCGTTGGATTCACATACAGGCTAAAAAGGGTCCTTTTCAGGATCACAAAATTATCTTCAATCTAAAGCGTTTATTGTTTTGTTGTCACTCGATATCCCCATCTTGTTCGGCTAAACCTTCCTGTTTAGCGATCACTTCGGCAGCCGAAACTAACGGCGGCTAGGTGGACTGGTGCACTGGTAGTAACGCGCTCGGCCTAGCTACCCTTGCGGAGCAATTGGCGAATACACCTACGGGAAACTACAGTCCAAAATGGTTCGAGCGGAATTTTGCCTTTCCCTTCACTTTTCCTCCTTTGCCATATCCAGACATGGCTGCTTGTGTTAGTTTGTTGATGTGTTGTGATGCGAACCGATGTGGTGTACGGTTTGAATGAGAATGATCGTTACGGCAGCGGAGCGGGGATTTTTAAGCTGACTGGCTGGCTCGAGAATTACGCATGTGTGAGACTGCGACCAATGTTTCGTTCATATTTTTTCTCTTTCCTTTCCAATCGTGCTTCATTCTATTTCGCTGCTGCTCTGGTTGCCCGTTTTGGTCGGTACGATTTGAGGAGCACAAAATGGACCAATCAAAAATGGGCACAGTGCATTTTGACAATGCTTGATATTTCACAATTATTCAATTATTTATCTCAAGAAAAATGAAATGTTATTCGTTATGATAGATGCGTAGATATATTTCCTATCAATTGATGCAAAAACCTTTGCGATCTATTGAGAAATGCTCGAGTTATAAGCGTTCCAAATCTTGCATTTTTTCCTACTTGTTCAGTGCCTAGATTTCCATTTCACCCCCTATATCTTCCGGTTAGACGTAGTCCTACGTCAAAAACTGATTGCATTTCAGGTCAGGTCAGGCCAGGTAATGAATCCCTCGATCCCTCACCGTTCAGCTCGTTCAGTAACGATGTTGTCTTGTCGATGTCCTCAGGCGTCGTGCACAAATTACGTAACGCTAAAAATCCGAATTCTGAACCACCTCTCCGCCCCCCTTTCGTAACGCAATTTCCTATCTCTAATAAACAGAAAGTAACGCAACATCTACCCCCTCCCCCCTTATCGCGTTACGTAATTTGTGCACGACACCTCACGAAAAATGAATCGGTTTCACCACCACAATATCATTTCAGTATGCTTTTCGTGCGTGATTGAATCGAGAGAAGGTGTGGTTTACGATGGCAATTTGGAAGGCAAACTAGAGGAGAATGAACTCTCTGAGTATGAAAATTTCGGCGACTGAGCAATAATCGATTGAAAATTATATAATTTTCGCGATACGAAACATTTTCCGTTTTTCATGTTATGCATCCAATATTGGATACGAAAATATCCTACTGATGGGAAAGAATAATCTTCAGAAGCTTTCCAGCTAATTACGCTTGATTGAAAAATTACGAAATCAAATGTATTTGGTCGCTGTGTTCGCCATATAATTAGAAAACATTAAAATAAACTCTTTCGCATGGATGTATTCTTCAATTCCCACGGAACTGGCAGATTATTTTTCAGCAACGATTAGATCTTTCCTGAATTTTCTCGATGCTGTATGGCATCCACACGAAAATTCTCGTTTCAGTTTGGCCTGTAAAAACTTTTCTAAACTCTAATCCATCAAATTGGGAGCCCTGAAAAGGGCCGTTGATTATATGCTAAGCTAATATAGCACCCTCTCCTTGGATTCGATGGGCCAGCTGAATGTCCTTGGGCATGATGTCGTCACATCACGTTTCACGTTTTGCGTGGATAGCACACAAATTTGTATCTTCGAATAAGCCTCCTGCAGCGTCATAACAGCGGAACTTTGGAAGCGCAAGTCGGTTTTGAAGTCCTGAGCAATTCCACGATCCAAAAGCTGCAAAGGTAGCTTGCGGATTAGCAATTCGGTCGACTTCCGATAGCGATGAATTTCACGCAAAGTTCCCGGTCGATAGCGATGTGGCTTCTTCACCTATCCTGCGGCTGGTGCGCTTATCCGAGCTGCTTTCGTGTGCCTTACCACTGAAAGACTAACTAGCTATCTGCTTGGTCCCAAACAAACGAGTCGTCACGGTGCGAGAGTAGAGTAAGAAATGAACGAAAGCAAAGGAAGCGTAATTTTATAAACCATAAAAGTATAGAATCTAAACCCCACCCTTAAGCCGGGTTCAGACGGTGCGAGTAAACATACGAGTCGGTCTAGTCAGTTACTGCAGTGCAGCTACTCACACCGTGTGAACACATCATGCCAGCTAGTGTCATGTGTGATTCGGTGTGCGAGCTACTTCAAAGTTTTTTGAATTTACTCGCACTCGCATCCCTCAAAACGTCAAAAACAGATTTTAGCGCTCGAATCAGGGATGCCAAATCTTGACATTGTCTTTACATTTCTCTATTTTTAAGATATTTGAAAATATGCGAAGATATTTATAGACTTGAAAATTATTGGAAGAACAAATTAAACCCTCATAGTTTCTAAACGGAATCGTTATTATTTAGTTTTGCACGCTGACGGGGCACGTTTTTTAAAAATAGTTTTCTTGGGGATCTAAATATAAAATCATTATCGGGCACGATTTTAATTCAAAATTCACTCAAAACTTGCAAAAAAGTATTGTTCTAAGAAACAGAATACATATTCGATTTAGAAAAAGTAGATTTTCATTCATTATTTTAGTTTTTGAGGCGTATTAATTGCTCCTGCAAATCTACTAACATTTTTATTTCACAAATTGGTACACGAAGCTGCTGTCAAGGCGAAATAAATCAAATTTTGAAAAATCTTTTAGACTGCCATTTGGAGCACCACATACTTTCGGAATTATTTTAGCTATGGATGCTTTCGAGATTTTAAAAAATTTCGACAATAATCTGAACGATATTCCAGAAGAAAGGCACATCATTTCTAGTTTCACTCTTGTAGGTTTAGCATCCTTCATGAGTGTATCTTGGCGTTATATTTGTGGAGCAATTAAATCCAACAGTTTTCTCACTTTTTCAGGTGTTATTCTCAACACTGCTCTGTACTCTCGGAGATCATCATTGTAGAGTTACTTCAATATTGTATTTGTTGCTTCTTTTCTTTGCATCCAATTTCTGGCCCGAATCCTTTTTTCTTTCTGCTTTTTTCGGATAGTACCTTCAGTATAAAATAAATTCAGCACAAAGTATTTTTAAACACGGCCAGCGTGTGTTTCGCTATAAAATTGTGTAATGATAAATTCAACTGAAAACCTAAGATGAAAACTGCCAATAAAGAAGCCGATTTCGGATCAATCATCTGACAAATTCGGACCTGATTGCTGTTTCTGACTATTTGATGGACATTTGAAAAATCGCCTGGCATCTCTGGTAAACCCGTGTCGTGGTATCTGGTTTCTTGTCAGCAGCTCACATTGTGTGAACGGACAAGGCGAGTCAACCATTTGTCAAGCGAGTTCACCGGGTCAGTAGCTGCTCATTGTGAAGTCAGCTACTAGCAACGTATAAATGGGCCTTTATTATATTCGTTGCTTACCCTGAGAGAGAAACGAATAACATCGAAGTAAGTATACAGTAATGTATTTGAATCCGGACACTTTGCGTTACATTTAATACCATACCGCAGCCACAACATTTTCTGCATGTTGAATTAATGCGATTGATTAGTAACTATCAAGAAACTATCAGTAACTATATTAGCAACTATTAATCGCATAAATTCAACATGAAAAAAATGTTATGGCTGTGGTATGATATTGAATGTAATGCAAAGTGTCCGGATTCAAAAGCATTACTGTAAAAAAGAGTTAACTCGACTGAAATTTTTTCGGTTCGGCCTGCAAAAACGAAATTAAGGGCCCCCGCCGACTGCAGACTGACTTGTCGACCGATAGTTCGGTCGGCTTCTTAATCAGTACGGAGAAAAAAAGTCTGTAGTGTACAGCATAATGCATAGACGTAAGTATAAGCTTCCCCATCTCACATTCCAATAAGATTAATGGGTTTCCAAGTGGGCGCGCTACATACGGATACGAATGATTTCAATAACCTGTTTTCGAAGCTATCATTAAGCTATTGAAACAATTTTTCGACTCAATAAATAGCAATCATATAACTCTTGGACATTTTATCTTTTGTATGGAATAATTATCATACTGTTCCGTTCATCCGAAGCAGAATGAATCACGCTTAAAGAAGGAATGGATTTTTTCTTGGAATTTAGTCAGCAGAAATAATGCCCTTTCCCAACAATTAAAAACGACAAACGGTAAACAGTTTCATCAAAGTGATTTCTTCGATATGGGGATATATTCACTACATCATGTCATATATTTCATATTTTGACGTAGGACTACGTCTAACCGGAAGATATAGGGGGTGAAATGGAAATCTAGGCACTGAACAAGTAGGAAAAAATGCAAGATTTGGAACGTTTATAACTCGAGCATTTCTCAATAGATCGCAAAGGTTTTTGCATCAATTGATAGGAAATATATCTACGCATCTATCATAACGAATAACATTTCATTTTTCTTGAGATAAATAATTGAATAATTGTGAAATATCAAGCATTGTCCAAATGCACTATGTGCCCATTTTTGATTGGTCCATTTTGTGCTCCTCAAATCGTACCGACCAAAACGGGCAACCAGAGCAGCAGCGAAATAGAATGAAGCACGATTGGAAAGGAAAAAGAAAAAAAAAGAACGAAACATTGGTCGCAGTCTCACACATGCGTAATTCTCGAGCCAGCCAGTCAGCTTAAAAATCCCCGCTCCGCTGCCGTAACGATCATTCTCATTCAAACCGTACACCACATCAGTTCGCATCACAACACATCAACAAACCAAACCAAGCAGCCAAATCTGGACATGGCAAAGGAGGAAAAATTAAGGGAAAGGCAAAACCCGCTCGAATCGTGTCGGTCTGGAGTTCCCCGCAAGGGTAGCTAGGCCGAGCGCATTAGTACCAGTGCACCAGTCCACCAAGCCGGCGTTATATAGTTTCGGCCGCCGAAGTGATCGAGTTAGCTGCCAAAGCTGCTCGCGCCGAAAACAAAACCCGCATTCGGAACAGAACACATTCGGTTCGGTGGACATCAAGTCAACAGGCAGTTGCAGCGAGTGGTGAGTGGCAAACGCAATCGCAAAACGGCAGCTGGTAGCAGAAGAAAATAGTTTGTTCTTTATACAATCTGCTTTGGTGGCAAATCCAGAACAAGGCGGAATCGAGGGCGTTCGAAATGGTTTTTTTCAAAACCACAAGTACAAAGTTTTCTAAATTGGAACCATTCCATAAAACAAGGCGCTTATCAGGGCCATTAAACCTTTCAAAAAAGAGTTTACGAAATATAGTTCAATGCTTTCTAAAATAATATCCAAAATAATAATAAAAAACAATTTGATTTTTTCATAATTTGTTTGCCAGGATCTGCTGAGTATGTGAATTTGGCAGTTGTTCTGAGCTTATTGATAGTTGGGGACTTTCCTGATTATTCAATTTACACCAATTCTTAAATTGTTTCCAGATTGAAAGTACAGTAATTTACAATTAGTTCGACATTTAGCTAATTGGACGGACATGTAATGCGACTTATTTAGTTGGACATTTTTGTAAACATAGAGATCCAAATTATGACCCCACATTGAAAGTCGACACTGTACCACTGTCACCGCAAATATTCAATTACAGGTTAAAATCGCCTCCAATGCGTGGCGCTTCGGCACGTCACATTGAATGTAATTTACTGTACAACATGTCACAAAGCTGGATGGGAAGAAATTTTCCAACTGTGAAAGCTGTGGCGAGTGGCAACAAATCGCTAAACAGGAAGGTTTAGCCGAACAAGATGGGGATATCGAGTGATAACAAAACAATAAACTCTTTAGAATGAAGATAATTTTGTGATCCTGAAAAGGACCCTTTTTAGCCTGCATGTGAATCCAACGAGCGAACAAATCGTAATGAATGTATTTTCTTCTTCTTCTTCTTTTTGGCTTTAAGAGGGTTTAAACTTTTCAGTTCATTCGCCTCTAGCTCTGAGAAGAGCCATTGAGCACCAGTCTTGAGGAGACTGGTGGAAAAAGAAGAAAAAACCATATTCAGCGGACCTGTCTGCTCAGATGTAAAACCGGACGAAGGCAGGAAAGGATCCTATGCCATATGAGATGTTTAATATAAGCTGTAACGTAATTGTATTGTTATTAATTAGTACCAAAGCGGCGACGAAGCATCGTAGGACCAAGCTCTAGAACAAAGGGAAAGGGAGGGAGTGGGGTGGGGGGTGGGTGAAAAGGAAAGGAAAGGTAAGGAGAAGGGGTGGGATGGAGTGGGAAGGAATGATGTGATGTTGGGTGATTTATAAATGTAGTTAGTTTAATGGTGTTAGTAAAATGCTGGATAAGTATGAATTAGTGTGGTTAGAATTGAGTAAATAAAATAATAATATGTTTAAAAGGTATGCTGTTTGATTATATAGTACTGCTGCATATGCTGGAAAAAGTTAATTTGTGAGTTATATATGGAAGATGTTTATGTTTATATATTTTTATTTGTTTTAATATTTTTGTATGTTATATGTTTATAGATGCATACACATACATACGCCATTTTTGTTAGATTTGTAATTTTGTACATAAACCTGTGCATGCATGCGCATGTACATGCATACATATATATACATTTTATTTACTTATATCTACATGTATATGCATACGCGGCGGTGAAGTGACTAACTGAAATAAGAGTGTATTTTAGATTTTACCAAAGAAGCCGGTTTCTTTCAGAAACGCAATCAAATTGGTTTCCTGTGTCTCGTCTCTACTGAGAATGTCTCGGAGACTCTGACCTATATTGTGTCGGACACGAGCATCTTTGGTGTGTTGGCATTCTAGTAGAAGATGCCTAACTGAAACTTGGGCTGAGTTACATGCGCAAAGTGGTCTTTCGGTTTTCTTCATTAGGTGTGAGTGTGTGAAAAAAGTGTGTCCAATTCGAAGACGGGTTAGCACCCGTCTTTCTTTGCTGTTGTTTTGATCAAACCAAGGAAGCGTGGTATTTTTGATTTGATGGAGATGGGTGGGAGGGCTATTTAACCAGCCTATGTTCCAGCTTTCGCGAATTTGCTGTTTGACCCAGCGAACTATATCAGTTCGAGGACAGGGTATAACTGGTGGTTCCATTTTGCTACCCTTACCGGCCAGTTTGTCTGCGGCTGTGTTTCCGAGGATTCCGGAATGACCAGGAACCCAACAGTAGGAGATGTTTTTTTCTGAAGCAGCCTCTTCTGTCTGTATTATCCATGGGTGTTTACTGTTTCCACTGAGCAGGTCTTGAAGACAGCTGGCTGAATCGGAGAAAATTACCGTAGGAAGGTGATCATGGGTACACTCTTGTGTAGCTATTAATAGAGCAAAAGCTTCCGCACTGAAGATGGAGCATTGCGGTGGAAGAGAAAAGCTACCGGTGTATCTGTTCTCGAAAATTCCACACCCAACTCCATCGGAGTTAACAGAACCGTCTGTGTAGACCTGGTGTTTGTTTTGAAAGTGAGTAGCCGTGAGATGGTTGAAGCAGGCTTTAATTTTTGGTGGAGGGTCGCCTGCACGGACAGTCTTGAGAAGATCAAGATTCACGTTCGGCGGTATGACGTTCCATTTTCTTCCCGTGGCAGTTGAAAGTGCGCATATATCGGGAAGGTCCTGATTTGTGAGGTCTTTGAACCAGTTTTTAGCTCGAATTACTAATGGTACATGGGGGTCATTGTCAGGAAGTGAAAGTTGTCGGATGGCTTTACCTGTGATAATTCTTGTCACAAGGTATTTGAAAGGTAGATGGCCACTTTCCGCCATGACGGCAGAAGTGGGACTCGTGATGAAGGCTCCTGTTGCTAGCTTTATTGCTTTGGTGTAGATGGGTTCAATGGCGTTGAGTACTCTGTCCCCACCACGGCTGAAGATGCCTACTCCGTAGAGAATTTGGGGGATCAACCAGACATTGATAATTTTCAGCAATGTTTCTCTGTGTCCAGAGGATAAACTTCCTGTAATAGACTTCAGGATATTCATTTTACCGTTCGCTGTTTTTTTGACTAATTGAACATGATGTAAAAAGTTAAGCCTGGTATCGAAGGTTACGCCCAGTATTCTTAGTGTTCTCTTCTGAGGGATTTCGGTTTGATTAAGCTTTAGGGCGGATTTCTTTTTGAGTGTTTTGCCAATGTGAATGAATCGGGATTTTTCTGGCGAAAATTGGAATCCTATGTTTTGGGCCCAGTTTTGTATGGAATCAATTGTACTTTGAAGTCTCTTTCTCTGTGCTAGCCCAAAGCCACTGACAGAAACAAGAGTGATATCATCAGCATAAACAAAAATGTTTATACTGTCGGGAATTAATTCAAAAATAGGTTGCATGGCAACATTGAACAGTGTTGGTGAAAGGACTGAACCTTGGGGAAACCCGTTTTCAAAAATTTTCAATGAAGACATGTGATTGTTGATGATTGTTTTAAAGGTTCTGTTTTCCAGAAACCCTTTGATGAAGAAGCCTAATCTACCACGAACCCCCCAGTTGAAAAGATTTTTCAGAACTGGGTACCTCCATGCTCGATCGAAGGCCTTGCTAAGATCGAGTGATACAACATCTGCATGCAGATTACTTTCAGCGGCGTCGTCTAGGACTTTTTCGAGAGCTACGAGACAGTCTTCTGTACTTTTACCCGCGCGGAAGGCAAATTGTCTAGGGTCGAGCAGCTTGTTTGACTCTAAAAAGGTCGTTAAGCGCCGGTTGATAATTTTTTCCATGATTTTACCGACGCAACTCAGAAGGGTAATGGGACGGAAGTTGTCCAGCAGGTGATTATTCTTGTCTGGTTTAGGCAGAGAGACCATTAGGCCCTCTTTCCAGCAATTTGGGAAAATTCCACTGTTCCATACATTGTTGTAAAGTTTTAAAAGAACTTTTTTCCCAAGATAGGGTAGGTTTTTCAGCATTGGGTAGCTGATGTCATCTGGTCCAGTGGAGCCGCGTGTTGCTTTGTTTAAAGCCCATTCTAGTTCTTTGAATGAAAGATTTCTATTGAAGTCAAAATCTGCATCGGTGTCAAAATCAATGGGGATTTTTTCGCATTCTGCCTTGCGAGTTTGGAAGGTAGTATCGAAGCTTTGGGTAGCTGAGGTGGAGGCAAAGAAATCTCCGAAGGCCTCTGCTATCGTTTTGCGATCATTTGTGTACTGACCGTTGATTAGAAGGTTGTATTCATTGTTCCTTTTTTTCCCATGAAGCCTGCCAATTTTGCTCCATAATTCCTTTGACGACGTGTTGGGATTAATATCGTTGACAAATTTAATCCAGCTGTTATGCTTGGCTGTTTTAATAATAGCTCTAGCATTTTTGCGAGCCCTTTGGAATTCCTCTAGCAGAGTGTGCTTAGATGGGTTATCCGGATGGGCCTTTCTTAGCTTGCGTAAGGCTTTTCTCCTGTCTTTGATAGCTTTATTTACTTCAGGTGTCCACCATGGGATGCATTTTCTACCAGGATTTCCGCTGGTTCTAGGAATGTGCCGAATTGCAACCTCAAGGACGGCTTGGGAAAAGTCCTCGGGTGTCCAATCTTGTTTGGCTGAGAGGCAGCTTTCAATGTCACATTGATAGCCAGCCCAGTTTGCATATTCAAATTTCCATCTAGGCCTTGTTGAAACTTCTGGAGAAGGTTGGCCAAGGGAAATACATATTGGGAGATGATCGCTGTTGCAGCAATCATCGTGGGTGTTCCATGAAAGCTTTGAACAAAGTTGAGGGGATACGATGGTGAGATCTATGGCCGAAGAAGAGCCAGAAGCAGAATTGATTCTGGTGTGTTGGCCGTTGTTCAGAAGAGTGAGAGTATTATCGGAGAGAAAATCCTCTAAAATGGAACCTCTTCGATTGAGGTATGAACATCCCCAGGCGTATGAGTGAGCATTGAAATCACCCATAAGGAGAACTGGGGAGGGAAGTTGGTTAAGAAGATGGTCCAGTTGATTCCGTAGAAGAGCCGGGTCGGACGTAGGAGAAATGTATATGCTGGCTACTGTGATTGGAAAAGGAAGGTTTATTCGTATTGCCACTGCTTGTAGAGCGGTGTTAACGGGGAGAAAATTGTGGGGGATGCCGATTTTTATTGAAGTTGCAACCCCGTTGAATGAAGGGTTGGGTCCTTCTTTGAAATAAGTGGTGTATCCTTTGATAGAATCTTTGTGAAAATTTCTTTGCGTCATAGTCTCTTGAAGAGCTATGATTGTGGGATTATATTTATGAATTAATGTTTGTAATTCCGGAAAATTTCTTTGGAGACTTCGAATGTTCCATTGAATAGCTAGTTTGCTCGTTGGAGTGAATGTATTGACGAGTAAGGTGGATCTTATTTCCCCTTTGAAGGGGTGCTGTTCTTTCCGGATTTCTTGTCTTTTTTGTTTGGGGTGGAGGAAGTTAGTGTTTTTGTCGTTTTCTTGTTGTTGTTTTGTGTGTTGTTGTTTTGTGTATTGTTATTGTGTGTGTTGTTGTTTTGTGTGTTGGTGTTTTGTGTGTTTTGGTTTTGTGTGTTGTTTTTTTGTGGTGTGGTTTCCGTTGATTCCTGATTGTTTCGTGTCTTCTTTCTTTGTTTCTCTTTATTTTGTCGAAGTTCATCTTCCGAGGTTTTTAGCTCCTCTGAAGATGTGTCTTTGGAAGATATCTTCCTTTTGGTTTTCCTTGGAGCCTCAGAGATTGCCATAGAAACATCGGAATCATATTCTGATTCGGTGGTCGAGGTATCGGTTTCCGTGATGGTGGTGTCTATTGAAGATGGAGTGCTTTCGCGACTCGCGTCGGAATTTGTCATGGCGGAGGTGCATTGACATTTGCATTTACTGCAGCTAGCAGTGGGTGTTTCAGTTTGAAGGGTGTTCAGCCTGTTTTGCAGGACACTAGAATAAGTTGGTCCATTGTTTTGAATATTGAATAGATCTTTGGCTTCTTTATAAGAGATGCCTTGATCTATTCTAATTTTTGTAATGTTGTTTTCTTTGAGCCATACAGGGCATTTCCTGCTAGAAGAGGAATGGTTCCCTTGGCAGTTAATACAATATGCGATATCATTGCACGTCTTAATTTCTGTTTCCGATTCGTGTTCTTTACCGCAGTTTCGACAAAGTGGGTTTTCACGCTGGCATCGTTTTGATGTGTGTCCAAAACGGAAACATTTAAAACACTGCATCGGGTTCGGGTAAAAATTCCTAGTCCCGATGCGAAGATATCCGAAGGAAATTGTTTCTGGGATTACTGTGCCACGAATGGTCAAAATCAGTGTGGCTGTAGGTATGATTACGTCGTTCTCTTTCCTAGTGATCCGCTTGACTTCGATCACTTTTTGGTCGGCAAGTTCGGTAAGAATTTCGGTTTCCTTTAAATTGATTACTTCTCTGCAGGTGACAACGCATTTGCGTTGATTTAGTGTTGGGTGATAGATTACCTCGACAGGTGTCTTATCAATTAATTGGGTAATAAGAAGTAGCTTACCTATAGTGTCTTCATCTCTGGATGTTAAGACATATTGCATCCTCTTCTTGTCATCTCGTGAAGGCCTCGCGCTATCGAAATCTTTAACGGCATTGGTGATTGTTTTCCTAACAATGAACGGGTTGGTTGGTAGCACGTTCTCTCCGGTAGCACGTAGGAGCAAAATTTGCAGGTTCCCGTTATTAGGATCGGCCCACTTTGGAGCGGTGCGTTGGGTCGGTTTCCCTTGATAAAAATTTGTAGCTCGGCCTCCTGGAGGCCCAGAGCTACTGGATGCCATGGTGTTGCCTGGCTACACCGTGGGTATAGCCGGCAGAATGGTTCTGGTAAGCACAAGAATTGGTAAGCACTATTCGGATATGTGCCCGAAAAAATATTTTTAACAACACTGGTTCGGGGGATAAACACTCCGAAGAACGCCAAAAAAACCACTATAAAGCGCAGTAAAAACAAGAGAAATACACTATGGAATTTATGTTGTTTACAACTTTTGGTCCTGAAGGGCTAAATCACTTCACCGTGCGTATTTGCGAGCATATATTTCCACTAATTGTATGGTAACAAATTTATTTATTCACTGAAACAAGCGCGAAAGAGAACAGCGTCGGTGACGCCACAAAAGCGCGCGCTTTTCCGGCTGGCCGGTAAGCGCACACTCTCCACGGTCGGAACGAGCTGATGCCCCTTCTTATTCGCCTTCTGCTATCACGCCAAATGAATCCGCTTCAAAATCGCCAACGGGAGACGTCCCAGTCTGCTGTCCAAAACGCCAAAACGCCGAGCTGAAAAAGACGACCTTCTCGGTCGGAGGTAAAAATCAGTATGTGAATGTATTTTTTTGCCATCGCTCCCTTTTAACGCTCATTCGTTCGTCTCGTTGGACTCGTCCCTTTGGCTGAGTCTGCCGATTTGTCTCTATCCTGTGAGCGTGTACCGCTAGAGTATAAAGCGCGCGGATCCAAAAAAAATATCTCATTTTCTTTCAAACCGTAAACCAGTGTGGTTGTACGGCATCGTTTAGCATCGCATCGCATCACATCATAAAAAGAAAACAAGCAGCAACGTGGACGTGTTGACGTAACAAAGGAGGACAAGTTAAGGGAAAGGCAAAGTCTCACTCGAACCGTGCATGTTTCCAGTTCCCTGTTGGTCGCATTCATTGATTGCTCCGCAAGGGTAACTAGGCCGAACGGATTGGTGCCGGAGCACCAGTATACCTAACAGCGGTTATAGAGTTTCGACCGTCGGAGTGCTCGAGTTGGCTTGCAAAGCTGCTCACGACAATCAGAAAACACGCATCAAGAACAGAGCAGCTTCGGTTCGGCGCTCGTCAAGGCAACAACTAGTTTCAGCGAGTGGCAAACGCAATCGCAAAACGGCAGCAGGTAGAAGAAAGAAAAAGTTTGTTTATACAGACCGCTTTGGTGGCAAAACCAGCCACCGTAAAACACGGCGCTTTACAGGGCCATTAAACCATTCAAAAAAGAGTTATTAAAAGTTTTTCACAATACCAATGCATTCTAAAGTGACATAATATGACATATAATATAAACTGTTTTGTTTTGTTTATGCTTGTTCTTGAACTGGTTGGGGTTTTTTAAATTGATCATTCAGTTTTCACAAACCCATGTATAGTTTCCGAATTAAAAGTGGCTTCAAATTACAACACATTGTATGCAGGATGTCATTAACGAATTTTCTCGGTAGCAAGAACTGCTTTCTTTGGTTGACTGACTGACGTTACATCTGCTTTGTATAGGAAAATAACTAAGGAGCAACATGATGAGCTATGTATTTCCTGCTGCTCTGTTCTTATTTTAAGTTCTTATAGTTCGTTTATTTTTCAACAGATCGTCTCCAAAACCTCAGTTCTTTTTTATTTTTATTTACTTTGTTTACGGATACTACAAATCTTACAATTCATTCGTCTCCGAAACCACAGTTTAAGGTACGGTAATGTGCTCAATAATGAAATATATGATAGTGAATGAGTTGATGACTACCTATGCATTCCCTATCACAGCCATCATTTTGATTGTACGATATATGCATACGCCGAAAGATGCCCGGCGTTGAGCATTTAATAAGTACAAAGCCTTTAGAAAAAAATCAAGAACCAAGTTTGTAAAAAAAAACGCAAAAACACAACACCAAAGGTTCTTTTCAGAACCCCCAACATGTTCATAAAAAGTAAACAGTAAAGTAATTCATTTTTCAGGTAGATAGGTAGGTAGAAGAAAATAAAACAATATAATTAAAATATATAAAGGGTGTGTCACATCAAATTGCATCACGGAAAAAACGCTGTAGAAATTCGCCCAGTAGACCGATCCTTTTGAAAATTTTAGACAGTAAAATAAAAACTATTAAACAACTTTTAGCATTTTCTTTTTATTCATACTTCGAGCCCAAGCCCGTATGCTCGCACCTTCCTCTTTACCCCGTCCATAAGGTTCTGTACAACGTCAGGTTGTAGTTTTTTTTTAACAGAAATCCATTTTCTCTTGAAGTCCGCCTCCGATTTGACAACTTTTGGGTTCTTCCGGAGGGCCTGCTTCATAATCGCCCAATATTTCTCTATTGGGCGAAGCTCCGGCGCGTTGGGCGGGTTCATTTCCTTTGGCACGAAAGTGACCCCGTTGGCTTCTTACCACTCCAACACGTCCTTTGAATAGTGACACAAAGCGAGATCCGGCCAGAAGATGGTCGGGCCCTCGTGCTGCTTCAATAGTGGTAGTAAGCGCTTCTGTAGGCACTCCTTAAGGTAAACCTGTCCGTTTACCGTGACGGTCATCACGAAGGGGGCGCTCCGCTTTCCGCAAGAGCAGATCGCTTGCCACACCATGTACTTTTTGGCAAACTTGGATAGTTTCTGCTTGCGAATCTCCTCCGGAACGCTGAATTTGTCCTCTGCGGAGAAGAACAACAGGCCCGGCAGCTGACGAAAGTCCGCTTTGACGTAGGTTTCGTCGTCCATTACCAGGTAATGCGGCTTCGTCAGCATTTCGGTGTACAGCTTCCGGGCTCGCGTCTTCCCCACCATGTTTTGCCTTTCGTCGCGGTTAGAAGCCTTCTGAACCTTGTATGTACGCAGGCCCTCCCGCTGCTTGGTCCGCTGGACGAATGAACTTGACAAATTCAGCTTATTGGCGACATCCCGGACCGAACAACTCGGATCACGTCTAAACTGCTTAACTACGCGCTCGTGATCTTTTTCACTGACGGAGCATCCATTTTTGCCGTTCTTCACCTTCCGGTCGATGGTTAGGTTCTCGAAGTATCGTTTTAGTACTCTGCTGACCGTGGATTGGACGATTCCCAGCATCCTACCGATGTCCCGATGTGACAACTCCGGATTCTCGAAATGAGTGCACAGGATTAATTCACGACGCTCTTTTTCGTTCGACGACATTTTTCCAAATTTACGAAAAATTGACAGTGAAGCATGGCCAACGTGATCTATACACTCTTATCTGATTATAAGCGAAAGCTGAAGATATAATTCCTAAAAATTAAATTTCTACAGCGTTTTTTCCGTGATGCAATTTGATGTGACACACCCTTTATTTAGCAAAAGCTGTCCCCTTTGTATAGTCCTACGTCACTCCGGTTATGTCCCCGACATTACCCACCCGTCTTTTTCATTATGAAATTCATATCCATGGCACCTATCGGTATCGAATTATCATCGACACTACGATTTTCGCTAAATGCTCCTTTCAGTTCGGCCTGTAAAAAACTTTTCTGTACTCTAATCCATCAAATTTGGAGCCCTGAAAAGGGCCGTTGATTATATGCTAAGCTAATATAGCACGCTCTCCTCGGATACGATGGGCCAGCTGGATGTCCTTGGGCATGATGTGACGCGTTTTGCATGGATAGCACACAAATTGGTATCTTCGAATAAGCCTCCTGCAGCGTCATAGCCGCGGAACTTTGGAAGCGCAAGTCGGTTTTGAAGTCCTGAGCAATTCCACGAACCAAATGCTGCAAAGGTAGCTTGCGGATCAGCAATTCGGTCGACTTCTGATAGCGACGAATTTCATGCGAAGTTCCCGGTCGATAGCGATGTGGCTTCTTCACGCTTCCTGCGGCTGATGCGCTTATCCGAGCTGCTTTCGTGGTGCCTTACCACCGAAAGACTAACGAGCTGTTTGCTTAGTCCCGATGAAACGATTCCTCACGGTGCGAGAGTAGAGTAAGAAATGAACGAAAGCAGGAAGGAAGGAAGGTATTGAATTAGAGAGACTTTAAACTCTGAGAGTTCATTCGTCTCTTGCCCTTGAGGGCGGGAAATTTAACTAAAGGAAAACTAAGAAAAACTATTGCAAAATTCGTTATTCTCGCTCGACTCAGTCTTAGTAACCGCTATGGACGTATGTCGTATCGCCGCACCCTACACGGCTCTGGGGCCAAAAACACAACCAAACAATTGGAGCAGGGAAAAAGCCCATTTTAGTGTGCTTGAAGAGCTTGCTTCTAAAATGGGCGTAAAAACCTGCTCATCTTTTGCTGAAAATAAAAGAACAGAAAAGGAAAATACTTTTAATGTGTATTCATTTCGATATTATATTATTAAATTTTGTCGAGTAAACCTGTATCCTTTAAGAATTTTATGGTCCGGTCCTCTTCGATGTCGTCTCTTGCTAATGCAGTTCTGATGCTGTCTCCAACCTGAAATTTTGTTCTAGAGATGTTAAAAACTGGGCAATTGATTAACAAATGCTCTACTGTGAGCCTTACATTGCACCATGTGCAGCGCGGTTGATTTGCGATCAAGAAATTATGTGTTAAGAGAGTATGCCCGATACGCAAGCGTGTCAGGCATACTTGAATGGGGCGCTTAGTACTGTCCATCCAAGGATGGGTGGTATTCTTTATCTTTCTTAGAAAGAAGTCATTAGAGGTGTTCCAATTTATATCCCAACACGATCGTAGGTTGTTATCAACCCATCTGATGATGTCTTCGGACGGGGGGATATCAGTCCATAGTTCAGAATTTCTTCTTTCTTTGGCAAGACGATCAGCTAATTCATTTCCTTGAATTCCGCAGTGTCCCGGGATCCAACAGAAAATGATGTCCTTTCCCTTGATTCCAGCTTCAATGCTTTGGGTTCAGGGGTGCTTATTTTCGCCACTCTGGAGTGCAAGCAGGGAGCTGTAGGAATCGGAGAAAATCACCGTTTTCGTGTTATCATCACATAGTGATATCGCAACGAGGAGGGCAGCTGTTTCTGCTGAGAAAATTGAACAAATGGATGGTAATTGGAATTTTATCTGAGCATTGTCGGAAAATATGCCAAAACCTACTTTATCACCATCAACAGATCCATCTGTGAAGATTTTGCGATGGAAGGGGAACTGTTTATGTATGTGATTGTTGAAGATAGCTGTGACTATACTGTTGGCTTCACCAGCTCTAACAGAGTTTTTAATAGTCCAGTCAAATTTTGGTCCTTGGTCGTACCATGGTCGAGGGCCTTCTCTAGTTAGAGGAGCGGCTCCCGGGAGAGTGATATTGCAAATGTCTTGAAGCCATTTGCTAGCTCTCGTGGTGGTTGATGTGAGATTTGGATATTTCTGTGAGATTCGGATGGCTCGATTGGCCAAGGCTCTGGTGATGAACATTTCGAAGGGAACTTGGCCAGCCTCCACAAGCAAAGCTTTTATTGGGCTGGACTTACAGGCTCCTGAGGCATATCTGATTACGCTATGGTAGCAAGGTTTTAAATGATCAATTGATTTCCAGGATGCACTGCTGAAGAGTTCAATCCCGTATAGCATTTTTGTGAAGACGATACTTCTACCGATTTTATAAATGGTTTTACGCGCGCTTAAGCGGCTGCGACCACTTATTACCATCGTTAACCGGATACGGCTTTTGATATCTGCTTTTGTCTTTTTGATGTGGTCTGTGAATGAAAGATTTTTATCTATTGTAACACCTAGAATTCGAGCTGATTTAACTCGTTTCACAAGTGCACCATTAATTTTGCATGGTTTGAATTTTTTCTTGTGACCTTTTAGACTGCAGCAATGAAGTATATTGGATTTTTGTGCTGAAATTTTGAAACCAATTGAATCTGCCCAGCTGCTGATAGCAGAGATTCCTATCTGGAGTCTTCTGCGTGCAAGTTCAGTGAATGATGCTCGGGCCATAAGCAGTATATCGTCAGCATATGCCAGTATTTCGATGTTTGGTGGAATAACATCGAAAACTGATTGCATTGCTATTAAGAAGAGAGTTGCCGAAAGAACAGAGCCCTGTGGTACTCCGTTTTCTTGAACTCGGCTTTCAGATATTGACCCTCCGAAGAAAACTTGAAAACTTCGGTTGAGGAGCAAACTTTGAATGATTTCGAAGAGGTAACCTTCGAATCCCCATTGGTGGAGTTGATCTATGATATTATGCTTCCAGGTGGTATCGAATGCTTTGGAAAGATCAAGCAAAGCAAGTTCATTGTGTTGTCTCTTCTGTGTGGAGTCATGAAGAAATTGATTGAGATGGCAGAAATATGTACTTGTGCCTTTTCCTCGACGGTAAGCATGTTGTCTGGGGTCAAGTAGTTGTTGTTCTTCGAGGGTTGTTATCAGTCTTCGGTTAATCATCCTTTCAAAAAGTTTCCCTAAGCAGCTGAGGAGCGTGATAGGGCGATAGCTATTCACATCACGTTTGTCCTCCTTTGCTTTGGGGATCGGGATTACCATGCCAGCTTTCCATGAATCTGGAAAGTATCTGTTTGTCCAGCACTCGTTGAAAATCTGCAAAAGCAGGGTTTTCGCATGGTGGGGCAGGTGTCTTATCATCGGGTATTCGATATTATCCGGGCCGACTGACTTACCTTTGGACCTTTTAAGGGCCCAGAGCAGCTCGTCCATGGAGAAAGGTTTGTTGTATTCGTGCTGTTGACCTGTAGCAGAGGGAAACACTTCTAGTTCTGCTTTGGCTTTGATATTCTTAAAGGCATTGGTGTAATTCGAAGTGGATGAAGATTTGGCGAAATGATCTGCCAGATGTTCGGCTATGGTACCAGGGTCTTCAGTAGTAATACCGTTGATCTCAATGGAATAGCAGTTAGAAGCTTTCTTGCCACTGAGAGCGTTGACCTTGTTCCATAGTTTTTTTGAAGATGTTGAAGGATTAAATTCATCAAGAAATTCAGTCCAGCTTTGGATTTTTGCTTCGGCTATTGCTTTTCTGGCATTAGCTCTAGCTTCCTGAAAATTGGATAAAGCAATCCTTTTGCTGTTGTTTCCATCTGGAAGACGTCTGAGAAGACGAAGCAGTTTTCTTCTTTTTTTTGATGGCAAGTGCTACTTCGTTATTCCACCAGGGGACAGCCTTACGACCGGGGTTCCCACTTGTTCTGTAGATATTTACTTCTGCAGCGGAGAGAATGGCTTGAGTAAAGTCATCAACAGAGTAGCTTATGTGTGCTTGAAGTAAGCTGTCAATTGTAGATTCGAAGCCTTCCCAGTTGGCTGATTGGTATTTCCATTTTCTGCGAAGAGTAATATTGGGATTCCTTGTTAATGTTCTGATGTGAATTGGGAAGTGATCACTTCCTCTGAGGTCATTGTCAACAAACCAATTTAGTCTGGGTGCCAGTTCCCAAGATGCGATCGTGAGATCGAGGGCAGACGTTGATCCAAAACGTGGATCGAGTCTGGTATGTTGATGATCGTTGATGATAATGAGGTTCAGTTTTTGGATGATTCTAAGAATCGTATGACCTCTTGCGTCACATTTTTTTCCTCCCCAGGAAGTATGGTGTGCGTTGAAGTCACCCATGATAATAAATGGGTGTGGTAATTGTTTGAAAGCATTTACCAAATCAACTTCAAAATCATTGATATTGTGCTGAAGGGATATGTATATTGAAGCAAGGGTTACCTGGAAAGGTCCCTTGAGTTGGACTGCACATATTTGTAGTGGTGATGTTATGGGGATCACAGTATGAGAAAGGTGACTTAGGACAGCGAGGCATGTTCCTCCTTGTTGTGAAGATAGTCCGTCACAAAAATACCATTTGAATTTGCCTCCTAGGGCACTATTCATGTCTGTACCAGTCGGTACTTTAGTTTCTTGGAAAGCTAGGGTTAGTGGGAGATGTTTCTCTTCCGCTAACATTAATTTTATTTCGTTCATTGAACTGTAAAGCCCACGCAAGTTCCATTGAATGGAAAGTTTGCGATTAGGGATAGGGTCTCGAGACGATGGTGTATGATTAGGTGGGGGATTGAATGTTAAGATTGGAAGGAGGGAAGTGGGCTGAGGTGTGGAGGATAAATTGGAGATTGGTGGAGTAGAAATCAGTTGAAATTAGTTGTGGTTGGGTTTTTCACCCTTGGATTGTTTGAGTTTTAGTCTCGGATCATTTTTGGAAACATTAACAATTGGTTTGTTGGTAGTAGGATTGGGTTTGTGTTGGGTAGTTGGTGGATTGGATCCAATTGGTTGGGTTGAAGTGCTGGGTTGTGATAGGTAGTTCTGGTGGGATTGGGTCTTCTGTAGGGTTGGGGTCGATTTCTTATTTTTAGGTTTCATCCTAGAAGATTCCTTCTCAATTGGTTGTTCATCTTCCGATGATTTGAATTCATCTGAAGTTGTTGTTTTCGAGATGATTTTTCTTTTATTTGAGTAAGTTGATTCGATTTCCATTGGAGATTCAGAATCTTCCTCAGAGTCAATTGGAATGATGCTGGATCCCTGTTCAGATTTTTTATTGGCCTGAATAGAAACAGTCTTATTCGATTTAATAGGAGCTGACTTTGTTTGTGTACAGTTGCACTTGCATTGTTGGCATCCTGTGTTTTGGATATTGTCGAGCCGCTCTTTCAATTTACTAGCGAAGGAAGAACCATTATTGTTTTCACAAATGGATTTAGCTTCCTTGTAGGAGATTCCTTTATCAATCCTAACTCGTGTTATTTTGTCCTCGGCGATCCAAGCTGGGCACTTCCTGCTAGTGGAGGAGTGATTTTCCTTGCAGTTCACGCATGAGGCAGGTGCAATGCATTGAAACTTCTTTGCCTTTTCTTTATCGGTTTGGTTTAGTTCTGGGTGTGCTACACCACAGTTACGGCATAACTGTATTTTCTTCATACACTTCTTGAAAGTGTGTCCATAATTATAGCATCCGAAGCATTGCATCGAGCTTGGATAGTAGTTTCTGGTTGGTGCGCGAATGAAACCGAAGTTAATCGCTTCGGGAATGACTGTTCCGTTGATGGTTAGGATTAGGGTAGAAGTTGCTACCTTTTCCTTTTTAATTGTATCGTATCTAAATATTCTTTTGACACCGATAACTTTTTGCTCAGAGAGTTCAGTAAGAAGTACATCCTCTGGCATGGAAACAACATCCCAGCAAGATACAACACACTTGCGTTGATTAAGAGTGGGATGAAAAATTATTTCAATTGGGGTCGAGTCAGTTAGCGACTTCATACCCAGTAAAGGTTCAACCTGTTTGACGTTGCGTATTTGTAGAACATATTGAAGGCGACCTTTATCATCGCGTTGAGGTTTTGCATCTTTAAATTTATCTCCGATCACACCTTGGATCGATTTCGATACAACGAAGGGGTTGGGTGGAAGAATATTACCATCAGTTGCTCTTAACAATAAAATTTGCAAATTTCCGCCAAAGGGATCAGCCCATTTGGGGGAAGTGTGGGTGGTGGGAACACCATTGTATATATTTGTTGGCCTTCCGGCGCCGGAGCTGCTGGAAGCCATGTTCAAGGCTGGCTATACCTAGGTACAGCCAGGTAAAAAGTTTTTAAATTTTCTTATTCTATGTACGTTGTGCGTCGGGGGACAATAACAGCGGGGACGAAAACGGCGGAGGACGGTAACGGCGGGGGACAATGCCAACGCAGTTACAAGGACGAACACCGCAATCACTTGGCTGAAAAACACTTGGGGCAGAAAAGCACTGTTTTAAAAACACTTGGAAAAGTCACTTTTAAATATCTGTTATATAAAATTAATTTGGGATATGTAGTAAAAATTTCCTAACCTATACCCTTTGGGCGTCCTATCTTTCACTAACTCCTGGTAAAATGAAAAGTTTGGTCACTCACCGATCGTGTTGAAGGACCTGCTCGAAGATCACCACCTAATGGTAGTGGGGTAGCGGGGAAGGGACCGGACACCGCCGACGGCAGGGCAACAGCCGCAGCGGCTCGAAACGACGAAGCGAAAATAACCTCCTTTCACACCTTACACCTCCTGAGCTGCTGATGACTGATGAGAAGAAGATTGCGCCAAAATCGCGTGTCACTGGCAGGGAAAACGCCGCTGATGAAACGGGCGCAAACAGCGGGACACGCAAGGGGCAGTGAAAACTGCCGGTCAAAGTGGCCAATCCGACCGAACCAACTTCCTGAATGGCTGTTGGGGGCTTCTCGGCTGCTTCCTCCTTTCCTGATGTCCGGACAACTGTTGCTGAAAAAGAACGCTTTATTTAGTACCGAAGACAGCTTTGAAAAAAGCTATGCATCCGGTTGTAGGAGAAAACTTTTATTTCTATGCTTCTCTTTTAGAATGGCGCTAAAAACGTAACCGTTGCGGTCGAGTGTCAGTAGCACCATGAACGAAAGCAAGGGAAGTGTCATTTTATAAAACATAAAAGAATCGAATGTAAACCCCACCCTCTTTATTGTATAAGCTTACTGTATACTCACGAATATAATAAGGGTGGGATTTAGATTCTATACTTTTATGGTTTATAAAATGACGCTTCCTTTGCTTTCGTCCATTTCTTACTCTACTCTCGCACCGTGAGGACTCGAGCTCGTTAGTCTTTCGCAGACAGCTCGTTAGTCATTCGTCGGTAAGGCACACGAAGTCAGCTCGGATAAGCGCACCAGTAGCAGGATAGGTGGAGAAGCCACATCGCTATCGACCGGGAACTTCGCATGAAATTCGTCGTTATCAGAAGTCGACCGAATTGCTGATCCGCAAGCTACCTTTGCAGCATTTGGTTCGTGGAATTGCTCAGGACTTCAAAACCGACTTGCGCTTCCAAAGTTCCGCGGCTATGACGCTGCAGGAGGCTTATTCGAAGATACCAATTTGTGTGCTATCCATGCAAAACGCGTCACATCATGCCCAAGGACATCCAGCTGGCCCATCGTATCCGAGGAGAGCGTGCTATATTAGCTTAGCATATAATCAACGGCCCTTTTCAGGGCTCCAAATTTGATGGATTAGAGTACAGAAAAGTTTTTTACAGGCCGAACTGAAAGGAGCATTTAGCGAAATTCGTGGTGTCGATGATAATTCGATACCGATAGGTGCCATGGATATGGATTTCATAATGAAGAATATGAAATATATGACATGATGTAGTGAATATATCCGAATAAATTACTTTGATGAAACTGCATTATAAAATTATTTGTGTACGAATGCCGGAATCGATAGTCGACTCTAATTTGCGCTGGGTAATTTCCTCGGAGGACTCAATTCCTCCTTTGAGCATTAAGAAACTCTTTCTGGTAAAACGAAGTGGTACGAATCACATTATTTGAATGATAGAATGAAGAAGTTTTCTGCCAATTTCCTTCAACCTCCAAACGTATCTTTCTCCCGTTTGTCGTTTTCGCGTTCGCTAATCCTTTCTCACAACACCCATTTCTCGTTTGAGAAATTGTTGAGTAAACATTGTTTGCCAGTGCGCGTAGAGCGGGAATTCCTAAAGATTCATTGCACCTCTAATAAATTGCCGAAAGACGTGGTCTTACGTTGATCGCACTTGATTTAAAAAATCAAAAACGAAATGTATTTGGTCGCAGCATTATATGAGTAGAAAGCAAATAATCGCTCGAAAATGACTTGATTTTCGCGATGTGAAACATTTTCCGTTTTTCATGTTATGCATCCAATATTGGATACGAAAATTTCCACTGATGGGGAAAAAAATATTCAGAAGCTTTCCTGTTAATTGCGATTGATTGAAAAATAACAAAACCAAATGTATTTGGTTGCAGTGTTATATGGATAGAAAACATTAAAATAAACTATTTCGCATGAATGTATTTTTCAATTCCCAGGGGAACTGGCAGATTATTTTTCAGCAACGATGATAGCAACGAGAATTCCGCGCGTGTATGTGTGTATGTGTGGTGGCTGCTCCGATGTTTCAAGCGGAACCGTGGCATCACTCTCCTCCTGATGGATTCCCTTTTGGCCTTAGGTGCACAAACAGGCTCTTGGTGACACCGTTCATCAGCGCTTTCATGATAAACGAAATTAGCTTCACAACAACAGCGACAACATGCTCCAATCGCTGTTCAATCATAACTGAGTGGGTTTACGAGCGGCGCTCGCTTATATACCGATTTTTGGTTTCAATAGCCTGTTTTGAAAGCAATTTTAAGACTATTGAAACAAGTTTTTGGATGAAAAAGTAACAAGTATATGACGAGTAGTCATTTTATCTTTCAAATGAAGTGTTTATCATACCATTTCGTTCAGTTGTTTAAGAGCTATTAACGCTCAAAATCTCGGTCTCCGGCGTAACGCTTTCGTTCTCGAAACTTTGGTTTTACACCCCGGTATAGAAATGAAAGACGTAGTCCTACGTCAAAACGTTTCAGGGCGACCAAACTGGTAGAATAGTTATTTAAGAATTTTCGTAGCATTATGAAATAATATCCGCAGTTATAAACAAGTGACTCGAATTAAACTACAGCGTAGTTCTACGTCAACAATGCGGTCGTGTCTTGAACATAACCTCCTATAATTTTTTTTTTTTTTTTGTTAGGGTGATCATTTCCATTTTAGGGTGGTCCAAAAAATCTTTTTTCGGTTAACTTTGAAAAATCATAACTCTTAAATTTGATATGTCGAACTTCTGAATCGGTGGAGTAGTTCAAAAGTAATGAATTTTTGAAAAAAGGAATTTTTGACAAAAATGCGGAAAAATGTTTTTTGGACCACCCTAAAATGGAAATGGTCATGCTACCAAAAAAATAAAAAAATACGGGTCTCATAATTTGCGATAAAGAACAAAACTACCACTTTTGACGAAAATCTGAGAACCACTATATCGGTTTGGCATGGAATGGCCGAATATTTATGTTTTTGCAGGTAATTGTTCCAGGTGACAAGGTAAGTGGGGATGAATATTATTGAATATATAAAACCATGGAGCCAGGAAAAATCGGCATTGCAAAATAGATGCAAGCAGCGGGTACTATTGTACTCGCTTGCGTATCTGGAAATTGGAATGTTTCCCTAACACGGACTTCGAAACCATGAAGCCTGTGGAAATAGGCATAGCAAATTAGATGCAAGCAGCGGAAACATTTGTACTCGTTTGTGTTTTTGCCAGGCCCCGGCGAAGAAGATGTGATCCGCGAGACAAGATGTGTTGCAAATACTCGGTGAGCTCAAGGCAGATCTATGGAACAAGGTGCGCACATTTTGACCCTCCTGGAACGCGGGCTTCAAAACCACGAAGCCAGAGGAAATTGGCATAGCAAATTAGATGCAAGCAGCGGGTACTTTTGTACTTGTTTGCGTTTCTGCAAATCGGAATGTTTCCCTAAGAGCCCCCGCACACTACAGACTTGTGTGCACATATAGGTATAACCCATCCATAGTTTATCTGGGAGTGTACACTGTTCGTGCCGAAAGAGAAATTGAACATCCCGAGTGATCATGATCAGCAACAGTCAAGTGATATTGGCGATCTAACGTACAAATCTACACCTAGGCGGCGCTGCGGTGAAAGTGATGATGGTTTTAAATTTTGCCATGTGAGCCTATGGAAGGTTTGTAGTTCTTTCCATAAATTACAATGTTTGAATCATTGAAAGTTAGCGTGGTTATGATTTGATTGTAAGAAATTTTATTCTGAACATTTTTATATATAACATATTACTGTTTTTTTTCTTTTTCAGTTGTGTAAAAGATGTCAGGGTTAAGAATGACTGATCCAATGAAGCAAGTTCGGAAGCATATTCTAGAGAAAGTTACAAAATGCATAGTTCCTGCATGCAAAAACTACACTGGAATGCCCGAAAATAAGATTTTCTTCCGTGTTCCACTCACTAATTGTACGGTGTATCAGAAATGGACCCGTTTTGTACACCTTTCGGGAAATTGAACAGAAAGGATTTGCAGCGATCATTTCTGCGATGCGGATTTTATTAAATGTAAGTAATTGATTCGATTTGGATTAAAACATGCACCGCAAGAAATTTGTATTCAACAGATACCCTGAAACTGAAGAATCATGTAGTTCCTTCTGTGAAGCTTACGTCTTGTAATCACGAAGTGAAACTTGGGAGAGTATGCTGTGTAGCCGGTTGTCATACTAAAAGACGAAGCTGTTTGGAAACATTTCCAGTGTTGATAAGGAAACGCGCACTTGGGATAACAGTCTCTTCAAGTACGGTGGGCTGGATGATTTGCCACCATCACTTCATGAAAACTGACTTTCAAAAAAGTAAATTTTCCACATTTCATAAGTAGCAAATAAGACATTAATGATTGTGTATTTTTACAGCAATTTCAACGTACCTCGAGCCAACTACAGTTCCATCTAAGAAGATTAAACCATTGATACGGATTCAAAATTGTTTAAACTGCAGGATTTCATCTTATTCTAACTACAAATGTCGAAGAACGGTCAAGTTTTTAGTGGGAGTAACACCTGCTGGTTTAATATCCTTCGTAAGCAAGGCATATCGGAAAAACTTCCGATAAATTTATTATTTTAACAGCGAAAGATTAATAGATCGGTTGACGCCACATTAAATTTCATATGCCGCCATTCATGAGAGATGGGAGGCTATCTCCATCAGAAGCAAGCAGAAACGAAGCGATCGCACGAGCCCGTATACACGTTGAACGAGTCATCCAGCGTATCAAACTATTTGGTATTCTGCGATACTATCACCACTAATATTCTGGCATTTATAAATGATATAATGGATATCATTTGTAGTATTGTGAACCTAACCCCACCTGTACTGAAAGATGATAAATTTTAAAATAAATATTACTAGCTTCCATTTCATTTCAACGTTGTTATTTCAGAAAATAATAAGTAATTGTATTTTAAACAATATTTTAGTTACGAAAATAAGTGCATTCATTCCGTCGACCCCAAGAGAGAGCGACACATCTAAATCTCCATCTACAACCAGCAATCCTAACAATATATTTCCTAACATTCGGTGTGCCAAGGATCTCATTCAGTGACATGTCCGGGGTTCCTGGACATTTTATTTCAAGCACCACATTCCCAGGAGCATCTATTCCATCCGGCGACGCTCCAAACCAGGATTCTTCGGGGTGAATAATCAGTCCGCATTGTTTCATCAAGAGATTCCTTTTGACGTAGGACTACGTCTAACCGGAAGATATAGGGGGTGAAATGGAAATCTAGGCACTGAACAAGTAGGAAAAAATGCAAGATTTGGAACGCTTATAACTCGGGCATTTCTCAATAGATCGCAAAGGTGTTTGCATCAATTGATAGGAAATATATCTACGCATCTATCAAAACGAATAACATTTCATTTTTCTTGAGATAAACAATTGAATAATTGTGAAATATCAAGAATTGTCCAAATACACTATGTGCCCATTTTTGATTGGTCCATTTTATGCTCCTCAAATCGTACCGACCAAAACGGGCAACCAGAGCAGCAGCGAAATAGAATGAAGCACGATTGGAAAGGAAAAAGAAAAAAAATTAACGAAACATTGGTCGCAGTCTCACACATGCGTAATTCTCGAGTCAGCCAGTCAGCTTAAAAATCCCCGCTCCGATGCCGTAACGATTAGTGATCCCCGATTTTTGAAATTAATCGTTCATCAGCTAATCGAATAATTTTCAGCAGTTCGTTATTCGATACGATTAATCGCCCCAAATAATCGATTAATCGATTAATCGTCACACTGAGAGAAATAATTAGTTAGACTAATATTTCTCATTTGCTAGAGAGCCATGAAAACTCAAAGAAGTGTCATTCCGCCTGGAACGCGTAAACGAAGTTCAATTCGCGTTGACGGCGTTGAGCTGCTTTTACGGGTTTAGGGGAGCGTCAAAGATAATGATTGAATTGCAGGATAAAACTGTAGCGGCCGTACGTTTTTTTGTTCTCTGGGTTTGAATCGATTAATCGACGTTAATTATTCGTTCGCTTCGATTATTGGTTGCGCAGTATTCGTTCGATTAATAATCGATTTCTGTAGGAAGTATTCGATTAATCGATTAATCGAACGATTATCGGGGATCACTAGTAACGATCATTCTCATCCAAACCATACACCACATCGTTTCGCATCACATCACATCAACACACCAACACAAGCAGCCATGTCTGGACATGGCAAAGGAGCAAAGAAGCAAAGGAGGATCGCGACGATAAGAAAACCCGCATTCAGAACAGACCACAATCGGTTCCGTGGACACCAAGACAACAACAGGCAGTTGCAGTGAGTGGCGAGTGGCAAACGCAATCGCAAAACGGCACCAGGTAGCAGAAGAGAAAAGTTTGTTCTTTATTCAAACTACTTTGGTGGCAAATCCAGAACAAGGCGGCATCGAGGGCGTTCGAAATGGTTTTTTTCAAAACCACGAGTATTGAGTTTTCTAAATTGGAACCATTCCATAAAACACGGCGCTTATCAGGGCCATTAAACCTTTCAAAAAAAGAGTTCACGAAATACAGTTGTATATAGAGGTGTGCAAATCAGCTCATCATGATGAACAGCTCTGATCATATCAGCTCATCTAAATGAGCTCTTCTTTATGAACAGCTCTTCAGCTCAGTTGTCAGTGCCGACTTTCAATTTGGGTCCCAAACTCGATAGCCACGAAGCCAGTTTGAAAATGTTAAAATTCAAATGAAATTTTTCACACCATATTATTAATTACTTGAAACACGTATTCCAGACTATTATTTACAACAGACTCGGCGAGTACAACATTTCCGACATTTTTACTGAGGCTTTACATTACAATAGAAAGTTTTCTTCAAAAAAAAAAAATCTTATGAGATTTTTGCACCGCCTGCAAACAAAGTGTTTTTCATTGAAATAGAATACTCATTTGATACACAGAAGTTAATTTTCATTAATAATTTGAATTTTAAAAACGTGTTCATTCTGCCTGAGAGCCAATTATTATTTTTGGCGCCCCCTAAACTGGTAAACAAAGCTCAATGCCGTCAACGCGAATATAACAGTTGAAAAGACGAGGGACAAATGAAACTAAACTGATGTCTTAACACGAAGAGCGAGAGACGGTCAGTTCATTTGAATCTTACAGCTCACACACTCTCTTCAATTCTACAGCTCTTTTCTCTCCTTCATCATCATCAAAGTGAGCTGAAGAGCTGTTTGATTTTTTTTTGCGAGCTGTTCCGCGTCAACTCACTTCAAAGAGTCGATTCTTCGGAACAGCTCATGAGCGGATGGCACATCTCTAGTTGTATAACATGCATTCTAAAATAATATCCAAAATAATAATAAAACACAAATTGATTTTTTCATAATTTGTTTGCCAGGATATGATGAGTATGTGAATTTGTCAGTTGTTCTGAGTTTATTGATGGTTGTGGACTTTCGCAATTATTCAATTTTCACCAATTCTTAAATTGCCTCCAGATTGAAAGTACAGTAATTTACATTTATTTCAACATTTAGCTAATTGGACGGACATGTAATGCAACATATTTGGTTGGACATTTTTGTAAACATAGAAATCGGGATCCAAATTATGATCCCACATTGAAAGTCGACACTGCACCACTGTCATCGCAGATGTTCAATTACAGGTTAAAATCGCTTCCAATGCGACACTGAGTGGTGCTTCGGCACGTCGCATTAAGTGTAATTTACTGTACAACATGTCACAATCTGGATGGGAAGTAATTTTCTAACTGTGAAAGCTGTGGTTTAGCCGGTTTAGCCGAACAAGATGAGGATATCGAGTGATAACAAAACAATAAACTTTTTAGATTAAAGATGATTTTGTGGTCCTGAAAAGGACCCTTTTTAGGGTTTGCTTCCGGATCAGCAGTCGGAAAACGCTCTTTACTTGGAGCAGGTATACTTCGTCACCGCTTTGGTACCTTCGGAAACCGCATGCAAGTTCACCGGGCAGCAACAGACTGATTGCGATCTGAATTTCCCACGCAGTAATGGTTGACCGCTTATTGTAGTGGATCAGACGCGGAGCTTCTGCTACGATACGCTCAAAGATGCATTGACGCTCATCACCTTTGATGAGAAACCGGTGTCGGAATGATCCTGATTCAGCACCTTATGATGTAGATAGCATATGATTCCTTCTCCTTCTTCTTGTCGGTTTCCGAAATATTCTTCTGCGCCGTGCCGAACTTTTTGGCGGCTTTTCCACTATTCCACTAGTCCTCGGTGCCTTCGTGTTTGTTAGAAACAACTGCATGTGAATGCAACGAGCGAACAAATCGTAATGAATATATTTTTTTGCCATCGCTGCCTTTTAACGCTCATTCGTTCGTCTCGTTGGACTCGCCCCTTTGGCTGAGTCTGCCGATTTGTCTCTATCCTGTGAGTGTGTACCGCTAGAGTACAAAACGCGCGGACCCCAAAAAAAATCTCATTTTCTTTCAAGCCAGTGTGGTTGTATGGCATGGTTTAACATCGCATCGCATCACATCATAAAAACAAAACACAACACCAAAGGTTCTTTTCAGAACCACCAACATGTTCATAAAGAGTAAACAGTAAACTAATTCATTTTTCAGGTAGATAGGTAGGTATTCACGTAGGAGAACAAAATAAAACAATATATTTAACAAAAGCTGTCCCCTTTGTATAGTCCTACGTCACTCCGGTTATGTCCCCGACATTACCCACCCGTCTTTTTCTTTTGTAACAGTTAAACGCCAACAATTCAGTTTCTTTGCCATACCTAGTGGATGTAACGTTCAAAGACCGCATGCTCCAATACTGATTTACTTTCTTATCCCAGTTTGGAGATTTGTTTTTCATGTAGGTGAACAACGAGTAACAGTTGCTGGCAGTTATTCTAACTAATCGTTCAATTTTCCATTCGTTCGTATTTTGTTTTTTTTTTTGTGGCAAAAGCTATAGCGATGGATTCATCCAAGTTGACCTCTACGTGCTTCTTGAAATATTCTGCTTCCAATTGTGAATCAAACTGAACAGGTCCTGTTTGAATGTAACAGGTTTTTCTCGTCAAGCATTCAGACACTTCTTTTGTCGAGCAATAGCTATCGGATTCGCATTCACTATCAAGTTGCAGTGCCCTGTTCGGATGCAGTTTTAGTGGATTCAAGAATCTTCCACTAAGATGTTTTGCTAAGGCGGATCCACTGGCAACTAAAAAGGGAACAAATCGATAGCTTTATATACATTTATACACTTTCCAAACATCAAATGGTTTATACCACTAAGAATTCTTTTATAAGAATCTGCCACTATTTCCTGTGTATCGTCACTTCCACTGTACTCCTCTCTCGGCTTCTTGACGCAACATAAATCTACTACACGTTTGGCTTCCCATGTTTTGTTTTTTTGGGATTTCGATATTTCCCAAGCCTGTATCACATCTGTGCAGGATAAGTACTCCTTGGTTTCTGTTATAAGATATATGATATAATTTTTGATTTTTCTTACTTGGTAATATACTCTCCATTCCAAAAAAACTTGGATTTTTCCGAAAAAAAGCAGCCGAAAGATTTATACACACTCTGTTCAACGGTAATTGACGGATTCGGTTGATGTTTGCATCATTTTCATAGTTCGAAAATTAAACACAGATGGCGCATCGAGCTTTGCGTTAGATCGCCAATTGTGTACCTGTTTACTCGCACAGTATTGGCGATCTAACGTACAAATCTACACCTAGGCGGCGCTGCGGTGAAAGTGATGATGGTTTTAAATTTTGCCATGTGAGCTTATGGAAGCTTTGTAGTTCTTTCCATAAATTACAATGTTATAATCATAAAAGATTATTTGATTGCGATGAGTTTGTAAGAAATTTAATTCTGCGCAATTTTATACATAACATGTTATTTATTTACCTCTTTCAGTAGTGATAACTATAAAAATGTTGACAATGGTTGAATTAAAGAAGGAAATTCGAAAGCACAATCAAACACAAGTAGAAAAATGCACGATTCCTGCTTGTGAGAACTACCTTGGAAAGCCCGGAAGTGAAATATACGTGATTTGTTTTTGAGTTTTAGGTTACATTAGCATCATTTTCTTAGTTCAAAAACAAAATCCAGATGTCTCACCGATCGTTTACGTTTTGCGTTAGATCGCCAATCACTTGGTATGTTTCGTATTGAGCAATAACTCCAAATATAAAATCTCTCTGGAGAACAGAGTCTTGGATATTGCCACGGCAGTGGAACTTCATACATAACACTCGTCGAAAAGTGTCTCCTTTTTCACCGCTTGTTTACATCGACGAATATATTTTTTCCAATATGTTTCGTAGGAGAGTGTATGCATACTGACAGATTTTTACTACGAGGTGTTTAATGAAGGATGAAAGGTGGGAATGTTTATGTTTATATATGATTTATCGTACGATTTAATTGAATGCATAAAAGTTGTCAACAAAACTGGAGTTAAGCATATTTTTAAATTTGAACAAATATTGGTAAGAGATTCCCAGCAATTCTTGATGTTTATTGCGTGATTTGGTTACTGTATAAGTTGTTTGAAACGAAGGTTTAGTATAATGTAATTTTATTTTGAGGATTATATTTCCAAACATACGAGTATGATTAATATAATTTGCATGTGTATCATGCGCCTAGCCAGCCCATACATGCAAACGTGGAGGCGTTATACATACATCCTAGAAAAAAATAAATCGTATAATTATCGTTTATATTATATCATATACCCCATATACATGTCTATAGCCTCCTATTTCATATGCATATGCCAGTTATACACATCATACAAGTAATGTGTCTTGGATGTATGTATATCGCCTCCAATTTTATATTTTTGACGTAGGACTACGTCTTACATTAAGGGTGCCAAATCAGAAAACAGGTCTTGTTTTTATGAAATAAACTTAACGTTAATAACTATTTTTGGAAATATCGAATTGGAAATTTTCTAAGATTTGTTTGATATGCTATACATTACAATCCCATAGTCTGTATATGGTTTAAATTGATGAAAATTGGAAGCATTCCCATTTTTCCATACATTTGTTCTGTCCATTTGTGTGCTTTCCCGAACAGAGCTGTCAATAACGGGTAACTTATGCAGCCGCTAGAATAGAAACAACGAAGGGGGATAGCGAAAAGAGAATATTTGCGAAGTAAACTCCACCCTTGCATAGTAAGTAAGCTGTCGCTAGCGTATAAGTATTGCATCTCCTCTGAAGAAAATTCTCAGAATCTTTCTGTGCCCGAAACAACAAAGGTCGCTTATTCTGCTCGTTTTGTGTTTTATGTTTCCCCTCGAGCTGTGAACGCTAGCGAATATTTCACTTGAAGTGCATCTGGCATTGTAATTAACACAACCATCCGAGTCATGGCAAAGCAGGCGAAAAAAGGGAATAATACAAAAGATTATAGGTCGCTTCTAAACATCAGTGTTTGGTTTTGTGTGTGTTGCTTGTTTTCGTTGTGCGAAACTTAGAACTTGTTCATTTCCTATACATGTGAATTGCACACCTTCGATACTTTTAGTTGCCATTCGTATTTGGTCTCGTGCGCATCGGTTCTGTCCTCTTAGCTTTGTTGACGGTTTTGACCGAAAGTCGAGAAACGATTTTTCATAAACGGTCATTCTCGTGATGTTTCATTTTTAGCATTGCAACTGTGTGCATCTGTTAGACGCGTGTTTGATGTTTATTGAATGGCGATGCACTTCTTCTTCTTATACTTCTTTTGACAAACATATGCTTCTTTTGACAAACATCAAGTTTGGGACCCAAACTATGGCCCCAGATTGAAAGTCGCCACCAGACGTCGACATTGTACCACTATCATCGTGAATGTCCAATTACAGGTCAATCACGTCTAATGCGACACTGAGTAGTGCCTCGGTATGTCGAGGATTAGAGGTAACTTATTGTATATGCTATTTGGACGCATCATATACCACCCAAAATATCAGATATTCAATGCTTGTCGCAGCGTGCGGTTGCGACGCACCTGCTCCCAAACACCTTGAGAGAAATAAAACGTTCCCACTTTCGGCGCGCTACTGTGTTTCACCGAGAATCAAAAGAAAACACAACAATGATTCAATGATTCAAAAACAAATAGTCAGAAGTGAAAGAAAGTCCTAAATTGATTGTTACAAAAGCGTTAAGCCTAATTATTCTTAATTGTATATCCTATATTATTGTAAGTAAGCTAGTAAATCGATTGTGCTATGTCTAATGCTAAAACTAAATTTACAGCTGCAAATCGAGAGAACGAAGATTCTTAAAAATAACCCCACCTCCAACGAACTATACAAACGAGACACTAAACGTAAGTTCTCTAAATCTAAATCTAGCTGCAACACAGAAAAACTTATGATAGTGTAAAAATCCTTAAAATTAATATGTACAGTTTAAAACTACTTCTATTCCTAAAACTACTATGTACAATAGAACCATTTTAATGTATTGATTTATACCTACGGTAGGGATTTTTTAACGTCGTCGTCATCGCCATCGCCATTGTATTGCGTATTGAAATAAACGTTTAAAAAACCGGAAAATTGTTTCTCTTCCGTTGCGGTTGCAACATTTTAAAAAATCCGTTCAGTTCGTGATCGGGGAAGCTTTATCGAGGTTGCAATAATGCCGAGAAATAATCGGGCAAAACCAGGTGTGAGTTGTGCGCTGTGCAAGGATCTCGACAACAGCCGGATGGTTAGTTGTAACGAATGCGGTAAATGGTTCCATTTCGTGTGCGTGGGTGTAACTGAGGGAATCGAAGAAGTTGATTGGAGCTGTTCAGAGTGTGAGGCGAAACGAGCAGACCAGATCCCATCGGTCATCACTACAGATCATGCACAGAGTGAAGCGGAGCCTAGGCCAGTGGATAACCAGGGGCAAGTTGAGCTACTCAGGGAATTCCAGAGGAGAATGGACCAAATGCAAAGTAGGTTCGAAGAACAGCAGCAGGCATACGAAAAGCTGCTTCGGGAAAGAGACCGCGAAATGCAGAATGCGATTAAGGATTTGCAGTCCCAGTTCCAGCGTCGTATGGAGAAAAGAGAACAGCAGATACGAGAGGAGTTGAGCGTTCCCGTAGTTGTTCATCCACCGAATGCAAATTCGACAACGTTGGGAACTGAGAATCGTCAGACAGATGACGTCAGCAAGGCGATCGAGCAGATGCAAAGACAACTCGTAGAGATGGCTAGAAAACAGGATTCAGAAACGAAGAGTCTTGAGGAGCGAGTGAGGGCGATGGAAATCAGCAGCAGCGAACCTGTCCCAGCGAGGAATGATGGTTTGAATGCGGATGCGGATCCATTCATTCCTAACGGCCTTCATCTATCTTCGACAGTGAATCCTTCTCATGAACTCAGCAGGAGTCAACTCGCTGCGCGACACGCGGTGGCAAAGGAGTTACCTACATTCTCGGGCAACCCTGAAGAGTGGCCTTTATTCATCGCCACTTATGAGAGTACCACAAGGATATGCGGCTTTAGCGATGAAGAAAATTTGCTTCGACTCCAACGCAGTTTGAAAGGCAAAGCTCTTGAGACAGTTCGTAGTCTGTTGTTGTATCCAGCAGGACTTGATGGTGTCATCAATACGCTTCGTATGCTGTTTGGCCGTCCTGAAATCATCGTTCACTCGTTAGTTTGCAAGATTCGGGAAATGCCAGCGCCAAAGGCGGAGAAATTGGGAACTCTGATAGATTTCGGCGTAGCAGTCCAGAACATGTGCGCAACGATTGTGGCGTGTGGTTTGAACGAGCATCTATGCAACGTGGCACTCCTTCAAGAACTCGTTGAGAGACTGCCACCTACTGTGAAGCTCGACTGGGCAAAGCATCGTCAAACAATGTCAGCGGTCACACTATCGGATTTCAGTAGCTGGTTGGGCACGCTAGTGGAAGCAGCTTGCGTAGTAACGATTCCATCGACGATCAGTATGTACGTTGGTAGAACTGAGAAGCGTATCCGAAAGGAGGAAGTTAATGTCCACATTCAGTCCGACTCAAATCATTTTCCAAACTCTACGATGTCCTCCAAAAGTACGTCGAAACCAGCCAGCAAGCAATGCGTTACTTGTCACGGAGAATGCAGCAGTGTAGGGTTGTGCCAAAGGTTTCAAGAATTGGATATCGGGGCGCGATGGGCAGTGCTGAAACAGAATAAATTGTGTCGGAAGTGTCTGTCGAAACATTTCGGAGCATGTGCAGTAAAGCAAGCCTGTGGTAGAAACGGATGTTCATACATGCATCACAGGTTGCTACACGACGATTCCAGATACCAGCGAATGGAGAATCCTCAGATATCGAGTCTACAGGCGGAAGCAATTACACCTACCGAGAATTGTAATTTTCACATTAACGATGTTAGCAAGATTCTCTTCCGATACGTGCCGGTGCTACTTCACGGACGAGGGAAGATTGTACGCACATTCGCCTTTTTGGACGACGGTTCGTCAGTGACGCTGATGGAACATAGTTTGCTGAAGGAGCTAGACATTCAAGGTGAATCATATGCCTTGTGTCTGGGCTGGACAGGGGATTATCAACGTCAGGAAATGAATTCTGTGAGATTAGCGGTAGATATTTCCGGAGTGCACGACATGAGTACATATTGGATACCGAAAGTGCACACCGTGGACAGTCTCGCTCTACCCCAGCAAACTCTCGCGATGGAGGAATTAGCGCGACATTTTCATCATTTGACGGCCTTGCCGGCTGATTCCTATCACAATGTTCGACCACGGATACTTATAGGAATGGATAATTGCCGTTTGGGCCACGCGCTCGACAGCAGAGAAGGAAGAAAGGACGAACCAATCGCTGCCAAAACACGCCTGGGGTGGATAGTATTCGGGCCTTGCTCTATAGCATCCAAAAAAAAAAGACTAGTTTAGTCGCACACCACAGTCTTCATGTGTGTCCATGTACCGAACAGAGCGACGCAGAGCTACACAACGCAGTAAAAACGTACTTTTCGTTAGACAGCATCGCAATAAGTTCCGTTAAACCACTGATGTCGAAGGACGACGAGCGAGCCGAGAAATTGTTGAAATCTCTGACTAATGTGAACAAGGGGCGCTATGAAACTGGATTACTCTGGCGGTATGATGATGTTCGAATGCCAGACAGCAAATCAATGGCAATGAAGCGGCTGATATGTCTGGAAAAGCGAATGCAACGGGACCCTGATCTAGCTGAAGCTCTGAAGGAGAAACTTAGGGATTACGAGCGATCTGGGTACATCGTAAAACTGACGGAGAACCAACTAGCCGAGAGATTCGAACACGTGTGGTACCTTCCAATATTCCCTGTTGTCAATCCCAAGCCGGGAAAGTTGCGCATAGTGTGGGATGCAGCCGCAAAGGTGACGGGTGTTTCGCTGAACTCGTTCCTGCTAACTGGACCAGATCAACTTACTTCTCTTCTATCCGTTTTACAACGCTTCCGAGAATTTCGCATTGCCATAACGAGCGACATTCGAGAGATGTTTCTTCAGGTGTTGATGAACTGGCACGATCAACAGTGTTTGAGGTTTCTATGGCGGAACGGAGAATCAAATCGTAGCCCAGATGTCTATGTCACAAAGGTAATGACTTTCGGGGCAACCTGCTCACCCAGCTGTGCACAATATGTGAAGAACCACAATGCGCAACGATTTCAGGATAAGTTCCCGAGGGCAGCGGAGGCGATAATTAGAGAGCATTACGTGGATGATATGCTGTCCAGTGTGGGGACAGAAGATGAGGCGATTAAGCTAGCTGTAGATGTCCGATTCATTCACGCAGAGGCAGGTTTCGAAATAAGGAATTGGCTGTCAAATTCGAATCGAGTACTGCAGGAGCTGAAGGCAAATCCAGGAGAGAAGAGCTTGAATCTGTTGAGCGAAATGGGAACCGAGAAAGTTCTGGGATTGTGGTGGTGCACCGCAGCCGACACCTTCACCTTCAAAGTGTCTTCGAGGATAAATGTCGATCTACTGCAAGGTCATATTGTGCCAACCAAAAGGCAGATTTTGAGTACGCTGATGACGATCTACGACCCACTTGGACTACTTGCGAATTTCCTTATGTTCCTGAAAATCCTGCTCCAGGAAATTTGGCGTAGTGGCATAAATTGGGACGAACCCATTAAGAGCGAACAGTGGGAGAAATGGCAAATATGGTTGCAAGTTCTTCCGCAAGTGGAATCCGTCAGTGTACCCAGGTGTTACCGGATAAAAACGAGTACAGGCGGTCAAAACGAAATTCAACTCCATGTGTTCGTAGATGCATCCGAAAACGGATATGCCGCAGTTGCCTACCTCCGGTTCGAAGAAGATGGCGAAGTGGAATGTGCGCTCGTCGGCGCGAAAACAAGAGTAGCTCCGTTGCGATTCATGTCGATTCCCAGACTTGAACTTCAGGCAGCAGTTATCGGTGCCCGTTTGGCGAAAGGTATCATGATGTCTCACCAGCTTAAACCAACAAAACAGTTTTTCTGGACGGATGCGCGTGACGTTCTTTGCTGGTTGAATTCAATCAATTCGTCGCAGTGCGGATCAGTGAAATTCTAGAGTTGACCGAGGTTAACGAATGGAATTGGATTCCGACGAAACTGAATGTTGCTGACGATGCGACGAAATGGCAGAAACTCCCGGATTTTTCTCCTGCTAGTCAATGGTTCCGTGGTCCACAATTCTTGTTGGAGGCAAAGGAAGAGTGGCCTGTTGCAGTATCGAGCTTCGATTACACCGCAGAAGAGAAGCGACCCAATGTGCTACATCATTCCGTCAAGCGTGTCCTGTTTAGGTGGGAAGATTTCCCTAAATGGAAGCGGCTGCTGCGTCATGTTGCATTCGTACAGCGGTATCCATCGAATCTGCGCAAGAAATTATCGAAGGAGCCCATCGTCACTTGCCCATTGACACAAGAAGAGCTTCGAAAAGCAGAGTTGTTAATTCTCAAACTGGTTCAGAATGCTGAATGCACAACCGACTCATGCATTCTCGCCATCAGAAACTTCATCGCCAGGAGAGGTACCCCTCTGGAGATAGTAAGCGATCGCGGTACCAACTTCATCGGAGCAAGTCGAGAATTGAAAGAAGCGTTACAAAAAATGGACCACGAAAAGCTGATAGAGCACTTCGTCACCACTGATACGAAATGGTCTTTCAACCCTCCTGCATCTCCACATTTCGGAGGAGCCTGGGAACGCCTTGTTCAATCCGTGAAGAAAACCCTGAAGCAACTCCAAGTCACACGCACACCCACCGATGAACTATTGAAGAACATGCTCTCAGAGATCGAACTAATCATCAACTCACGACCTCTAACGAAATTGCCATTAGATGACGAGCTTTCCCAAGCTCTCACTCCGAATCATTTTCTGATCGGGTCATCAGATGGTTCAAAGCCCCCGTTCACGTTTGACGACAGCAGTTACGCTCTGAAACACACCTGGAAATCCTCCCAAGTCTACGCAAACCGGTTTTGGCGTCGCTGGGTAGCTGAATACCTACCAACTCTCACTCGGAGGACGAAATGGTTTAGCCACGTCAAGCCAATCGCAGAAGGGGACATCGTCGTCATCGTTGCCGAGACTCTGCCGAGGAACTGCTGGCCGAAAGGTCGAGTTGTCCACGCAATTCGGTCCAAGGATGGACAGGTTCGTCGTGCTCTGGCACAGACCTCGACTGGAGTGCTAGAGAGGCCAGTCGTGAAGATCGCTGTGTTGGACGTAGGTGCAAGCATAAGTACATAGGATCAATGGCCCTGATGCACTGGGGGAGAGTGTCGCAGAGAGTGTGGTGCGGTTGCGACGCACCTGCTCCCAAACACCTTGAGAGAAATAAAACGTTCCCACTTTCGGCGCGCTACTGTGTTTCACCGAGAATCGAAAGAAAACACAACAATGATTCAATGATTCAAAAACAAATAGTCAGAAGTGAAAGAAAGTCCTAAATTGATTGTTACAAAAGCGTTAAGCCTAATTATTCTTAATTGTATATCCTATATTATTGTAAGTAAGCTAGTAAATCGATTGTGCTATGTCTAATGCTAAAACTAAATTTACAGCTGCAAATCGAGAGAACGAAGATTCTTAAAAATAACCCCACCTCCAACGAACTATACAAACGAGACACTAAACGTAAGTTCTCTAAATCTAAATCTAGCTGCAACACAGAAAAACTTATGATAGTGTAAAAAACCTTAAAATTAATATGTACAATTTAAAACTACTTCTATTCCTAAAACTACTACGTACAATAGAACCATTTTAATGTATTGATTTATACCTACGGTAGGGATTTTTTAACGTCGTCGTCATCGCCATCGCCATTGTATTGCGTATTGAAATAAACGTTTAAAAAGACGGGTGGGTAATGTCGGGGACATAACCGGAGTGACGTAGGACTATACAAAGGGGACAGCTTTTGTTAAATATATATTTTAAATATATTGTTTTATTTTCTTCTCCTACGTGAATACCTACCTATCTACCTTAAAAATGGATTAGTTTACTGTTTACTCTTCATGAATATGTTGATGGTTCTGAAAAGAACCTTTGGTGTTGTGTTTTTGTTATCACTCGATATTCCCATCTTGTTCGGTTAAACCTTCCTGTTTAGCTATTGCGTTTGCCATTCGCCACAGCTTTCACAGTTGGAAAATTTCTTCCCATCCAGCTTGTGACATGTTGTTCAGTAAATTACATTTGATGCGACGTGCCGGAGAAAGAAGAACACTTAAGAAACACTTTGCCACTCACTGAAACTAATTGTTGCCTTGATGAGCGCCGAACCGAAGCTGCTTTGTTCTTGATGCGGGTTTTCTGATTGTCGTGAGCAGCTTTGTAAGCCAACTCGAGCACTCCGACGGCCAAAACTCTATAATCGCTGTTAGGTATACTGGTGCTCCGGCACCAATCCGTTCGGCCTAGTTACTCTTGCGGAGCAATCAGTGAATGCGACCAAAAGGGAACTGGAGACTTGCACGGTTCGAGTGAGACTTTGCCTTTCCCTTAACTTGTCCTCCTTTGTTACGTCCACGATGCCGATGACGTACAACCACACGGGTTTACGGTTTGAAAGAAAATAAGATTTTTTTTTTTGGGGGTCCGCGTGTTTTATACTCTAGCGGTACACACTCACAGGATAGAGACAAATAGGCAGACTCAGCCAGAGGGGCGAGTCCAACGAGACGAACGAAAGAGCGTTAAAAGGGAGCGATGGCAAAAAAATACATTCATTACGATTTGTTCGCTCGTTGGATTCACATGCAGGCTAAAAAGGGTCCTTTTCAGGATCACAAAATTATCTTCAATCTAAAGAGTTTATTGTTTTGTTATCACTCGATATCCCCATCTTGTTCGGCTAAACCTTTCTGTTTAGCGATTGCATTTGCCACTCGCCACAGCTTTCACAGTTGGAAAATTTCTTCCCATCCAGCTTGTGACATATTTTATAGTAAAGTACATTCAATGGCACGTCGCACTCAGTATCGGATTGGAGGTAATTTTAACCTTTAATTGAATATTTGCGATGACAGTGGTACAGTGTCGACCTTCAATGTGGGGTCATAATTTGGACCCCGAACTCTATGTTTACAAAAATGTCCAACTAAATATGTCGCATTACTGGTCCGTCCAATTAGCTAAATGTCGAGATAAGTGTAAATTACTGTACTTTCAATCTAGAAGCAATTTAAGAATTGGTGAAAATCAATAAGCTCAGAACAACTGCCAAATTCACATACTCATCATATCCTGGCAAACAAATTATGAAAAAATCAATTTGTGTTTTATTATTATTTTGGATATTGTTTTAGAAAGCATTGAACTGTATTTCCTAAACTCTTTTTTGGAAGGTTTAATGGCCCTGAAAAGCGCCTTGTTTTATGGAATGGTTCCAATTTAGAAAACTTAGTACTCGTGGTTTTGAAAAAAACCATTTCGAACGCCCTCGATGCCGCCTTGTTCTGGATTTGCCACCAAAGCAGTGTGTATAAAGAACAAACTTTTTTCTTCTGCTACCTGATGCCGTTTTGCGATTGCGTTTGCCACTCGCCACTCGCTGCAACTGCCTGTTGTCTTGATGTCCACAGAACCGAATATGTGTTCCGAATGCGGGTTTTCTTATCGTCGCGAGCAGCTTTACCAGCTAATTCGATCACTTCGGCGGCCGAAACTATATAACGCCGGCTAGGTGGACTGGTGCACTGGTACTAACGCGCTCGGCCTAGCTACCCTTGCGGAGAATTCCAGATCAACACAGTTCGAGCGGGATTTTGCCTTTCCCTTCACTTTTCCTCCTTTACCATGTCCAGACATGGCTGCTTGGGTTGGTTTGTTGATGTGTTGTGATGCGAACCGATGTGGTGTACGGTTTGAATGAGAATGATCGTTACGGCAGCGGAGCGGGGATTTTTAAGCTGACTGGCTGGCTCGAGAATTACGCATGTGTGGGACTGCGACCAATGTTTCGTTCATTTTTTTTTCTTTTTCCTTTCCAATCGTGGTTCATTCTATTTCGCTGCTGCTCTGGTTGCCCGTTTTGGTCGGTTCGATTTGAGGAGCACAAAATGGACCAATCAAAAATGGGCACATAGTGCATTTTGACAATGCTTGATATTTCACAATTATTCAATTATTTATCTCAAGAAAAATGAAATGTTATTCGTTATGATAGATGCGTAGATATATTTCCTATCAATTGATGCAAAAACCTTTGCGTTCTATTGAGAAATGCTCGAGTTATAAGCGTTCCAAATCTTGCATTTTTTCCTACTTGTTCAGTGCCTAGATTTCCATTTCACCCCCTATATCTTCCGGTTAGACGTAGTCCTACGTCAAAAACCGGAAAATTGTTTCTCTTCCGTTGCGGTTGCAACAATGCTCTATATACTAATATTCCAAACATACATGTACGTACAAAAATCTATAATAATTGTTATAATTATCAAGAACGCTTTCCGCTATTCGGTTTTTTTGGTACTCCGTAGTAAATCGTATATACGCATGACAATAGTCGTACTAGATACATGTATAAGTCGTAATTCATCTATCCAATCATCGGGAATACTGGTTCAAGTGGAAAATAAATGTGGAATGTGGAACACTAGACTAGAACAACTGATTAGACAGAGGAAGATCAGAAAAACGGTGAAATATACAATCAGCGGAATAAATGTGTTTGCGTTGTGTTTGTATGTTTTGTATTTGAAATTTGAATCTGTTTTTCCGGTTTAAGTATCCGAAAATTCAGAACGGTTGCGCGCGTACGTACACAATCCTTCTATGTGACGGTTAAACTTTCGTACCACCCATGAAACGCGTTGAAGCATCGCCGTCTATTTTCGGGTGGGTGCTTTTGTCTACGTCATTTCTGTCAGCCGCTGCTTTCATGAATGAAATTCTCAACGGAGCGGGGGGTGTTGTGTGTATATTCATATATCATACTTAATTTGTTCGGTTGTGTTTCCATCCGTAACAGCGCAGCCTTCTGGGACAAATCCTATCTTCGGTCACATCTCCATAATTCTCTTATCAGTGACAGTAGCAACACTGCGAGGGCTATGGCGACGCACTCTGGTTGTTTGCATTTGTCCGCTGGTGGTAGTGAAACTCGTTTGAATTGAGGCCACCAAATGGAGAATACACCGTTCCAACACTTGGCTACTACGTGAAAACATCATCGATTATTTGTGAGAATCTGAAAGCTGTTTTGTTCGCTGAACTTTCACGGTTTGCGTTGTCACGAAAGGTGAAGGATGTTTTCTGTCTTCAAGAAACTAGCCGCAAAAAATGACAATCCGGTTGGCGCTGGGATTGGTTCCGCTGGTGTTCCGGAATCTGTCGGTCAGCAGATGTCCGATTCGCTCAGGAAAAAGTTTTCCCGTGGGGTGCAATATAACAGTGAGTCGTGACTCGTGACGTGCCATTGTTGTGGGCGGTTATGATTCATTTGTTTATTCTATATTTTCCAGTGAAAGTGATCATCAAGGGCGATCGAAACGTTGGTAAATCGTGTCTGCTGGAGCGTTTGCAAGGGAAGGCCTTCCTCGAGCAATACAATCCAACCGAGCAGATACAGGTAGCCTCGATTCAGTGGTCCTTCAAAGCGACGGATGACATCGTCAAAGTGGAAGTCTGGGATGTTGTGGATCGTGGCAAATCCAAACAGAAGACAAGCGTGCTTAAGCTGAATACAGATTCACAGGTGGAAGACATTCCCGTGCTCGATGCGGAGTTTCTCGATGTTTACAAGGGTACTCATTGCGTCATCATGATGATGGATATAACGAAAGCCTGGACGTTTGACTACGTTTGTAGAGAGCTGCCAAAGGTGCCGGCTGAGATCCCGGTGTTGCTGCTAGGGAATCACTGTGACATGGGACACCATCGGGTGGTCAGCAAGGATCAGATTCAGGGATTCATCGAAGAGTTGAGTCAGACCCGATCGGCGGAGATTGTATACGGAGATAGTTCCATGAGGAATGGCTTCGGCTTGAGGCTGTTGCACAAGTTTTTCGGCATTCCATTCCTGTACCTGCAGAAAAGTGCCCTCGAGGCGTCACTTAAGAAGAACGAACAAGACGCGGACATATGCCGGCTAGAGATCGATGAATTTCTGGTGAGTAAAACGTAAAAAGCATAGAGAATTTTACTCACAGATTGCAGTGTAAGAACAATACGAGCTTTCATTGAAAACCAATTCTTGTTTCACAGAAGTCTGACGAGTCCAACTACACCACCTTCCTAGAAAGTCTAATTAGTCGGAAGAAAGCCAAGGAGACGACATCACCCCACCAGCAATCTGCTTCCGCTCCGAACACCCCCTTGGAGGTGCTTCCCCGTCCGACGAAGAGTATCATTCTTGGCGGAGGTCATCCCATCATCGTCCCGGACAAGAATAGTCACCTGGCGGTCGCTTCGACCTCCACTGTTAATACTGCCAAACTAGTCTCCCCCGCGGCTAAGCTTGCCGCATCGACACCAACAAAGGTTTCGCCCGGAGTGGAAGCGCTGCGCATTCCCAAAAGTGCGACAATGGGTTCGATGCTGTCCGAGGGCAAAAGTGGAAATGGGTTTGTCGCTCTGGGATCACCCGGTGGCGGGAAGATTAGCAATGTGGACGAGTTTTGTCCCGATGGTGGCATGCTGGATAAATCATTTCTGGAAGATGCATCAGATGTCGCAGCAGGGTTACCAGAGTCGAATGCGGTGTTGGAGTCCGAAAGGTGAGTAAAACACAGACTTGGATATTATCAGGGTGGCCACCCATTTGGGAAAAGCGAGAAAAAGTCGGGAATCCAAATCCATCGGGAAAAAATCGGGAATTGGTTCACTAAGTCGGGATTTTTGCTCAGTGGTCTTTTTCTGCGCTCTAAAATGTTAAATGTGTGTGTTTTAACGCGAAAATAAAAAAGTAGTGTTCTGTTGAAGGAAGTAAGTCAATGTTCAATGGATGGCCCAGTAAACTGGAAAATGTTGGAGGGGTTTTCCAAGCGAGGTTCACGAACTTACATCAAACCCGTCCTACGAAATTCTCAACATTGGAAGCTGCGGACTCCATACGGTTCACAATTCTTCCAAGGAGGGGGTGAGAAAAACCCAATGGAATTTGGATGACTTCTTAAGAGCATTGTACAATCTGTTTAAAAACATTCCTCTGAGAAGGGCAGATTACACGGCCGTAAGAGGTTCAAACGCTACCACACCTAGGACTGTTTATCGGCGAGGTAAGGAAACAGGAGGAGAATAAGCTTAAGGAAAGCCATCCAAACTTTAAACGGAGTTTTGCATAAGTTTTTCGGTCAAAGGTATTTGAGATTATCGCCAATGTTGTTGGGATCGTAATCAACTTTTTATGTTACGGCAACATCGACAATTAAATCGCGTTTGCATGAATATCAGACAGAGGCACCGATGATTCCTTTCTTTCTCGATTACCTAACGGGACTTGTAAGAGCTGTTACGGAGAAGTTTATGAAGCCCGAACGACTGAAAGTGAAATCTAAATCGCTTGTTGAACTTAAACTAGGATTGGGCGCTTTTTGAAAAAAAGATCGATTTTCCAAAAGCCAAACTGCTTAAATCGGTACCAAAAAATCGATCATTGAGATCAAATGCCTTTCTTATAATTTATTTATTTATTCTACATGAGAGCCGTCTTTTCTTTGAACAGGAAATTTTAGAAGAATCAGATTGACTTGGACATTATGTTTATAGAATCAAATCTACACAAAACAAATTTAGGATCGAAGAAATCGGAAGAAAAATATCGATTTTTGCAATTTTTTCGAATACAAAGAATCGATCCAAACAATCGGAAATCGAAACGGATCACCTAAATGTCGATCCAATATCGCCAAATCCTAACTTGAACTCATAAAAACCAATCTACTGCTTCCTGGAAGTATTGACATTGAATTTGCGACGAAATCCGCAATCAAAACAGCAAGGGACTCCGCCAAAATTTCCGATCAAGATCCTAATATTTCGTACCAGTTGTGAGTTCTACTGCTAATTTTAGAAGAACTTGCCCATACGATTACCTTTGACATATGTTATCACTTATTACCTAACGTGTATGAACCCGGATGTGATTTCCAACTGTCCGGATATAACGATGAAACAGATGGAGTTATGCTTGGAAGTATTCGTCGATAAAAATGCATTTGCCTGGCGCTTGTGTTAATAAAATAAAAAATGAATAAGGACAATTGTGTTCAACGTTTTCTGTTAAAATTATATCATCTGCATATCGAAGGAAAGATCAAAGACTGGGCAATTTTTGGATGGAGCTTAACCCTCAGTCGAAGAATTTGGAGAGAGAATTTTCTATCAACGAAAAGTGCTTGATAGTAAACCAAACCGAGGAAAGTTTTATAGCACAGAGAATCATCTATCTATCTATATTAGGATGGCTGCGAAAATGGTCATGTCAAATTTCAAAAACCGACCATATACATTTTGTTTATTGGCCAAAAAAAAAATATCTGTGCAAAGTTTCAGCTCGATCGGACATGATTTAGGGGTACCATAAACATACTTATGTTTATGTAAAGTGTTTCGGAATAATGTTACAACCAGTAACAGTGTTCTGGGATCGATACCAGGTGTCTTGGCCGGATTCCAGACCAGAAAAATTGGATTGAGACCATCTCGAATTCTGCATGGATTTTTTCACTGTTCGAGCATTTTCAAACACTTTCGATGCTTGGTCGAATAAAATCCGTTCTGGGTGGCCTGCTTTGCTCTTTCAAGCTCCTCCTTCTTCCAACGTTGTCTACTCATCTTTTTTTTTTGTAATTCAGCGGCATCTGGAATCAATTAGACCAAAGAAAAACCTCAAATCTGTAGGACCAACAACAATGTGTCCATGCCACCCCACACAACATGCAAAAATTAAAATGCAATTAATTTCGTTTATTGTTTTCAAACTTACAGTTTCGCTGCATCAAATTGTTCCTCTTCTGTAGGTGAACAGAATTTTACTGCACAATACGCGAAAAGTTTGTTTAATCAGAGAGAAAACCCTTAAAACCACGATCGGAAAATTCACATTTTTTGGCAACCAAAGTGCTTGATGTGTTCATGCTACCGTTTCCTTTCACCTGTTGAATTTTACCAAAGTTTTTTTTTACGTTAGTTACATACGGTTCATCAATGAAAGAAGATGACATTATGAAAAATCCAAGATGAGCCGTACTTTTTGAGATAATGGGGTGGTCCAAATCACCCCGTGTTACCCTAAATAAAGTCCGAATGAGCTAATATTTTGCAACGGGTAGATGCCTGAGAGGCAATGAAGGTATGGAAAGAAAATAATTATCGAATTTAAAGAACCGACCATGTACATTTTGTTTATTGGTCCAAAAAATGACCTGTGCAAAATTTCAGCTCAATCGGACATGATTTGATTTGATTTTTTGGTCCCAAAGTTTTGATTTTTTGGTCCCAAAAATCCCAAAAGGTCGATTTTAGGCCAAAATTTTTTTTTTCTAGCTGACATCATTTGTCATCGAAAAAAAGACGGGTGGGTAATGTCGGGGACATAACCGGAGTGACGTAGGACTATACAAAGGGGACAGCTTTTGTTAAATATATATTTTAAATATATTGTTTTATTTTGTTCTCCTACGTGAATACCTACCTATCTACCTGAAAAATGAATTAGTTTACTGTTTACTCTTTATGAACATGTTGGTGGTTCTGAAAAGAACCTTTGGTGTTGTGTTTTGTTTTTATGATGTGATGCGATGCGATGTTAAACCATGCCATACAACCACACTGGCTTGAAAGAAAATGAGATTTTTTTTGGGGTCCGCGCGTTTTGTACTCTAGCGGTACACACTCACAGGATAGAGACAAATCGGCAGACTCAGCCAAAGGGGCGAGTCCAACGAGACGAACGAATGAGCGTTAAAAGGCAGCGATGGCAAAAAAATATATTCATTACGATTTGTTCGCTCGTTGCATTCACATGCAGTTGTTTCTAACAAACACGAAGGCATCGAAGACTAGTGGAATAGTGGAAAAGCCGCCAAAAAGTTCGACACGGCGCAGAAGAATATTTCGGAAACCGACAAGAAGAAGGAGAAGGAATCATATGCTATCTACATCATAAGGTGCTGAATCAGGATCATTCCGACACCGGTTTCTCATCAAAGGTGATGAGCGTCAATGCATCTTTGAGCGTATCGTAGCAGAAGCTCCGCGTCTGATCCACTACAATAAGCGGTCAACCATTACTGCGTCGGAAATTCAGATCGCAATCAGTCTGTTGCTGCCCGGTGAACTTGCATGCGGTTTCCGAAGGTACCAAAGCGGTGACGAAGTATACCTGCTCCAAGTAAAGAGCGTTTTCCGACTGCTGATCCGGAAGCAAACCCTAAAAAGGGTCCTTTTCAGGACCACAAAATCATCTTTAATCTAAAAAGTTTATTGTTTTGTTATCACTCGATATCCTCATCTTGTTCGGCTAAACCGGCTAAACCACAGCTTTCACAGTTAGAAAATTACTTCCCATCCAGATTGTGACATGTTGTACCATAAATTACACTTAATGCGACGTGCCGAAGCACCACTCAGTGTCGCATTGGAAGCGATTTTAACCTGTAATTGAACATCTGCGATGACAGTGGTACAGTGTCGACTTTCAATGTGGGATCATAATTTGGATCCCGATTTCTATGTTTACAAAAATGTCCAACCAAATATGTTGCATTACATGTCCGTCCAATTAGCTAAATGTTGTAATAAATGTAAATTACTGTACTTTCAGTCTGGAGGCAATTTAAGAATTGGTGAAAATTGAATAATTGCGAAAGTCCACAACCATCAATAAACTCAGAACAACTGACAAATTCACATACTTATCATATCCTGGCAAACAAATTATGAAAAAATCAATTTGTGTTTTATTATTATTTTGGATATTATTTTAGAATGCATGTTATACAACTAGAGATGTGCCATCCGCTCATGAGCTGTTCCGAAGAATCGACTTTTTGAAGTGAGTTGACGCGGAACAGCTCGCAAAAAAAATCAAACAGCTCTTCAGCTCACTTTGATGATGATGAAGGAGAGAAAAGAGCTGTAGAATTGAAGAGAGTGTGTGAGCTGTAAGATTCAAATGAACTGACCGTCTCTCGCTCTTCGTGTTAAGACATCAGTTTAGTTTCATTTGTCCCTCGTCTTTTCAACTGTTATATTCGCGTTGACGGCATTGAGCTTTGTTTACCAGTTTAGGGGGCGCCAAAAATAATAATTGGCTCTCAGGCAGAATGAACACGTTTTTAAAATTCAAATTATTAATGAAAATTAACTTCTGTGTATCAAATGAGTATTCTATTTCAATGAAAAACACTTTGTTTGCAGGCGGTGCAAAAATCTCATAAGATTTTTTTTTTTTGAAGAAAACTTTCTATTGTAATGTAAAGCCTCAGTAAAAATGTCGGAAATGTTGTACTCGCCGAGTCTGTTGTAAAAAATAGTCTGGAATACGTGTTTCAAGTAATTAATAATATGGTGTGAAAAATTTCATTTGAATTTTAACATTTTCAAACTGGCTTCGTGGCTATCGAGTTTGGGACCCAAATTGAAAGTCGGCACTGACAACTGAGCTGAAGAGCTGTTCATAAAGAAGAGCTCATTTAGATGAGCTGATATGATCAGAGCTGTTCAACATGATGAGCTGATTTGCACACCTCTATATACAACTGTATTTCGTGAACTCTTTTTTTGAAAGGTTTAATGGCCCTGATAAGCGCCGTGTTTTATGGAATGGTTCCAATTTAGAAAACTCAATACTCGTGGTTTTGAAAAAAACCATTTCGAACGCCCTCGATGCCGCCTTGTTCTGGATTTGCCACCAAAGTAGTTTGAATAAAGAACAAACTTTTCTCTTCTGCTACCTGGTGCCGTTTTGCGATTGCGTTTGCCACTCGCCACTCAATGCAACTGCCTGTTGTTGTCTTGGTGTCCACGGAACCGATTGTGGTCTGTTCTGAATGCGGGTTTTCTTATCGTCGCGATCCTCCTTTGCTTCTTTGCTCCTTTGCCATGTCCAGACATGGCTGCTTATGTTGGTTTGTTGATGTGATGTGATGCGAAACGATGTGGTGTATGGTTTGGATGAGAATGATCGTTACGGCATCGGAGCGGGGATTTTAAGCTGACTGGCTGACTCGAGAATTACGTATGTGTGAGACTGCGACCAATGTTTCGTTCATTTTTTTTTTCTTTTTCCTTTCCAATCGTGCTTCATTCTATTTCGCTGCTGCTCTGGTTGCCCGTTTTGGTCGGTACGATTTGAGGAGCACAAAATGGACCAATCAAAAATGGGCACATAGTGTGTTTGGACAATTCTTGATATTTCACAATTATTCAATTGTTTATCTCAAGAAAAATGAAATGTTATTCGTTTTGATAGATGCGTAGATATATTTCCTATCAATTGATGCAAACACCTTTGCGATCTATTGAGAAATGCCCGAGTTATAAGCGTTCCAAATCTTGCATTTTTTCCTACTTGTTCAGTGCCTAGATTTCCATTTCACCCCCTATATCTTCCGGTTAGACGTAGTCCTACGTCAAAAATCGATTTTCCGTTTCTCCCCCCGTTTACTCCCCCCTTGGAAGATTTTCGAGAATCAAAAAATCAAAACTTTGAGCGCTTTGCCGCTTAAGTCCGATTGAGCTGATATTTGGCATAGGCTGTTTTTTCGAGGTGGTGAACATTTTGTATAGGGTAACTTTTTGAAATTTTAGGGTCGATTTTTTCGCATAACGGGTGTTAAATAAAAAATGAGAATTTTTTCAATCACATATAAATTATTTTTTTCTCATCGCTTTCAGTATTTTTTATTAATAACATAATGTATTTTCTTCAAAAAAATGTCAGTGAATGTTTGAGTAAGGGCCGTGGTCTGCTGTTCGACGCAATGCTCGCACAAGAACGTTGTACGGTATTTACGTCCATTTTCCGGATACAATTCCGGATTCTTGTAGTCAGTTGCTTCGTGTCCTTGGCCCTCCAATTGTTTTTATACACTAGGGCACTGAGTGAGCCAAATAAATCCTCTATTGGGCGGCACTGGTGCAAGTTTGTTGGGTTACGATCTTTCGGCACGAACGGTATCTTTTTCTCCTCAAGATACGCCAGCATCTTCTTGGCGTAATGGGAAGACGCCTTGTCCGGCCAGAAGACGTACTTCCCATCCGCGTGATGCTCGTTCAGGAACGGCAGCAGGATTTTATCGAGGCACTCTTCTCGATAGATTTGTTGGTTGATTGCCAGACCGCTCGGCTTAAACCAAGGCTTTGAAATGCACCAGTCGGAAATGGCGATGTACAACATAACCTTTTTTTCAAAATTGTGCTTGAACTTGTATTTCACTTCAGGCGGTGTGGATGACTTGTCGCTGGAGTAGTAATTATCAATTCCTGGAATATGCGTTTTGGACAGCGGAAAATAGCTTCCGTCGTCCAGAACGAAAGACGTCCCGCGGTATTTTTTGGTCATCCACCGACACTGTGATTTAACCGTCTCAATCTGCTCCTCCGTGAGCTCCGGCGACCTCGTCTTCTTCCTGCAGACGATTCCTTCCATCTTGAGGCTCATTGATAGTATTGTTTCATATTTATCGACTCTCGCTTGAGCAGTAAGTTTTCGATACAAGGCAGGCTGGAAATCGCCGTTGAGTTCGGGTTGAGTAGCGTACCGGAGTGGACGTGTGTTTTTGCGTTCCGTGCTTTGACCTTTATGTGCTTGCGATTCCTGCCGTTTTAAAGTGTCATGACCAGTGAAACTGATGAACATTGTTCTAGTGGAATGAAAACCAGTGAAATTCGGTTGAATTCCATGTTTTATAGTGAGATAAAAATAAAAAGTGACATCAGATCGAGAGAAGCCATTTTTTTTTTCGGCTCGTAATTATTTGTTAAGGCTGATTTAGACGATGCCAGTCGGCGCTCTGGTTGAGGTGTCCAGTGAACGGAGAACAGACACTCTGTCCAAGTTACTTGTACCAGTATCGAACAAGTAATTGGCCTCTATCTTGAACAGAGTGTCTGTTCTCTATTCACTGGATGCTTCAACTGGAGCGCTGACTGGCATCGTCTATATCAGCCTTTAGTTAGAATTTTCTCTAACGTTGTGCTCCTGATTGTCGGCACTCTCGCAATGTGCTCTTGTTCGTCACGCTCTCGGTTTCGTGTCTCTCTCAGTTCTCGCGCTCTCAAATGCGTGTTGTGTTCTTATCGTCGCGTAATCGGTTTCGGGAAGACTGTTACAAATATATGTTATGGGAAAATCTTTGCTTAGATTCATGTGATTGATTTGGAGTTGCTAACGAGTATGAAGATGTTCTTTGGTTTTTTTTTTGCACCGCCGTAGTGAACGTATCACATCGAAAGAAAGCGCTGACATCGCTGGACTGAGGATACGAGCTAAGTTTTATTTTTCATTCCTATCTCATACATATTATAAACATTACATTTAACTTATTGTGGGTTCCTGTGGGTGTGGGTAGAGATTTTATTTCATTTCATTTCATATAGCAGCTGTGTGTTAACGGTTCCAGATTTGAGTACAATCATAGGCAAAACAGGAGTTCCCGCTGCAATCAGTGACTCGAATATGTGGAGGTGACGGGCGGATGTGTGTGTATGTGTAGCGTGTTTCTGAGCGAGTGGCGGATTGATCCGGAGAGTGAGATTCATCATCCTCTCTAGCGAGTGCGTCCTAATGTTCGGTTTCGTTAACTGGGCTGCAGCAGTTGCAATGTAAGCTGCCATTTGAATTCATCTTGAAATGACTGACTCTGAACTCCAGGATGTGCCTCACATTATGGAGTTGTCAGAATTCACTTTATGTTGCGTATCTAAAGTACTTTGTGTAGATTGTGATTAGCTTGTATTGTTGCCAAAAAAATATTATTCTCTGCATACAGAAGGACTTGGAAAATGGAGGAGAAGGATTTGGTCACTCAACCCTACTGTTCGCAAATGTTTGTATATGTGTTTGTATGTATTTGTATTTATTTTTTCTCTTTTTTCGAGTTTCTGCTGTACTATAAACTATGTTTTTTTTTAAATTCTGGATTCCAAATAAGGTGGTTGCAGAATTATGTGCGATTCACATAGCACGTTACGGAGAAGAACGTCTACGTTCCGTCAACGTCTACACCAATTCACACATGCAGTCAATGCTTCCACCAGCACCGTCACGTCAAATGCCAAACGAATGATTTATTGAATTTTATTCATGGTGTCGCCACCTACAACAATTTTAAATTGCAATGCCCTCTTTCAAATCTGCATGCCTAGAATCAGTTCTAAATTTTGAAAAATTCAATGAGAAACATTGAATTCAATTATTTAAATGCTTAAACCCCGTAGTCCGACCCTTATGCAACAATAATAATAAATGGAATAATTATTTCAACTAGTCGCGAATGATTTTCACTTCGAAATTTGGAGCTAAGAGATATGTTGGCATAAAAAGTACAGTAAGTTACTTATAAAGCGATATGCTGAGGCACCACTCAGTGTCGCATTGGAGTAGGTTTTGACCAGTAATTGGACATTTGCGACTGGTGGCGACTTTCAATGTGGGGCCATAATTTGGGCCCCGAACTCAATGTTTACAAAAATCTCCAACTAGAGGTAAAAATGTCTAATTAAACGTGTTGCATCACAGATCTGTTCAATTAGCTTAATGTCGATGTAGATGTAAATTACTGTACAACCAAATCAAAACAAAAGCCGAGACACAAAACCCAGACAAAAACCAAACGAGCCGTCCGTCTCCGTCAATTATTCTTTTCTACAAACCCTGCCGGTCGTTTTCGTTGAACGTATGCTGACGGGTCGTTACGTTGCTGGTGTATGTGAATGTTTTCATGAGAACTGCATGGTAGAATCATTGACGTATCGTGACGTGACGGGACGTGAACGTGACGTGTATGTTGTATGTGAATCGCACTTTATAATTTCAAATGTCTTTCCTCGTCGATTCTATGTTGAGCCTCTTTTTCAAAGGGTCGAGGAACTCGGATTTTAAAATCAGATTCAGTGTTCATACACACACTCTCGTGTACTGTGATAGTGGATGCGACTGTGTGCGAGAGTTGGCCGTACGAGATGTTAAGGTCGTGGGATTGCAGCTGCATTGAATGATATTGGTGTGGATGCATTGCTTTCCCTCGCTTTGTTCGGATTTGCTGCTTCGAGCGGGCAGAGTGGTTTGTTTTTTTTCGTCAGTTGTGCAGTCAAATTTTTGTGTGAGCTCGGATCCACTGTCAACGTAGCCTTGAGTTCAGTTATGTTGAATCCGAGTACATATGGTTTGATTTAGAGGTGTGCAAATCAGCTCATCATGATGAGCAGCTCTGATCATATCAGCTCATCTAGATGAGCTGTTCTTTATGAACAGCTCTTCAGCTCAGTTGTCAGAGCCGACTTTCAATTTGGGTCAAAAACTCGATAGCCACGGAGCCAGTTTGAAAATGTTAAAATTCAAATGAAATTTTTCACACCATATTATTAATTACTTGAAACACGTATTCCAGACTATTATTTACAACAGACTCGGCGAGTACAACATTTCCGACATTTTTACTGAGGCTTTACATTACAATAGAAAGTTTTCTTCAAAAAAAAAAAAATCTTATGAGATTTTTGCACCGCCTGCAAACAAAGTGTTTTTCATTGAAATAGAATACTCATTTGATACACAGAAGTTAATTTTCATTAATAATTTGAATTTTAAAAACGTGTTCATTCTGCCTGAGAGCCAATTATTATTTTTGGCGCCCCCTAAACTGGTAAACAAAGCTCAATGCCGTCAACGCGAATATAACAGTTGAAAAGACGAGGGACAAATGAAACTAAACTGATGTCTTAACACGAAGAGCGAGAGACGGTCAGTTCATTTGAATCTTACAGCTCACACACTCTCTTCAATTCTACAGCTCTTTTCTCTCCTTCATCATCATCAAAGTGAGCTGAAGAGCTGTTTGATTTTTTTTGCGAGCTGTTCCGCGTCAACTCACTTCAAAGAGTCGATTCTTCGGAACAGCTCATGAGCGGATGGCACATCTCTAGTTTGATTGTACGATAGCTAAGGTAAGGAGACGAGCTATTTTGTTCGCTTGGTCTGGCCGATTTCGGGTGGCGCGAGGGGACACTGACAGCCGCACCGGTGCAATTCTGTGTAGCTGTTTACTTCTCGCGATTGCATACGATTCGAGTGGCCCCATTTTCGCACAGAGGTTCATTAAATTTAACCAAAATATGGAACTAGTATGAACATAGTAGCTTTAGTGTGTTAATTTATACTCTAATTGAGGGTGATTGTTTCTAGATGAGTTTTCTCGGTTACCTTCTCAGGTTTCCCCACAGTTAAAACTTCGCAGTTGCGATTGGATTTCGATAACAAATATGTGCAGAAAAATTTAAAATCTAATTAATGTTACAAGTTTTCCTTCTCAGGATACCTAAAGATCTCTGCCGCGTGTTGAGATATGAGATTTTCAAAATTTAGTTCCATTCAATAGATTGCGTTTACATAATCACATCACTTACCACAGTGAATCCTGATGTTTACCCTTTTCCCACTAACAACTATCCCTTCCATGATAATCGCTAGGGAACCAGGCTATCGAGGCGACCCTTCTGGCCTTCGGGCGGCGATTATCATACTAACATTCCTTCCCTTCGTCTGGTGACTGTAAGGACGTGGCCGGCGTCGTTATTGACCATTTAAAGCTCGAATCACCGAAAATTGCACAACGAGAATGATTTGCTAGTCCCAAGCGTCATTCTGTGTGTTATTTGTGCAATTTGGTTGGTTCAGGTCAATCACGGAGAGCAACTACGAATTGTACAGTCTACCCAAGCTCAAGCTCAAGGCAGGCTGGAAATCGCCGTATTTGAATGTCGTGAACATGAATCAGTGCATCCGTGGCCGAGTGGTTAGCGTCTCACATTATGATGCCGGGGGTTCGGGTTCGATTCCCGTTCTGGCCGGGGGATTTTTCGTCAGAGAAATTTCCTTCGACTTGCACTGTGGTCGGGCGTATTCTAGAGTTTGCTTAAGAAATCTCAACTAACTATTAGGGGGCTGTCCATATACCACGTGGATAACTTAAGGGGGTAGGGGTTACGAAAATGTCCACGCTTGTCCACAGTGAGGGGGGAGCGGGTTTTGATAATGTCCACGTGGACACGTTAAGTATTTTTTAAAGTAAAACATTCCAGTTAATAGTCAAAATTGAATGAGATTTGTTTTATATTTACACGATTTTTTGAACTTCACGCCCGCCCTGAGTACTCAGTATTCATCAATAAAAAAATGGGTGGGTTATATCAATGATATAACCGCAAAGTTGACGTGGGACTAGGTTAGCTTAGCAATCATTTGTTTGTATTGATTTAATTTTTGTTTGAATGAAACAATTTCCGAATTCAATCGAATTCAATATATTTGCTTTGTGAGTAAAAAGATTGAATAAATGTCATGTAAGATCAATTCATGCATTGTGATAGATTATGTTCTTCGTTACCAGTAAATTTAATGACAGTCCTTTTTCGTTTGGTACGATACCTAGGAAGAAAAAAAAGTGAACGGAAGAATTATCAAACGATTATTTTATTTTACATTTCCCTCTGAAGTTTGCATCTCTCAAGTCAGGGTGTCGACTCAAACTTCCAAGAAAAATTCCCTGATATTCCCTGATTTTCCAGTAATTTTTCAAAAAAATTCCAGATGTAGACTAGTAATCAAATTCTCTACTAATACTTTAGCTATAGTTCCTAAGATATTCAGCGCTATTCTGTTATCCGACGGATTTGCCTTTTGTTCGAAACTGTTATTTCGTTCGAATTATAATTTCGCATTCCCTATTTCTAACGTTTTGCCCATTTAATGTTCGAAGGGAAGCAGATCGAACGAGATGCAATAACAACTCGAACGGAATATAGAATGCAATGTTATCAAGTCGTTCGGAATATTTCGAATCAATCGAAATATCGATATCTTCCAATGAGAAAATTGTTTGTGATTTTTAAATAAGTTAAACGACGACAGATAAGTGTCGTAAGAGATAAAAAAATAGATTTATTAATACAGTTCAAAGTTCTTATGAAGGAGCTTTAAACACTAGTTCTCAGTCATTTTCATTTTGATTCGGATCAATTTCACGAAACTGTTACGGTTTTACGAAACACTTTTTCTTGCAATCTTCCGGCCTCCTATGCATTTTTCAAAATTTCCTTATTTCTTTCAACTTTCCTTGTCTTTTAGATAAAGAGAATGAGAATTTTGAACTCGTTGAATTAACTAGCTCAACATTTTTTTTTTGATGCTATCCTTCCAAAATGAAGCATATCATCGTAAACATGTCGCATAGCATAACCGTTTCCTCACAAATGTTTTCTTAAAACATTCGGTATTACTGGGAAAACTCTCTCAACGAGAGACAGAAGACCATTTTGGTTGAAAAGTTCCGTGAACCTATCATTTCCAAAAATGCTCCAGTCGGATATTTTCAGATCATAGTGACCAAACTTGATGCTGTTTTTGCTATCAATATTGTTTTAGTGCTAAGTCTGCTGGAGCTCCACTGATACGTTCAAAATCCGTCAAATATTAAAAAGGTCACAAGAGTCAACAGTCAAAAGTTTCCCGAATCGTTTTCCAGCTATTTTTTAAAATCGAAATCAATAACAGCAAGATCAAGGGTATATCAATGCTTCGAAAGCAGAGCTCCGCAAGATTTCTTTGTCGTGAATTTTGGCAAATCAAATTTTTCAAATCTGTCGTGAGTTTTGGCGAGTTTTTTTAATCCATCAATCTATTGATGAATCCGGAGCTACCCAAATTCAAGAGTTTTCTCCCTTTTTGTAAAATTCTAGTTACAGCTCGCGTAATATGACCAATTCACGTTGGTAGGTTTGTTCAAATATATAATTCCCAGACCTTCTTTAAAAGCTGCTTTGATGTTTGAGAACGATCCAAGAACATTGACGACATGTAACGATTTACCACCTCCATTTATTCTTCATCCCAAAATCTGATATTTAGATGCAACTGCAGCCTCTTTGTGGTCTTGTTCAAAGACTCGTCGAAACCAATGACAAAATATATCTTATGAAGTTTCATCGAGCTCGAATTCTCAGCTTTAGAATTCGTGGCAAAGTCTAACATCATCATGATGCTCATTTTATCAAGCCCTAGCTATATCTTCTTAGCATTTGACGTTATCAAAATTTTCTAATTACTGCAATAATGAAAATTCTAAATGACGGAATTTATTTTTTTCTAGTTTGATGTCGAAATTCCCTGATATTTCCTGATTTTTCCTGACATTATTTTAATTCCCTGATATTCCCTGATTTTCAAGGATTTTCAAGGTAGTCGACACCCTGCAAGTGCACGTACTTCTCGAACCGCGAATTTGTTTGATTTGATGAACTTCAGGTACTCAGTGCCAGTAATGCAATGAGTAGAAGATATGAAGGCATATCCTTCAATGCAATCTTGAATAACCGAGCCAAAGCGTTGTGGTCGTACCCGTTTTTGTAATCCGTGTTAGGAAGACACTTTTCAGAGTTAACAAAAAACATGCGGGTGCAGAAGTACACCCGGCTTGCATGAATCAACAACTTCAACTTATACCATGTTCAGGAAACATATTCTAGTCTGCATAAAGGCAAGCGAGTACAAAAGTACTCGCAGTTTGCATTTATTTGCAAAACCGAGTTTCCCCAGACATCTTGGTTTTGAAGTCTGCGTTAGGCAAACACATTTCAGTCGGAACTAAAATACCCCCGACTTACATGCATTTGCAATGCCAATTTCCCCACGCTCCATGGATTTGAAATCTGTGTTGGGGAAACACATTTCAGTCGGAACAAAAATACCCCCAACTTCCATGTATTTGCAATGCCGATTTCTCCAACACTACTTGGTTTTGAAGTCTGTGTTAGGGAACACATTTCGTTGAGAACAAAAATCCCCATAGTTTCATGTATTTGCAATGCCGATTTCGCCAAGGCTGCTTGGTTATGATGGCTGTGTTGGGGAAACTGTAAAACGGGCCAATCAAAACAAAGTAGTTAGGGCGTTTAGATATCGCTTAACATTTTATAGTTATTCAATTGTTTACCTAATGATAAATAACATTTTATTAATTGCGATAGATGCGTAGAAATATTCCCTATCAATTGATGCAAACATCATTCCGATACAGTAAGAAATGTTCGATTTATAAGCATTTGGAATCTTGCATTTTTTCCTGCATGTTCTGCGTTTAGGTTTTCATTTTACCCCCCATATACTCCGGTTAGACGTAGTCCCACGTCAAAAGACTGAACTGCGTGAGAGTGCTGCTCGGTCAAACATCCATGTTTTTCATATGACTGAACCTCTTTCCTGAAATGTATATTCTGAAGGTAACGCACATGAACTAGGATCCATCAATTTATTCCAATCGGTAATAGAGGGCCATTAAATCCGTCAGGATAAAGACACCCAATAACATAAAGAATGTTGGATTTTTTGTAGTATAAAAAATCACGACTTAAGTGCGGGTTCAATTCAGCTTTTGCTCCTGATGACAAAGAGTTTTTTTTCGAGAACCGTCATGGATTTCTGAACATTCAAACGAACAACAAATTTTTGCATGAGTTGTACGGGCCGTATCTCTGGAGATTCATTTCTTGCAATGATGTTGTTCTTTATTAATGTCTGGTAATTTTTGTAATACGCTTCTTTTGAGTTGTGTTGCTGCTACTGCTGATTAATTCAAAGAAAAGATTAATCCTTGATGCACATGAATTAGTAAATTCGCTACAGATGTCGAAAATCACCGTTCATGAAAAACGAAACATCACGAAAAACGCTACAATGCATGGACTACATATTAACCCATATAACGGAACCCGATCGGGTTTGACATATCGCAATCCGAACGAAATAAACTTTTGTATTCTGCATTTCAAGGTTGCAACATTTGCACAATCCGATAGGATTTGACTCGATCAGATTAAGGGGAATAAAGACACGAATTTCTGACGTTTTCTCGAGCTCCGCAAAAGTAAAAAAAAGAGTATTTTCCCCATCCATTTTATCACTATTTGTTTATCTATCTTTCAACAATAAAACAAAAATTGAACGGAAAAAATATATACATAATTAGAAGCTGGTTCAAAAAAAAGTTGTGCCATGGCGTACACGATTCCAGCCCTTCTGGTTGTCTGAAACAAACAAATCGAACAGATTCTGAATCAGTAAAGATGCCACAATCGCATGATCCTCAGACAAGTCAAAAACGTGTTTTTGGACAAAATGGCGGAAATTTGAAGAAAAAAAATGCTGTTTGAAACATTTTTTTCAAGTTTCTTGACTTTTTTAAAATAGTAAAGCTACGAAATTATGATTGTTTATGGGTTTATGCGATAGAGAGATGCATACAGATTGTATTCATATAAATATAGATTAATATAGATTATGCATATTAATTTGAGATATCGTGTAAGCCAGTTTGAAAAAACATGTTTCAAGAAAAACGCGTTTGAAGTAAATTGTTATGGCCGTACTAGATAAGATATTACATTACTAAAATGGCTATAACTTGGTAAATATTGAGATTTTCGAAAAGTCTATTCTATGGTATATTCTTAAATGTCTGAATTAGAGAAATATGAAGAAAAAAATTATTTTGTTTTTCAAATTTCTAGACTAGAATATCCTCTTAAAGAACGCAACATTGTGCTAATTCCCGATTTCGGATTCCGGAATAAGGGTTTATTTTACCGAAAAACATTTGAAGGGACTTATCTCAATCTGCGATTCGTTTCATAAACATATTTGTAGCGAATTCAGAAGGGCAAATCATTCACAAGAATGTTGAGTTAAAAAAAATCTTAGCAAGTGAATGGAACCCCGAAGCAGGTTTTCGCTTGAAGAAAGTTATGGCTGGGTCTTGTACGACTGGAAGAAAATCTGTATCATGTGCTTCTACCAAGCAACTAGTTTCGATGAATTCCAACAAGTACTGCTAGCAGCTGAACGTATTAAAATGAACGATCCAGAACGCTTCTAGGGCACTTCTAAAACTCCACCCGCCTTACTCACCAGATATTGCATCTTCAAACTATTAACTGTTAAGATTCATGTAAGAACTTCAACTGAGAGGATGGAATTATCAAGTTGCATGAAGGATGCTGAAATATTCAGGAAAAAACGGTGCATCTATGATAGAAAAGATGTATGTCTACAAAAATATGCTATTGGTTTTTTCCTTAGAATCGGCACGAATTTTTCAGGACAATATTTAGCACGATTTAACAATTAAGGGCTGTAGGTCAACGGAATCATCGATCACGATGATACTGCAGATGTTTTGTTTTTACTAGGTTCATTATAGCCATCAGGCACTACCGAACCTGTTAAAAGTGAAAGTCAGTGATGTTTAGACGAGAAAATTCTGTTTTCAAACAAAGTGCTTGATTTCATTGTCTGATTTTTCGAAAACTCAAACAGCGAGCCAGCTTTGATAATAATACTCGAGAATTTGATAAAAATACTCGAGAAAGAAGTTCACAATCGATATTTCAAAATGTTGGAAGAAGTTCACAATCGATAAAGGGTGTGTCACATCAAATTGCATCACGGAAAAAACGCTGTAGAAATTTAATTTTGACGTAGGATTACGTTTTTCGGGAACATATTGGAGTACAAATTGAAAATCGAAAATCGAGCACATCGTGAAAATTGTCCAATTTCTAATGCTTATTGCTTAGTCGTTTCATGATGGATTCATGAGATTTTTGCGTGAATCGATCTCGGCACTCCCTAACAATTTTTTATATTGAAGAAAATAATATTTGTCATGAAACTAACTATCGAACAATTGAAAAATCCTAATCCTAACGGAAATACCCACTTCTGATTGGTCGAAATTGACGACACATGCGGCGGGTCCCTAACAGAGACATCAAAACCAAGCTACCTGGGAGAATTTCGGCATTGCAAATACATGAAAGTAGAGGGAGCTTTTGTTCCTACCGAAATGTGTTCCCTAACAGAGACATCAAAATCAAGCTGCCTGGGGGAAATCGACATTGCAAATACATGAAAGTAGAGGGAACTTTTCTTCCTACCGAAATGTATTCTCTAACAGAGACATCAAAACCAAGCTGCCTGGGGAAATCAACATTGCAAATACTTGAAAGTAGGGGGAGATTTTTTCCCACAGAAATGTGTTCTTTAACAGAGGTGCCTGGGAAAATCGACATTGCAAATATAAGCATGTGAAATTTCATATTTCAATTTCAATTGTTCATTGTGAAAAATTTAGCACAAGTGTGAGTATAAAATTGTATATGGTAGTTGTGTTGAATATGATTTGATATATGAAACGATCTATTTCAATTTTCATAAATAATAACCAAGGTTTGTTCCCGCTCGAGAACGGGTCTTTAGGTTTAAGCTTGTTGTGTTCATTTTCATCCAAGAAAAGTTAATACGGCAGAAAAATTGGAAAAGTGAAGATTTAAAAAAAAAGTGATTTCCCATATGCTCTACATATAGTATTAGGTGTTGTTGTCCAATTAAAATTCGCATTGGGTTGGAGAAACACTCAGAAAGCAAAAAATAAAAAAGGAAATTACCTTTTCCATTTCAAATAAGTTTTCTCTATATTAAAGAAAAATTGATAAGTGTGTTCGGTATTGGTAATTATCTTATATTACATTGGTGAGTTTTTTTTATTTATTTCATCCATACACAACACAGGAGCCATCTCGTCTAGGATCACAAAAGGCAGTTTTTCATCATATCTCGTTCCACTTCGGAATCTTTTATCTGATACGCACCATCCAACGACTGTTTACCATCCTTCTGTCATCATCACTCGGTAAACACTGGTGGAGTTAACAAACAATACCCAACACCCAAACAAAACGGCCCTTTTCAGGGCCACCAAATCATTATCAAAGAGTTTTACGATGTAATACTTCAAACATATCCAAAATCAACAGATAGTCTAACGGAATCCTACGTCAACTATGCGGTTGTGTCTCGGACACGACCTTCCTGTGACTTTTTAGGAATTATATCTTCAGCTTTCGCTTATAATCAGAGAAGAGTGTATAGATCACGTTGGCCATGCTTCACTGTCAATTTTTCGTAAATTTGGGAAAATGTCGTCGAACGAAAAAGAGCGTCGTGAATTAATCCTGTGCACTCATTTCGAGAATCCGGAGTTGTCACATCGGGACATCGGTAAGATGCTGGGAATCGTCCAATTCACGGTCAGCAGAGTACTAAAACGATACTTCGAGAACCTAACCCTCGACCGGAAGGTGAAGAACGGCAAAATGGATGCTCCGTCAGTGAAAAAGATCACAAGCGCGTAGTTAAGCAGTTTAGACGTGATCCGAGAAGTTCGGTCCGGGATGTCGCCAATAAGCTGAATTTGTCAAGTTCATTCGTCCAGCGGACCAAGCAGCGGGAGGGCCTGCGTACATACAAGGTTCAGAAGGCTCCTAACCGCGACGAAAGGCAAAACATGGTGGGGAAGACGCGAGCCCGGAAGCTGTACACCGAATTGCTGACGAAGCCGCATTGCCTGGTAATGGACGACGAAACCTACGTCGAAGCGGACTCTCGTCAGCTGCCGGGCCTGTTGTTCTTCTCCGCAGAGGAGAAATTCAGCGTTCCGGAGGAGATTCGCAAGCAGAAACTATCCAAGTTTGCCAAAAAGTACATGGTGTGGCAAGCGATCTGCTCTTGCGGAGCGCCCCCTTCGTGATGACCGGCACGGTAAACGGGCAGGTTTACCTTAAGGAGTGCCTACAGAAGCGCTTACTACCACTATTGAAGCAGCACGAGGGCCCGACCATCTTCTGGCCGGATCTCGCTTCGTGCCAAATATTCAAAGGACGTGTTGGAGTAGTACGAAGCCAACGGGGTCACCTTCGTGCCAAAGGAAATGACCCACCCAACGCGCCGGAGCTTCGCCCAATAGAGAAATATTGGGCGATTATGAAGCAGGACCTCCGGAAGAACCCAAAAGTTGTCAAATCATAGGCGGACTTCAAGAGAAAATGGATTTCTGTTCAAAAAAAACTACAACCTGACGTTGTACAGAACCTTATGGACGGGGTAAAGAGGAAGGTGCGAGCATACGGGCTTGGGCTCGAAATATGAATAAAAAGAAAATGCCAAAAGTTGTTTAATAGTTTTTATTTTACTGTCTAAAATTTTCAAAAGTATCGGTCTACTGGGCGAATTTCCACAGCGTTTTTTCCGTGATGCAATTTGATGTGACACACCCTTTATATAAAAAATTTAAGATTTCAAGACAAATCGTTACCATTGGTAAGGCTATAATTTTTATCAATAAAAAAATGGAATAGAAAATCGAAATAAACTTGAAATGAAATTTAAGCGAACAAAATATAATTTCTTGATTTTTTCCTCAAAACCGGAGGAATGTCCACGTGGACAACAGGAGGAGGGGTATAAGGAATGCTTTTTCTGTCCACGTGGTATGTGGACAGCCTCTAATGACGCTAATTAATGCATACGTTGAGACGGCAAAAGTTCCACAGGGAAGGTTAACGACATTCAAGAAGAACATGAATATTTTTGGCACTGGTTACAAACCGTTTGACGGTTCTGGGTACCAGTGTATGTCACACGTACATATTTATCTGGAATGGTACAGATTTTTTTGTCATTTTTGGTACAGATTCTGTACAGTACAGAGTATAGATTTTTGTCAAAAAGTACAGATTGGTACAGATTTTTTCCGCTTGTGAAATTTATTACATTTGAACGAAGCTACATGACGACTTTTGCGCCGCAGTATCGCTTGGTGCTGCAGATCATGAACGCATTTACAATGCAATGATTGATCAGTTTCATAAGGACGAAAATCCTTACAAGCATCGTCTGAATTCGCGTCGAACGGTGTGTTTTGCCCAGCTGTATGACACCCGCCATGTTTTTGGTGCCAACATCTCAAACATCAAATGTATTTGTTTTCTTCAAAACAGCGATCCGCGTTGGCGGCATTGTGCTTCGTTTACTAGTTTAGGGGAGCGTCAACGAATAGCCGATTTTCAGTCGGAATGAACGTTTTCAAAATTAAAATTATGAATGAAAATTAGCTTTTCTATATCAAATTAGCATTCTATTTGAATTAAAAACATTTTTGTTTGCAGGTGGTGAAAAAGTCTCATACGAAAATTGTTTATGAAGACAATTTTATATTATAATAAAAAAAAATCAGCAACACGTTTGGAATTGTATAGCCATATGGTTTAATGAAAGTCAGAAATACGTGTTTCAAGTAATTAAATAACATGATGTGAAAATTTTCATTCAAATTTTAAAATTTAAAAACCGGCCTCGTGTCTTCTAATCTGATAGAGATTACATCAACGAGTGTGGGACACAAATTATGGCCCTAATTTGAAGTCGCCACCAAACGTCGACACCATCGCGAATTACCAATTTACCACCATCTGACATATCGTGATGTCGATGATGAACTTTTACATCAGAGGGATAGTGAGATATGCGATGACGGTAGGTAGAGTGAGATAGGGATAATCGTGTCATACACCTGGTTTTGCCCCAGAAACATGAAAAACCTGAATTCACGATACTATACGAATAGTTGAAAGATTTTTATTTGATTATTCTCACCAATTTCTGCGAGGAATCTAACGTTGTTTCAATGTCCAATGCTATTAAATTTGAAGATCATTTGAAAAGCGGCAAGACTTTTTGACGTAGGACTACGTCTTTCATTTCTATACCGGGGTGTAAAACCAAAGTTTCGAAAACGAAAGCGTTACGCCGGAGACCGAGATTTTGAGCGTTAATAGCTCCTAAACAACTGAACGAAATGGTATGATAAACACTTCATTCGAAAGATAAAATGTCTACGCGTTCTATACTTGTTACTTTTTGATCCAAAAACTTGTTTCAATAGTCTTAAAATTGCTTTCAAAGCAGGCTATTGAAATCACCAATCGGTATATAAGCGAGCGCCGCTCGGAAATCCACTCAGTTCTAATTGAACAGCGATTGGAGCATGTTGTCGCTGTTGTGGTGAAGCTAATTTCGTTTATCATGAAAGCGCTGATGAACGGTGTCACCAAGAGCCTGTTTGTGCACCTAAGGCCAGAAGGGAATCCATCAGGAGGAGAGTGATGCCATAAACGGTTCCCCGGGAAGATCTCGAAGCAGCCGCTACACATACACGCGCGGAATTCTTCCCGTTTGGATGCCATTCAGCATCGAGAATGTTCCGGAAGGATCTAATCATTTCTGGAAAATAATCTGCCAGTTCCTATGGGAATTTAAAAATACATTCATGTGAAAGGGTTTATTTTAATGTTTTCTAACCATATAACACAGCGATCAAACACATTTGATTTTGTAATTTTTCAACCAAGTGTAATTAACAGGATAGCTTCTGAAGATTATTCTTCCTCATCAATAGGATATTTCCGTATCCAATATTGTATGCGCCCGCAATCGATTATTGCTCAGTCGCCGAAAGTTCCGAGCCCAGAGAGTTCATTCCCCTCTAATTTGCCTTCCAAATTGCCATCGTAAACCACGCCTTCTCTCGATTCAATCACACACAAAAAGCATACTTAAGCGATTTTCTGGTGGTGAGATCCATTCATTTTTCGTGAGGACATCGACAAGACAACATCGTTGCTGAGGGTGCTGGACGGCGAAGGATCGAGATCTGCCCTGAAACGCAAGCAGTTTGTTTGAAACTGTGATGGAGCACAGAGAAGCCGTCCTTCAAGAGAAGAGAAGGTGACCATCGAAGCAGCCGCTACACACACACATACACGCACGGAATTCTTTCCGTTTGGATGCCATTCAGCATCGAGAAAGATCCGGAAAATAATCTGAAAGTTCCTCTGGGAATTTAAAAATACATTCATGTGAAAGAGTTTATTTGAATGTTTTCTATCTATAAAATATCCATATAATACATTTGGGTTTGTGATTTGTTAATCAAGTACAGTTAGCAGGAAAGCTTCTGACGATTATTCTTCAGAACAAGGTTTTACGTATCCTATATTGGATGCATAAAACCCTGTGCCTCCAACGTAACGCTCTCGTTTTCGAAGTCCCCCAAATATTCATTTATTCATACATTCAGAATGGATTTAGATTCAACTTCAAACAAATGATCTCTAAATCAACGATAGTCCTACGTCACCCTTGCGGTCATACCATAGATATAACCCACTTCCTGTTTTTAGGTTGGAATAGCAGCAGAAGAAACTATCAGAACAATCATTTTTTACGATACTCGCAGTTTTTCCGTGGAGATGATCAAGCAAATGAGAAATAGATTCGATTTTGTTGATTCGACGCTCTGCGGCAATGTTAAATCCCATTCAGTACCCTAAAGATAAAATTACTCCGTAAGGAAATCGTATTTTCGGGAAAAGAGCATGTGCAGGATTGGTGGACAAGAAATGGATGTCTACAAAAATTGACGGTTCGCTCGAATTTTCGGCGCTTCGATTTCTTGTTTGTAACGTTCTCACTATGCCTCACTCCTCGGCAACTGTCGAGCATTTTTTTCTGAATATAAAAAATAAGCTTCGAAATCGGCTCAGCATCGACACGATGAACGTTATTTTGAGATCAAAAGATTAATTAAATATCGTGGCGTAAACTCGAAAATTTCAATAAATAAAAAATATCAATAAGCATAATAAAACAAATATTTTCGATGGTACAGATTTTTGGAACAAAGTACAGATGAGAAAGATTTTCAACTCCTCTGGTACAGATTGAAATGTGGCAACACTGATGGGTACATATAACGAACGGAAGAGTTAAACTATCAAATTTCTGAACCTGAACAATGAAAAGAATTACATTAAAAAAAACAACTGTTCTGAACAATCATAGTTCTACCCTTCTACTTTTTGAAAATGATGGACACCCAAACCTATTTTTCTATGATTGATCTTTTGGAAGTTTCTGCGAGAAGATAATGTACCCTTTTCATTCCAGCGAGGACGAAAACCATCACAACCCGTTGGTTTCACGGTTCGATGACGACTTAGGAGGCGATGGTGCTGATCAACCTCAGCTCGTGCAGTCACAGCTTCCAAGGCCAACAAGTTTCCAATCACCAATCACCAAAGTGAATCCATTGCGACAGGACAGCCTAACGCCTTCCCCGAATCCTGCCGTCATAGACAGAGCGTTCTCTCTGTCCAGCATTGAACTAGAGATCGATCGGATGGATGCCTCAGGTGAAAAACCCAGACAAGTAGCGGTAGATGCGGACGGATCATTGAATGATAGTGAAAGCTGGACGCCGGACACGAAGGAACGTCGGTCTCCCGAGGGTGGAGAGGACGTTGGATCGAATGTTTCGGTAGCGTGTTTAAACAGTAGCGGAAGCGGAAGTGGGAAGAAGGTAAGTCGATGTTTTCATTTTTTCAGATAGGCACAAATCAAACGAGTCTTTTCTTATGTCTTAGAGCAAAGATAAGGACAAAGACAGAGAGCGTACCAGTAAGCACAAGAAATCGAAGAAATCAAGCCGAGAGAAAGATGAATCGAAAGAGGAACGACGTCGCAGCAAACGCAAAAGTCACGTCGATGAATTTGTGCATGAAATGAAATCTAGTGCCGAATATTGCGAAGATGCTTACGAAGCTATTTGAGATTATGAGTACAGCGGATATGTGAAGTCTGATCTGCTTGCGCCTATTATTTTATTTACGAGTTTTTATTTTTTTCCAGTTGACTTAACTCTCCATAAATATACATTTTTAACTTCTGCCTAAAGTGTAATTCCCTTTAAAGCGTAGTGAAAAAAACATAGTTATTAGTTATTATCCAAAAAGATGTGAACTAATCATTCAATGTACTTGAAAACAAGAATAGAAAACTACATTTTACGAACAGTTATCGGTCTCTAACGTGAACGAAAATGAATTATTCCGAAATCCCTTCCTGGTTTTCATTAGAACGGTAAAATGTCATTAACCTTACTTCCGTTTGCTGCGGCGTAGAAACAAAACGAAAAAAAAATACAACCCACTCAAACGGTGAAAGTGATGTTATTTCCCCTCACCATATGTGTGTCTGTGGAAGCAAACAAATAATAATATCCGTACCCCCGTAAAAGGTAAACGAGAGAATTCCCACGGTCATTTTTGATGTGTCCAAACAACCAACACCACTAGCGGCTTCATCCTTGGAGGGTGCCTCACACACTTCGTTCGTGTGCAACAACATAACAATAATGAGAGCGGCACCGCGGCTCTGGTTAATAAGGGTGAATACGTAAGAAAGCAGACAAAAAAGGAAAAAAAAGTCACAGGAGGGTTGTGTCCGAGACACGACCGCATAGTTGACGTAGGATTCCGTTAGGCTATCTGTTGATGCGAATTTAAATTGGACTAACAACACCTAATCTTATATGTAGAGCATATGGAAAATCACTTTCTAATATTTTCTAATATTTCTTCACTTTTCCAATTTTTCTCATTGTATAAACTTTCTTTGGGTGAGAATGAACATAACAAAACAGACAGCTTAGACCAAACGACCGTTCTCGAGCGGGAACACACCTTGGTTTTTATTTATGAAAATTGAAATAAATCGTTTCATGTATCAAGTTCTCGTGTGTGATTGTCCCTATATCCTTATACCCTCCTTCCCTTCCTTTGCGGGTAATTCGTCCCGTTGCTCTACACTTACACTTGTGTTAAATTTTTCACAATACACGATCGGTCATTGATATGAAATTTAACGAAGCAACCAACATTAAAGTTCCAGATTTAAATTTTATTTGCTAGCATTAATCGTATCACTCACCCGACTTGCATATATTTGCAATGCTGATTTCCCCCAGGCAGCTTGGTTTTGATGTCTCTGTTAGGGATCCGCCGCATGTGTCGTCAATTTCGACCAATCAGAAGTTGGTATTTCCGTTAGGGTAGGGGTTGAGATTTTTCAATTGTTCGATAGTTAGTTTCATGACATATTATTTTCTTCAATATGAAAAATTGTTATGGAGTGCCGAAATCGATTGAAGCAAAAATTTCATCAATCCATCATCGAATGACTGAGCAATAAGCGTTTGAAATTGGACAATTTTCACGATATACTCAATTTTCGATTTTCAATTTGTACCCCAATATGTTCCCGAAAGACGTAATCCTACGTCAAAAATAAATACATTTAAATTTTATCAATTCAAAACAGCCTTCGGGCCTGCTAGTTCGATTGGAGATTAATCTGCCTCCCTTAATGAATATTGCTCATGGCGTCGCTTGGTGCCGCCGAAAGCAGACTCGTTTGCTGAGGAGTGCTGAGCGACAATGAAAATGTCTTTCTAAAGGTAGGTCGAGAAAGAGTATGAACTAGTTTTCTTCGCAAGGTCCCTTCTCAGGGCTAGAGACGAATGAACGTAAAGTTTAAAGTCTCTATAATTCAAAAGAAGAAAAATATTGCTACCAGATGTCACGAACTTCGACATTTTTTGCTACTATGGTGCTACTCGCCCGTGTAGTTGGCGCAAAGGCACCGCAAAAATATTATTTTATAGAATTCCTTCATGCATTTGTCTGATACGGGCTGTGTATCGTTCGTTCTTGTTTTTGAAGGGACTTTAACCCAAAGGTCATTCGTCCCTAACGGGCTGTGTATGACTGGAGCGTTCCGTTATATACATGCATGCATATGTCCTTCGCTTCCTTTGCCATATCCAGTAAAAGGTGGTTGATGAAACGTATGGTTTTGACGTGATACGTTCCATGTTAGTTGTTAGAAGAAAATGTAAAAATAAACAGTATTTTTGATCGGTTTTATATAGTTTTTGTGGTAAGTGGAAAACAATAAAATAAACTCTTTTGTTTCAAAACAAATTGATAGTCCTGAGAAGGACTGGAATGGTTTAATGGATTGTACGGAATCTGCTGCGTTTCAGTCGGATATAGCAGTTTAGTTTTGGGAGCGGTAGCTTTTACGGATTCGCTGATGCTTTGCTTGACTTTGGCGCCATCGAATTCTGTGCGTCGATTTTCGAGGGTTTGATTGGCACCACCCCGACGAGCTAAACGACGGATAGGCGGGTGTGATACGATGCGACGCAATGCACTTCGCTCCTCTGCCTCCTTTGCCGCATCCAATTGTTGATGTGAAGAGGAGCGCACCAGCAATGCACACTAGATTTAATTCGATGCTCTCCGCTGCTTCCTCTTCTTTGATCCCTTTGCCGCACCGCATCCATCGTTGGTTACCGATGGCTTCCTCTCCTTTGCCGCACCGTATGGTGTTGGTTGATTTGTAGAACACTGCACACTAGAAGCCCAGATGTTTGCCGATCTGAGCGTTGAACGAGAATGAGAAATCCAAAAATGCTACCGTCCTTTTATATCAGTTGGTATGTGAGAAATAGGCGCCCCTCACTCGCTCGCCATGCAAATATTTGACTTATCGGGGAACGAAAGAAGCGAAGCAGGCGAAAAAGAAATGACGTCAATTTCGACCAATCAGTACCGTTTGGATAGGGGTTGAGATTTTGCAATTGTTCGATAGTTAATTACATGATATATATTATTTTATTCAAGGTGAAAAATTGTTATAGAGTGCCGCAATGTTTTGATATAAAAATCTCATCAATCCGTCATGAAATGACTGAGCAATAAGCGTTTGAAATTGGACATTTTTCACGATACGATCGATATTCGTTTTTCAATTTGTACCCCAATATGTTCCCGAAAGACGTAATCCTACGTCAAAAAAAGTCACAGGAGGGTTTTGTCCGAGACACGACCGCGTAGTTGACGTAGGATTCCGTTAGGCTATCTGTTGATAATCGATATGTTTGAAGAATTACATGGTTAAACTCTCTAATAATTATTTGGTGGCCCTGAAAAGGGTCGTTTTGTTTGGTTGTTGGGTATTGTTTGTTCACTCCATCAGTGTTTACAGAGTTATGATGACAGAAGGATGGTAAACAGTCGTTGGATAGTGTGTATCAGATAAAAGATGCCGAAGTCGAATGAGATATGATGAAAATACGCATGCCTTCAACCTGATATGTTGGGCTGTAAAATAAACATTGATACTAGAGATGAAACGGATATCCGGCCTTTCCGGCCAATATTTGCCATTCGGTCAGATGTCGGATATTGGAGAAAATCGCTAGCTAGCTAGCTAGCTAACAAAGCATAGCAAAATCATTAAAAATAAGGTTTGATAACTGAAATACCAGATTTTAAAAAAATCAAATTAATACTTACTCATAACATTCATTTATGAACTGTACTCAAAATTACCCGGTGGTAAATTATGATGAATGAATAATGAATTTTCAAAAATTGATGATGACAACCGATGACGCTTTGCTTCGTACACCAGGCTAACTTCAGAGAACAATCTTCGCTGTAATACTACTGCAAGGAGCTGATAAAGGATATAAATTCTAGCAATCCTTGCCCTTCATTGACTGCTTAGATTTTAATGACCACCAAATGTAAGGATCGTATTTGCGAGTGATTCTAAAGGTTTTCACATTTCGTTGATTTCGTTAACAACGGGATATTTTCTTGAAAACGACGCTAATTACAGGGTCTTTCAGATTAAACGCTCACACAAAAAAAATCGAATAGCTCCTTATAAATTCTTTTTTTTCCGCTCCGTCGATGGTAACACTGCATTCCCCACTTCAAGGTGATAATATTCGGCTACTCGTTCAGTCTGATCGGATGGTTTTTAGTGTCAAGATGTACAATTTACAAGAACGTGTATTTTTAGTGAAATCGTATTACTCGAGCAACCGAAGCCTTAATGAAACTTTTTCCTCTTATGGTTAGAATTTCAACATTTCTTGTCGTCGATTACTTCCTCTGGGGGTACGTAAAGGACCGTTGCTATGTTAATAAGCCACAAAACTTGGAGGAACTGGAGAAGAAATAGCTCCGATTTTCCACAGCATCGAAGTCGTAAATCACATCGAAAATGTCCCAAAATAAGCTTTGTTTTCGTTTTTTTCAAATAAATATCGATTTACTTTTGTAGAAGTTATTAAAATGTGTTGTGTGAGCGTTTGATTAAAATTTTATTTGCCACTTCGTTGAAACAGTCCCAAAGGCGTGTCGTGAGTTTCGTGTATAAGGTATTCTCTCTCGTTTCATTTACAGGTCTTGAAGAAGACGACGAGCTGTTACTCTCAGAAGATTTGTCGCAAAATATTTAATATACTCCAAAAACATTGCCAGCAAGACTGTTTACGTTTCAAGAACTTCTTAAAAGTCTGACTTGATCCTTGGGTCTCAGAAGGTTGCAATTAAGAAATTCTGATCTTCTCCTAAGTAATTGAATCCTTATCAGAAAAAAAACCCTGTTGAAGATTCCTTGCAGAAAACTTAATACTCTATTAGAGGATATCCATTTGAAACGGAAAATTTATTCATAGCTCATTATTTTTATGTAAAAATGTGTTTTTCTCCTCTAAAATGAAATTCTTTATTCGCTTCATGCACACACAGTGTCTTCCAGTTTCGTATTCGCGAATGAAAAGCCGAATATCCGGCTCCCGGATATCCGGTATCCGGCCAAACTACTATCCGTTTCACCACTAATAGATGCAAATTTCACTTCAATTTCTTCAGACCTTTTCCTGGGTGATAGAAAATCAGTTTTTGCGCATTCTTGAGTAATCATGAACAGTTTTGCATCCATTAAAAAAACGTTTTGCGTCGATATAACGTAACGAGAAAAAAAAAGTTGCCTTACATCGAGATATAACTGTATTTACTTTCTGAGTGTTCATTCAATCCAATGCGAATTTTAATTGGATTGACAACACCTAAGACTATATGTAGAGCATATGGGAAATAACTTTTTCTAATATTTCTTCACTTTTCCAACTTTTCTCACCGTATAAACTATCCTTGGGTGAAAAATAACACAACAAAACAGACAGCTTAAACCGAACGACCCGTTCTCAAGCGGGAACGCACCTTGGTTTTCATTTAATTATTATTATTTTTTAATTGAAATAAATCGTTTCATATATCAAGTCATTTTGAACACAACTGCTACCTTATAAAATTTTACACTTACACTTGTGCTAAATTTTTCACAATACACAATCGGTCATAGAAATGAAATTTCACGAAGCAACCAACATTTAAGTTTAAAATTTAAATTATATTTGCTAGAATTAATCGTATCACTCACCTTACTAGCAATATAAAAATGCCCCCGAGCTTGGTCTCGATGTCTCTGTTAGGGAACACATTTCGGTAGGAACAAAAGTTCCCCCTACTTTCATGTATTCACTTTGCCGATTCTCCCCAGGCAGCTTGGTTTTGATGTCTCTGTTTGGGAACCGCCGCATGTGTCGTCAATTTCGACCAATCAGAAGTGGATATTTCCGTTAGGATAGGGGTTGAGAATTTTCAATTGTTCGACAGTTAGTTTCATGACATATATTATTTTCTTCAATATAAAAAATTGTTATAGAGTACCGAAATCGATTGATGCAAAAATTTCATCAATCCATCATGAAACAACTGAGCAATAAGCGTTTGAAATTGGACAATTTTCACGATGTGCTCGATTTTCGGGTTTCAATTTGTACCCCAATATGTTCCCGAAAGACGTAATCCTACGTCAAAACTCTTGTAGCGAAAAGGAAGAGGACCTTCACTTGAGTAATCCCACGATGCTGCAAACTCTTGAGCCAGAAGAAAAGAAGACGGCCCCTTTGTTACCGTGTGAACTGTAAAAGGATATCACCAGAGGAAGTTGGGAAGGTTCTGATTGAGATGGGAGATTTGGTAAATGGTAAAATAAGAATGAAAACAAATCATGAAACTTTGCCAAAAATTAGATTTTCAATTTCAAGATAACCATCCAGCTAAACGTAAATATCCGTTGGATGGAAGTCACGGTGGCGTCTTCCAAAATACCTTTCTTTGGTTTTTCCTCTGATCACTAATTGATTTAGAGGCGTCTAACTGACGAAGTAACAAAACAAAGTGGAAAGTGAAGGGTCTGTTTATGGTGAGTGATGCTCTCAAGTAGCATATCGGTGTGTACCTGTCCCTTTCCCGTTCCCTCGTTTTCACTACCAACCCATAACTCATTAATGTATGGGAATGCTTCCTCTTAATTTCGCTCACCCGTACCATGTTTTTTTTGGTGTGATATGCTACGTGTGTTTCCAACAAGAAGAAACCTTGCGCAGGGAGGAAAAGTGTGGGAATTTACGCTACGACTTCTTCCCCTCGCTCCAACCCAAGGGACTTACTACGGTTTGTTTCCGATGGAAATGCGTGTTTGGAAATTCTTCTACATGGCTATTTTTTGTGCCTTCTGTGCTGACTTGATAGTGTGTATGTTTATCGCACTCGTGTATGTATTTGCATGGGGGGATCGCCGGATCACGTTTCGTGACAATGGTTGTTGAAAGCGGTGCACACATGAATGGATGAACTGCGTTTGGCCTCAAGTCGGCTGCTTTTTTCAGGATTGGGGCGGGTTTCAGCGTATGCTGCGTTGACAATTTACTTTCGCGGGGAAAGGTATTGCATTCGTGTGTAAATACCATGATCAACGGATTATATTTGAACATTTTAATATTTGAATATTTTTGGACATGGCATTTACAACTTGAATGCCCAACAAAGAATAACACATAAATTGAAATTGAAGATGACGAGTCGTCTACCGGTCTTATTTTCTGAAAATATTATTGTTAAAACACGCGAAACAAAGCGAATAAAACGAACGGCAGGAACGAATTATTTTGTTTCAGTGTTGTAACTCATGTTGAATCAAGAATTGAATTGAATTTATACAAGATATGGAATGATGAAGTAAGCATTTGACTAAATATACCTAACTAATTTTCAGTTCATATTTATTTCAACTAAGACAATTTGGCATCTTAACGATTTTCAATGGATATTCTTATGCTTATTGTAAAACGTACGCAACAACATGTCGAACTTCTAACCGATGCAGAGAAGGAGTCCACTCACGCTACGCTGATCGTCGACCCTCTGTTCATTTTGATCTTATTCAGTTTTTGTTGTTGTTGCTTTTTCTTTTTCGGCTTGCAAGCCAGCGAGCAACCTCACCAGCTCAAGATCAGACCAAAAGCACACAGCAGCTCATTTCTTCAAAGAAAGTTCATCTAGAACTGACACATGAATGGTTTAAGTTGGACACAATATACAATCCCTTTCAAGAAAAGTTGTTACGACATAGAAAAAATGAAAAATTTGGAGAAAAAATATTTTTCATATTTTTTGCGTTTGAGAAAATGGTGTTTCAAAATAATTTAAAATTTCTCTATTTCCCTCATCTATATTTCTAAACATATCAACCAGACCAAGTGGAGCATGGCATGGCGAGCACGGGGTGCCCGCGGAATTGCAGAGAGAGAGAGATAGCCACGAACCGAGTTAATTGGAGAAAAATTGTGAATCAGACCATGTTGTAAAGACGTTAATCCAAAATAAATAAAAAAAAATATTTATAAACATTGTTCCGTTCGTTTGTGTACGCGTCAGAACCTTGAAAAGTTCGGAACCGATTGAGCTCAAACTATAATGCAATGTACAAAACAAATACATTTAGGATTGTTATTACAACATGAAAAATTGAAAAATTCAACTCAACCATGCAACCACAATGTGCTACAGCAAAGCGTGGCAGGGAACAGTTAGTTGTTGATAATTTGATTCCAATTTACATTATTGTGATAAATGGAATGTTAACACGTTGAGCCCCGCGTCGTCGGACACGTTGAGCTTTATGATAGGAAACGCTGCCTGATTGGGACTGACAGTTACGAAATCAAAAAATGCAGTGGGAAAAGTGGAATAAACCGGTGCGTTTTATCCGCGAAAGTGAGTTCTATGGACATTCCCGAAATTTATCAGTGAGCGGTAAGCTTTTGCTCTTTTAACTTGTTTTGGTCGTGACTTTCGCATTATTTGGCCACTGGTGTACACGACCTTACAGATAGATAGTTAAATGATTCCTGTATTGATAAAACATGGTTATCATGCTGAAATATCTTTTTTTTGTGTTTGCATTAAATTTTTAGTCATTTATTGCGTTATCCAGAATTTTCGTAGTCCGCGAAAACCTTGCCATGCTATTCCGCGTATAATCGGGGTTCCACTGTACAGGGTAACTTCGATATAACGTAAATTTAAATTGTACGTTGTATCGAATTGTAAGTTATATCGAAGCATAATAAAGAACACAGAAACGTAGCTTATATTACTTTATTGTGTTGCTGTTTGAGTAAGATTAATGAATAAAATCAACTAGAAGGCGAAACCATCCTTACTCATGATGTACTGTTGATTAAAGATTGATTCATTTAGAATCAGGAATCACAAAACAGTCGTACTTCGTGATTGGTTAAAGGTACAAAACAAGTTTTAGTTTCAAAATACTTTTATAAAATACTAAAAATACTAAAAAAAATATATTCAAAAAATTATTCATTTGAACTTTGAAAATGTGTACGTTATATCAAGGTAAAATGTACGTTATATCGAGGGTGCGTTATATCGAAGTTTCTCTGTATATGGTTTGTTTTCGGATATTTTAAAAATGTAACTACTTTCTACCCGAGTTCCTGACTAAATTCTATGTGTACTATAAGTATCTTTGGGAGCTGGGACCAACTTTTATATTATGCAAACGCTCTCAAGAGCGGACTGAATGAAAAGCGCAGCAAGAACAATTTGGGACTCGAAGTGTTAATGATACTCAAAGGTGTATTCAACTAGGCAGGTTTTTTGTGTACATTTACTTCAGTGCATGGTGTTGCATTTTCTATTAGTAAAGTTTTGACTCAGAAGGGCAAACAGGGCGAGAGCAGGAGGTTTCTGATCGTCGTAACCTCTAATGACCCTTCCATCATTGATTTCGATCCAAAATTTTCGAATATATGGACAGGTTTTGGGCGTTTTAGAAGAGTCCCATCAAACTTGGTGCTGAAACAATATAAAAACAGGAAGTGGGTTATATCTATGGTATAACCGCAAGGGTGACGTAGGACTATCGTTGATTTAGAGATCATTTGTTTGAAGTTGAATCTGAATGAATGAATATTTGGGGGACTTCGAAAACGAGAGCGTTACGTTGGAGGCACAAGGTTTAATGCATCCAATATTGGATACGGAAATATCCTACTGTTGGGGAAGAATAATCTTCAGAAGCTATCCTGTTAATTGCGATTGATTGAAAAATCACAAAACCAAATGTATTTGGTCACAGTGTTACATGGATAGAAATCATTAAAATAAACTCTTTCACATGAATGTAATTTTAAATTCCCAGAGGAACTGGCAGATTATTTTCAGTAACGATTAGATATTCCCACATTTTCCTCGATACTGGAAGCCCACCAGTGGTTAATGCTAACTCGATAACCATCTGTTATCATTTGTTTGAAGTTGAATCTGAATTCATTCTGAATGAATGAATATTTGGGGGACTTCGAAAACGAGAGCGTTACGTTAGAGGCACAAGGTTTTATGCATCCAATACTGGATACGGAAATATCCTACTGATGGGGAAGAATAATCTTCAGAAGCTATTCTGTTAATTGCGATTGATTGAAAAATCACAAAACCAAATGTATTTGATCACAGTGTTACATGGATAGAAAACATTCAAATAAACTCTTTCACATGAATGTATTTTTAAATTCCCAGAGGAACTGGCAGATTATTTTCCGGATCTTTCTCGATGCTGAATGGCATCCAAACGGAAAGAATTCCGCGCGTGTATGTGTGTGTGTAGCGGCTGCTTCGAGATCTTCCCGGGGAACCGTTTGTGGCATCACTCTCCTCCTGATGGATTCCCTTCTGGCCTAAGGTGCACAAACAGGCTCTTGGTGACACCGTTCATTCGCGCTTTCATGATAAACGAAGAGTTTCACCACAACAGCGACAACATGCTCCAATCGCTGTTCAATTAGAACTGAGTGGATTTCCGAGCGGCGCTTGCTTATATACCGATTGGTGATTTCAATAGCCTGTTTTGAAAGCAATTTTAAGGCTATTGAAACAAGTTTTTGGATCAGAAAGTAACAAGTATAGAACGCGTAGACATTTTATCTTTCGAAAGAAGTGTTTATCAAACCATTTCGTTCAGTTGTTTAGGAGCTATTAACGCTCAAAATCTCGGTCTCCGGCGTAACGCTTTCGTTTTCGAAACTTTGATTTTACACCCCGGTATAGAAATGAAAGACGTAGTCCTACGTCAAAAAATAGTTGCTAGTGACGAAAGCAACAAAATTGCTCACTATGACAAGAAAAATGAACCACTGGACAGTTCTCGGTATGGGTTGCTCTCGGATGATTATCTGCATTCGCGCAGAACAACTGCCAAATTCACATACTTATCAGATCCTGGCAAACAAATTATGAAAAAATCAATTTGTGTTTTATTATTATTTTGGATAATGTTTTAGAAAGCATTGAACTGTATTTCCTAAACTCTTTTTTGGAAGGTTTAATGTCCCTGAAAAGCGCCTTGTTTTATGGAATGGTTCCAATTTATAAAACTTATTACTCGTGGTTTTGAAAAAAACCATTTCGAACGCCCTCGATGCCGCCTTGTTCTGGATTTGCCACCAAAGCAGTTTGTATAAAGAACAAACTTTTTTCTTCTGCTACCTGATGTCGTTTTGCGATTGCGTTTGCCACTCGCCACTCGCTGCAACTGCCTGTTGTCTTGATGTCCACCGAACCGAATGTGTTCTGTTCCGAATGCGGGTTTTCTTATCGTCGCGAGCAGCTTTGCTAGCTAACTCGATCTCTTCGGCGGCCGAAACTATATAACGCCGGCTAGGTGGACTGGTGCACTGGTACTAACGCGCTCGGCCTAGCTACCCTTGCGGGGAACTCCAGATCAACACGGTTCGAGCGGGATTTTGCCTTTCCCTTCACTTTTCCTCCTTTACCATGTCCAGCCATGGCTGCTTGGGTTGGTTTGTTGATGTGTTGTGATGCGAACCGATGTGGTGTACGGTTTGAATGAGAATGATCGTTACGGCAGCGGAGCGGGGATTTTTAAGCTGACTGGCTGGCTCGAGAATTACGCATGTGTGAGACTGCGACCAATGTTTCGTTCATTTTTTTCTTTTTCCTTTCCAATCGTGCTTCATTCTATTTCGCTGCTGCTCTGGTTGCCCGTTTTGGTCGGTACGATTTGAGGAGCACAAAATGGACCAATCAAAAATGGGCACACAGTGCATTTTGACAATGCTTGATATTTCCCAATTATTCAATTATTTATCTCAAGAAAAATGAAATGTTATTCGTTATGATAGTTGCGTAGATATATTTCCTATCAATTGATGCAAAAACCTTTGCGATCTATTGAGAAATGCTCGAGTTATAGGCGTTCCAAATCTTGCATTTTTTCCTACTTGTTCAGTGCCTAGATTTCCATTTCACCCCCTATATCTTCCGGTTAGACGTAGTCCTACGTCAAAAATCATCGAATAAAATGCTTTTCAAATTAAGCGAGTAAGAATCAAACTTCGGACTCTATACAAAAATCAAATTTCGGACAGATTGAATTCAAATTTCGGACACTTTATTTTGTAATTTTTTCAACGAAAATTCCATTACACTTGATTATATTTTATAGTCAACTACGAAACACTTACCAATCAATCACAGTAACCTGATAACGATGATGAGAACTGATGAAACACGAGAGAATGTGCTCACGCTAAGAAAACGTCAAACACAAACGATAATGAGTAGTGCTATTGGATTTGTTCTTACTATGTAATAATTCAAATGTAACTCTCAAATGGAGTGATAGTGAAACCAAGGGATTACTCTAAAGAAGTAATTGTGATATTAATTTTATAGTTATATCATCAGTGCATTAAGCATTTCAAGATATTAGAACAAATTGTCCGAAATATGATTCAGAACGGTACACATGACGAGTGCAAAGCAAGCAAATTGAACGAGTTGTGGAAATACTCGATAATGGAATTTTGATTCGACTTTTTGGTGAAACTGGTTACTGGTTACTTTGATGGTTACCAGTAACCAGTTACTTTGATGTATTTGAAAAAAGAAAAAAAACGATGTTCTCAGGGGCCCACATACCACGTGGAAATCTTTAGGGAGGGGGGATATACAAATATCCATATCCGTGGACACGAAAAATAAATATTTTTTCAAATATTATCACCTTATATATCTAAATCAAATAACAACTTTTCTGTATTCAAGAATTTTGAAACTTTGCGCTCAACCTGAGTATCACGTAATTTTCAATAAACGGATTGAGCTGCCTTAGTGCTTCATATATTTTTCTTTAATATCTGAGCTCTTTCACTGCAATCTATATTTTGAAAATAACTCACGTAAACTGTGAATAATCATGCGATTTTCAATGATCCTATGACTTATAGTTAAGGGCTATGCATAGACGTTCGCAGTCCAAAACATGAAAAATAACGATTTCATAACGGTCGAGTTTTCATGATATTATATAATTTTCTACAGATTATGTTCTATCTCGAGAACAGTTAGTCTCAGGTTAATAATGTCTGTATAGTATGAAACCAATTTTTAGTATTACTTTCTTCGAAGAGTTACAATTTTTCAGAGTATTTGAATTCCGTCAGTTTCTAGGAATTAATATTTAAATTTGCGTGAGATGGTACATGCACCGTTAGTCGCCAAACTTTATTCAATTGATCTAGTATTCTCATTTTTTTTCACTAAATTTCGCATAAAACGCAGCTGTAAAAAAATTAAATTGATGGAACCATGAACCATTTAGAAGTGAAAAATGAAATTAATTGTATTCGTTATTGATGGGTTTTTGCTTGTTTTCCTACAAAAATGCACGATAGACATGATTGTTTCTATCAAAAAAATCGACCAACCATTCTAAAATTCCTACCTCGACACCAGAATGCCTCTTGTTATCTTCCACTATTTAAAATTTTCATTACATAATATTACACTAAATTTCCCCATCTTTCAAATGATTGCAATTAAATCGTTCTAAGAAGCGTGCTATTGAGTTGGAGTCAATTTAAGTCAAAAAATAGGTATCAAGAAAAGTTCAATAATTCTTTCATAGTTGAGATTTGGGCTTGATTTTGTAGTGAGAAATCAACGAATCGTGAGTCGTCTGATGTCTTTTTTCCCCGCAAGCACTTTGAAAATCATCTAGACACTCAATGCAGAATGGTCGACAAGGATTTGAAATATACACCCTTATTCTCATTTACGGCCGTATCCGTATATTCATTCGTCGGATACGATACGTCGTCAAAGAAAAAACTATCCTCATTTACGGCCGTATTTCTGTGTACTAGATTTGTTTGGGTAAACTTCATTAACGACATCCATGACTGATGTTTTTCATTTTAAACATCGGCATCAAAGAAACATCGGTTATGGTGAAATTATGACGATCTTCCAGCTGCTTCGCAGCATTGTTCAAAGCACAAATATAAGCATATTATCCAAAGACATTCGACGCTCATATGGAGAAACATTTGGAGTGAGTATTTTCACATTGGTAAAATCTATTGAAAATAAAGAAAACCCATTGTAGAAGGAAGCAATTTCCAATGTGACATGGAATTCGAAACTAAAAGAGTTGGACAAACACAAACGTCTCGAGCATCGCGACTTGTATGCGACACATGTGGATTATCTATCGAGCAGAAATTTGCCCTAGAAACTCACAGGAAGCGACATGAGAATGTGAATATATGGAGTGAATGTATGGAGTACAATGGAGTACTACACTCGTCCGGAAATGTTTCCCTACGTGAAACAAGTCCACCTGAATGCTTTCCAAGTGAAATGTCCCTATTGCGGGCTAAGCTTCTAGACGAAATAAATATCGAACAATTTGACTTTTAGATTCAAGTATATTTTGTCTGTAACATTTGTTTGCAATCATACAATTCAAAAGACAAATTTCGTATGCGTAATCCGTACAGCTGCTGTTGGACACGGTCATCTTGATCGGGGTGCCATCAGGAATGGGTATTTTACCATTGCTCATTGGGGAACATCCCACCGAGGCGGCACTCATCGAGAGATGATGGTTCCCTTTCAGATGGTTAGTAGACTGTTTCGCCTGATATGTGGATATTTTTCGCGAAGCGATGACTTTCTGCACCGGTCGTTTGTTAGGTGTCGAAGTGGTACTGTTACCGTTATTGTTGGCACCTTCAACAAACGATGGCAAAATGTTTCGAACCTATTATGTCACCACCACTGAGCAGACCTGAAAGACCATTTGCACCTGCAGATGAGAACAGAGGACACATTAGAATGACCAGCTGTACCTGTTCCTGCTGTTGGTGCACTGAAGCTAGTGGTTGTTGTTTTGAATGGTGGTGGTTTCCCACTGAAGCCTGTTTGAATTGAAATGGGCGACCATTTGGGCGAATAGATACCGCCACTATCGTGCGAGTTTTCCTGAGACCAACGCTTACCGTCGAAACCACCATCGCTTGTGTTATATCCAGAATCTTCGTGAGCACGTCTGTTCCGGGTACCGTCCAACAGACTTCTGGAGTATTTTCTCGACGAGAATGCCGACCTCTGTAGGGTAGCGTCCCATCGAGACCACTCTTCGATTTCTCCTCTTTGGCTGCCGTTGTTTCTAGATACTTGAACACGAGACCTCGAACGCAATGTTAGAGGTAAAAGTTTTACATGAGAATAATTGAGACAGTTTTGAGTTAATATACGAGATGCTAACGCTTGCTGGTGATGAGCGTCAACAACGGCTTTTCCAAAAAATATTTAGCGATTGCAGTCTCAAAAAATAACAAAACAAAAAGAATGAACATTCGTTTCTGTAATTTACAAACAATCGTCTTATACTAAGAAACACGGTGGGAAAATCTACCACAAATTAATCAATGCAATTTTGCAAAATATAAATCAGACAGTAAGAATTTGTATAAAAATTTCGCTTGCATAAACAATGTGACAATGATGAAACGAAGCACGTTATTATAAAAGATAATAAAATAAAAAAGAACAACCACAAACATGTAAAAATGTGATCACGAGGAACGGTAATATATAGTAGAAAACAGCATTAAATTTGAATGTTGTAAAAGATAACCATTTCTGCAATGGTAAATGCATTGTAAGAATCCAGTTCTCTCGTAACAAGTAAGAATTGATCTGTAGAATTCGATGTTTTCTAAGAACTTCTAGCGCCCATGAGACCACCACGTTCCTCTTGATACAGTTTTTGCGTGACGGAGGGTAGTTGCTCCTGCAGAGTCGGCTTTGCAGAGAAATATGTACCATTAGGATATTTGTCATCGACTGGGAACAGTTAATTGAAGGGATTACAATTGTTAGCAGTTCGGCTAAGAACCGAAAGACTTCGCTGCATATTCGGACAAATCGATTGCTGAGCAATTATGTATTTGTTGACTTGATATCGTGCTAGCATATCGATTAATCGATTGAAGGCAGTATTCGTCTCAGAAATGATGATTATTCGGTCCAATTAATTAGTCTGCAAACTTCGGTTAAAACGTTGATGGTAGTTCTGCGGTGTTTGGTTGCGATCGTCCTCGTTCATTAGTTGAACAGAACGACTGATCATACGCATTACGTCTGCTGAACCATTTGCTAAAGTGCGAACCTGGTTTATTCGCCTCAAGCAACGAATCAAGCTTCATGGATTCCTCAAAGGTCATATTGTTCATATTCAGGCTAGCTTGTCTCGGTTGCTGATGAAATTTAAGGTAAGAATCATTAAGCTTTTCACCGGTCATTTGATTTTGTCGGGGTGCTACGAGCTGGCGGTGGTGAGTTAGTATTGGATGAAGCAACACTTTCAATATCATGTTCACGTACGGATGTGTCACTCTAATTCGAGATACTGTTACCACGTTCACCTTGCGCGTGTTCATAGTGATTCATCATAAAACGATATAGGTTTCTCGGAACTTTTACCGGTATTTTTTGCTTTCTCCAATGAAGATGACGAGGTGTTGATTGAGGCATCTTCGTCGAACCCACCAAGCTCGATTGTGTCCAGGCGAGAGGTAGGTCCTGCCGACACCCATTTTGGCACTTCCTCGTTTGCTGTATCTCGGTGTTGTTGTTCATCTGCACTTATGAAGTTTTTTCATAATAACATGCTGGTTTCGGTTGGTAAACTCGTAATTGTGACGGAACCTTGGAGCGACGAAAGTTAATTAAGTTGATTAAAGCCAATTAAAATCGTTTTTAGGTCCGGTTTATGTTCATATAGTTTGTCATACCTTCGCTTCTATCAAATCCATAGTCTTTCGAGTTAACTTTGAAACCTTTTGGATTGTAGACTTTTCTCAATTTATCAGGTCCAAATGGCAAAATTTGACACAATATGGTCATCTGCTTCTCCCGGATGGCGGTTGCAGAGCAGGGATTTTCTCAATGCGAACAGCTGACTATTCGTATAGCGAATAGTGCAGGTATACACGGGCTGTATGTCTAATAGTATGATAGCCGGCGATTCGCAATTTAGAATAGGCCAATCTAGTTCCTCTTGCAGAAGATTTTATGCGTTTAACAATTTTGCACAATCAATTTATAAATTTAACACGTTCGATATGAAAACACCTCCTAACTGTCAACGATGTCGATAATGTAGTATACCAATAACTTGATCTAGTACGACTGTAAATTGAAAATACGACGAATGGCTCGTACGAAAACAAGGATGGGATTTGCGTACGTTTCCTATTCGTTCGAAAACTATGATAAGGGTGATAATAACTTATTTTAGTATGCTTTTCATACCCTCTGAAAATTCTCTGAACTATGGCGGAATAGGCTTCGTAATGACCTAATGACTGGCGGTGAATTGAAAATCAAGAGTGAAGATGAACCGGCATTTTCTGTTATCAATCATAATTCGGAGCTAGCAAAGAACTGCACTCTACAAAAATGCAGAATGCGACATCGAAAATTGAACTGGATCTTGTAGAGAACGTTTTCAAGTTTTCACAACTGTCCATCGATTTGCTGTGCGATCGTTATGTCACAAAATATTCATAATCAAAAACGAAAGGATAATTTTTCATTCGGTCGAGAATATCTCTGTTGTGAAAGGTTCTAATAAGGTAAAAGTTTCTATAACACGATCCATTTTTAGGAGTGTTTTCATCTATTTTTCAACAATTTTACTAGGTTATGTAATTTGCATTAGATATTTGTTAGATTTTCAACTTTCCCGTTTTGACTTGTTTTTCACACTGTGTTGCGTTTGTTAATATTTCCGATTACAGGTTACAATCGCATTTTAAGCGATGATGCCTCGGTATGTCCAATTAGAGGCAAATCGCTGAATTTCTAAATTAAACTCATATGAAACATCTGCTTTGTTTTGCTTCTCATTTTCCTATCATAAAACCGCATAAGCCACAGCAAAACAGGTACACCAGAGAGCAGCTAGTAAAATTTGAAATAAAATAAACTTAAATGTGTTAAAATGGAATTAGAAAATTGGAAAAGAAAGAATGGAAATTCAAAAAATCCAATTGGACAAATTTAATAAAAACGTGACCTGTTTTCTGATTTGGCATCCTCACTGAAAAACGCAGCACTACATCGAAACGAAACGAATACGGAATAATTTGTTTCAGATGTTTTTCCTAAAGATGAATATAAAAGGTGAATATTTTTGAAATAAATGGAAAAGTCATATTACTTCAAAATCAATACAAACGATTATTCTAGTTCGATTATACAAAAACCAGAATAAAATGGTACCAATTAAAAAATTGTTAGCTTATAGCTTTTCGAAGTGCTCATAAAAACGCCTACTGATAGGTGGATAAGTCTCTCCGGGAGATTCTCCCCCTTTTTGCATTTTCTCCCTCGTCGATCTGATTGTTTACATCCTGTGTGAGAATGCGGTAGCGACGAACGACGATTTCATGCGTATGTGTGCGCGCGCCTACTTTGGGTCAGCTGCGCCTGCTTCGTTCCATGCTTGGATTGCCTTTCGGTGTGTGTTTATGCTTTGGCTGCATGTTCTCTTGTATGCTTCGCCGAGCCGTGGTCCGTTCTGTGTTCTGCGAGCGTGGGAAAAAAGCGATCAAGTGAGATGGAAGTCAAATCTACAGCGCATACACATACTCACGGGTTAGAACAAGACCGGCCAGAACGTGGGAACCTTTTTGCTAGATCAGGATAATAACATGAATTAGGGCCGCGTGTGAAGATATGCGCGAAGCAGACAGAGGTGGTCGAGGGCAAGATTTGATCACATAGCATCACACTCTCGTGCCGTTCGGAACGCATTCTCATTTTGGAAGTGAACGGGGATAGGTCGGGTTCGTCGCGTGGAGGAGTTCAGATCGTAGAACGGAAATACAGGAAGTCGTACGGAAGTTACTGGAAGTTGTGGGTCAAGGAAGTTGTTTAGTGTAACGGCAGATTTTGACGAGTGAACATGTCCAATCCAAGAGATAGCGATCATCACGGGGGCGATGGACGTGATGCAGAGAACTATCTGAGAAGGATTAAAGCGGAGATCAGAAAGGTGCGTTATGGAATGTGTATTCTGAAGAGCAAGTGTTGTGCCAGTGCATTAGAACTGCTAAGTGGTGATCTTTTGAGTCATTGAATTTTGAAGTTATTGCAATGAATTTGAAAGCGATTTTGTCCTCAGACGGAAAATCGTCAACTTGAGTTATAAGATTAAAAAAAAACAAGAAAAAAACATTTGCATCGAAATGGATTCGAAATAAGTTAACATTATTTCTTGTCTATCCTTGCAGACAAATAAACCAATTATGGAAAAAAAGCGTCGAGCTCGGATCAACAATTATCTGAACGACTTGAAAGCCCTGCTCTTGGATGCGATGAAAAAAGATGTAAGTTTCACCACTAACATGCTTCCCAACTCAACCGTCATTCTCACCATTCCGTCAAATTACAGCCCATGCGCCACTCAAAACTAGAGAAGGCTGATATCCTTGACCTAACGGTGAAATATCTTCAAGATCTGGAACGCCGCAAGCTGTCCATTGCGATGGCTGTAGATCCCTCCGTGGTGGACAAGTTCAAATCTGGCTACAACGAGTGCGTGGATGAAATTGACAAATATCTCAACACTGTTCCTGGAGTCGATAACGGGATGAAACAACGCATCTCCAATCACTTGAAAACGTACCTCAAATACCAGCGATTCCCACAACCGGGAGGCAACCCTTTCGGTGGTCTCTTCAGCAGATCAACTGACGAGATCAACAACAACGGTCGGCTGGCCATGGACGGAATGCCACTGATCCCATCGCTGCTGCCTAGTGGCGAACTTGCCTTCATAATGCCTCACACCGGTGGCAACAGTCTACCATTCCTGCCGAGGTTTCCCACCGGTGCACCTGGAGTTCCGTCGCTTAGTTCCAGTCACTTCAAGCCAATCTCCAGCCAGGAAAAGCAGCAATACGCACCGAGTCCACCTTTGAGTCCGGTATCCGATCAGGATAGCATGAAGGATTTAAAGGATTTAAAGACACCCCTCGTGAAGACGCGGCCCACACTGATGGAAAGTTTGCTGAGTGTCTTCCCAACGCCGCCCACTCCAGAGGAAAGCAGCAGGATCTCGGCCTTCAGACCGAATCATAAACTAATTGATCGGATACGATTGCATCAGGAGGACACGCGGTCTACGCCGCAACGCGCAAACGAAGCGAAAAGACGGAAGGTGGAGAAAGAGGAGGAATTCAGCGACAGCAGCGATAGTGAGGAAGACGAGGAAGAGAATGAGGCGAAAGAGAGTGGCAGTGGGGATATGTGGAGACCATGGTGAAGCGCTCAGTGGCAGCTGTTTGTCGGCAGTTATTTTGTGATAGGGGATAAGAACGTTATGTAAGAGTGAATTATACGCCTCGGATGCTTTAATTTTCCAGAATAATAGCTTTAATAGTATGTAAGCAATTGACAATATATTGATTGGAATGTGATAAACATGTTGATTTTTCAAATTAATTCTACACACTAATGATCAACATTATCAAAATGTGTCATTATTGTTTCAGTGAAGGATGATTAGTACGTGCTTGAGTCAGAACTCTCAGTTCATGTCCTGGATTTGGTTTCCGGATTAAATTGCCGCAGAAAAGACTGCAACAGAAACAACTACTCAAAAAAACAGGAAGTGGGTTATATCTATGGTATAACCGCAAGGATGACGTAGGACTCTCGTTGATATAGAGATCATTTGTATGAAGTTGAATCTGAATTCATTCTGAATGAATGAATATTTGGAGAACTTCGAAAACGAGAGCGTTACGTTGGAGGCACAAGGTTTTATGCATCCAATATTGGATACGGAAATATCCTACTGATGGGGAAGAATAATCTTCAGAAGCTATCCTGTTGATTGCGATTGATTGAAAAACCACAAAACCAAATGTATTTGGTCACAGTGTTACATGGATAGAAAATATTCAATTAAACTCTTTCACATGAATATATTTTGAAAATTCCCAGAGATTGGCAGATTATTTTCAGTAACGATTAGTTATTTCCACATTTTCCTCGATACTGGAAGCCCACCAGTGGTTAATACCAACTCGATAACCACCTGTTAATAGCACTTGATTGAAACATATTTGGTCACACTGTAACATGGATAGAAAACATTCAATTAAACTCTTTCACATGAATATATTTTGAAAATTCCCAGAGGAACTGGCAGATTATTTTCAGTAACGATTAGTTATTTCCACATTTTCCTCGATACTGGAAGCCCACCAGTGGTTAATGCCAACTCGATAACCACCTGTTAATAGCACTTGATTGAAACATATTTGGTCACAGTGTTACATGGATAGAAAACATTCAATTAAACTCTTTCACATGAATTTATTTTGAAAATTCCCAGAGGAACTGGCAGATTATTTTCAGTAACGATTAGATATTTCCACATTTTCCTCGATACTGGAAGCCCACCAGTGGTTAATGCCAACTCGATAACCACCTGTTAATAGCACTTGGTTGAAACATATTTGGTCACAGTGTAACATGGATAGAAAACATTCAATTAAACTCTTTCACATGAATATATTTCGAAAATTCCCAAAGGAACTGGCAGATTATTTTCCAGCAATGATTAGATCTTTCCGGAACTTTCTCGATGCTGAATGGCATCCTAACGGAAAGAGTTCTGCGCGTGTATGTGTCGATCCTTCGCCGTCCACCTCCTCCAGCACGTTAGGCAACGATGTTGTCTTGTCGATGTCCTCACGAAAAATTAATGTGTCTCACCACCAGAATATCGCTTAAGTATGCTTTTTGTGTGTGATTGAATCGAGAGAAGGTGTGGTTTACGATGGCAATTTGGAAGGCAAACTAGAGGGGAATGAACTCTCTGAGCTCGGAACTTTCGGCGACTGAGCAATAATCGATTGCGGGCGCATACAATATTGGATACGGAAATATCCTACTGATGGGGAAGAATAATCTTCTGAAGCTATCCTGTTAATTGCGATTGATTGAAAAACCACAAAACCAAATGTATTTGGTCACAGTGTTACATGGATAGAAAACATTCAATTAAACTCTTTCACATGAATATATTTTGAAAATTCCCAGAGGAACTGGCAGATTATTCTCAGTAACGATTAGATATTTCCACATTTTCCTCGATACTGGAAGCCCACCAGTGGTTAATGCCAACTCGATAACCACCTGTTAATAGCCGCGCGTGTATGTGTGTGTAGCGATGTCTTCCCAGGGAACCGTTTGTGGCATCACTCTCCTCCTGATAGATTCCCTTCTGGCCTAGGGTGCACAAACAGGCTCTTGGTGACACCGTTCATCCGCGCTTTCATGATAAATAAAGAGCTTCACCGCAACAGCGACAACATGCTCCAATCGCTGTTCAATTAGAACTGAGTGGATTTCCGAGCGGCGCTCGCTTATATACCGATTGGTGATTTCAATAGCCTGTTTTGAAAGCAATTTTAAGACTATTGAAACAAGTTTTTGGATCAGAAGGTAACAAGTATAGAACGCGTAGACATTTTATCTATCGAATGAAGTGTTTATCATACCATTTCGTTCAGTTGTTTAGGAGCTATTAACGATCAAAATCTCGGTCTCCGGCGTAACGCTTTCGTTTTCGAAACTTTGATTTTACACCCCGGTATAGAAATGAAAGACGTAGTCCTACGTCAAAAGTGTAGAAGTGTATTTAAAAACAAAAATTAACCGGGCAAACGTATGCCGTCCGATGCTCGCTAAAGTTCGGTCGGTAATTGCTAACTAACCGGGCAATTAGTGGAACCCAGGTTTGCATGCTTCCGACGGCGGGTCGGCGGTGGACTCGGATCGCGTCATCTTGGGGGCTTAAATCGCCTCGATTCCTCACACTCGTTAAATGAGGACTTCGTCCCCATTACATTGACCTCAGAATAAATTTCGAAAAACGAAAACGAGAAGGAAATGATAGAGGAAATTTGGAAAATCGAAATTTTTTTTCGATGCCTAATGACGTCGAGATCTGGTGTCATCTCGAAAAAAGACGGGTGGGTAATGTCGGGGACATAACCGGAGTGACGTAGGACTATACAAAGGGGACAGCTTTTGTTAAATATATATTTTAAATATATTGTTTTATTTTCTTCTTCTACATGAATACCTACCTATCTACCTGAAAAATGGATTAGTTTACTGTTTACTCTTTATGAATATGTTGATGGTTCTGAAAAGAACCTTTGGTGTTGTGTTTTTGTTATCACTCGATATTCCCATCTTGTTCGGTTAAACCTTCCTGTTTAGCTATTGCGTTTGCCACTCGCCACAGCTTTTACCGTTGGAAAATTTCTTCCCATCCAGCTTTGTGACATGTTGTACAGTAAATTACATTCAATGCGACGTGCCGAAGCGCCACTCAGTGTCGCATTGGAGGCGATTTTAACCTGTAATTGAACATTTGCGATGACAGTGGTACAGTGTCGACTTTCAATGTGGGGTCATAATTTGGATCTCTATGTTTACAAAAATGTCCAACTAAATAAGTCGCATTACATGTGCGTCCAATTAGCTAAATGTCGAACTAATTGTAAATTACTGTACTTTCAATCTGGAAACAATTTAAGAATTGGTGAAAATTGTATAATCAGGAAAGCTCAATAAGCTATCAATAAGCTCAGAACAACTGCCAAATTCACATACTCATCAGATCCTGACAAACAAATTATGAAAAAATCAATTTGTGTTTTATTATTATTTTGGATAATGTTTTAGAAAGCATTGAACTGTATTTCAAAAACTCTTTTTTGGAAGGTTTAATGGCCCTGAAAAGCGCCTTGTTTTATGGAATGGTTCCAATTTAGAAAACTTAGTACTCGTGGTTTTGAAAAAAAACCATTTCGAACGCCCTCGATGCCGCCTTGTTCTGGATTTGCCACCAAAGCAGTTTGTATAAAGAACAAACTTTTTTATTCTGCTACCTGATGCCGATTTGCGATTGCGTTTGCCACTCGCCACTCGCTGCAACTGCCTGTTGTCTTGATGTCCACCGTACCGAATGTGTTCTGTTCCGAATGCGGGTTTTCTTATCGTCGCGAGCAGCTTTGCCAGCTAACTCGATCACTCGATCACCCTTGCGGGGAACTCCAGATCAACACGGTTCGAGCGGGATTTTGCCTTTCCCTTCACTTTTCCTCCTTTACTATGTCCAGACATGGCTGCTTGGGTTGGTTTGTTGATGTGTTGTGATGCGAACCGATGTGGTGTACGGTTAGAATGAGAATGATCGTTACGGCAGCGGAGCGGGGATTTTTAAGCTGACTGGCTGGCTCGAGAATTACGCATGTGTGAGACTGCAACCAATGTTTCGTTCATTTTTTTCTTTTTCCTTTCCAATCGTGCTTCATTCTATTTCGCTGCTGCTCTGGTTGCCCGTTTTGGTCGGTACGATTTGAGGAGCACAAAATGGACCAATCAAAAATGGGCACATAGTGCATTTTGACAATGCTTGATATTTCACAATTATTCAATTATTTATCTCAAGAAAAATGAAATGTTATTCGTTATGATAGATGCGTAGATATATTTCCTATCAATTGATGCAAAAACCTTTGCGATCTATTGAGAAATGCTCGAGTTATAAGCGTTCCAAATCTTGCATTTTTTCCTACTTGTTCAGTGCCTAGATTTCCATTTCACCCCCTATATCTTCCGGTTAGACGTAGTCCTACGTCAAAAAAATGTTGGCCGAAAATCGACCTTCTTCGAAACTTCGAAACTTCTTTTTCCTTTCCAATCGTGCTTCATTCTATTTCGCTGCTGCTCTGGTTGCCCGTTTTGGTCGGTACGATTTGAGGAGCACAAAATGGACCAATCAAAAATGGGCACATAGTGCATTTTGACAATGCTTGATATTTCACAATTATTCAATTATTTATCTCAAGAAAAATGAAATGTTATTCGTTATGATAGATGCGTAGATATATTTCCTATCAATTGATGCAAAAACCTTTGCGATCTATTGAGAAATGCTCGAGTTATAAGCGTTCCAAATCTTGCATTTTTTCCTACTTGTTCAGTGCCTAGATTTCCATTTCACCCCCTATATCTTCCGGTTAGACGTAGTCCTACGTCAAAAAAATGTTGGCCGAAAATCGACCTTCTTCGAAACTTCGAGCGCTTTGAGGCAACCCTAAATCATGTACGATTGAGCTGAAACTTTGCACAGGTAATTTTTTGGGCCAATAAACAAAATGTACATGGTCGGTTTTTGAAATTTGCCATGACCATCTTCGCTGCCACCCTAACGTACAAAAAATTGTAAGCGGTTGTATCTAGGACACGACCGCATATTTTCGACGTTGAACTACGCAATTATATTATGCAATCCACTTGTTTACCATGCATCGACATTTTTGTAATAGATTATGTTCTTCGTTACAAAGAAATTTGAAGAACGTCCTTTTACGTTCGATATGATGCCTAGGACTACCAAACTATGTGAACGGAAGAATTGTCAAACGATCATTGTATTTTACATTTCCCTCCGAAATTATTGCACATCTCATGTTTACGCGAATGTTCATTCAACTCTAGTATCTGAAATGACGATTTTCCCGGGCTTCTCAGTTTAAAAGTACGTTTCAGGGAAACATATTCCGGTCTGCACAACGACAAGCGAGTACAAAAGTACTCAACACCAAAAAATACCCCCGACTTGCATGTACAGTCAACCCTCCTATAACGCGGTACTCTGAGAACGCGGTTTCCATATAACGCGGTGATGAAATTGCGACAGCCCTCCTATAACGCGGTACTCTTATAGCGCGGTTTCCGTTCACCACGTCTTATCAGTTCTTTTCGTGCAACCAATGTATGATTTTTACTGAATATGTTTATATAAACATTCAAGATAATTTCTTAGCCGTTTACGACATCGGTTTCAGGCGAGCTCCGGCTTATGCTTCCTTTACAATGCAGGCTTTTAATCGCATGCGATATACTCACTCGCGATATTTTTCAATGCAGCTCTCTACAATGGTTAGCGATATCGCGCGATAATCTGTCATAATCTGTCTGTAAAACCTGCATCCCTCTAATCATACTGTCATTATTTGTTATGGACAAAGTCGTACTAGATTGGTGGAACAAAATCATATCGCTAGAAGTGTGATAGCAAGTATAAAGTTCCAGATAATTAATGATTGAAAAACTAACAAATTCAATCGTATATAAACAAAAATGTGTTAATATAATTATACCTATGCAGCAATACGCTTGCAATAGGTGATCGACTCAGTTCTCACTTGATAAAGCGTTTGATATGTATAGAGCTGAACATTTATTTCGATTTATCGTTCCACCCGTTTAGCATATTTCGTTCCACCTGTCTGACGTGATTTTCGCAGCCAAAGCATGGAGAGCTCTATCTTTTTTCGCACTGTCATGGGTGAATTCGGGCTTTGCTCTGATTGGATGAAGAATAAAAATCGTTATTGAAGTAAAAAATCGCGCTCATTGTGAATGATTGTAAATCCGGCATTAGAGGATATGATTCGCAAGTCAAGATGTGCGGTGAGTTCAAGGCAGATCTATGGAAAAAGTGCGCCCGTTTGGTTATTAACACATTGCGGATAACTCACGAGATTTCTCGTGTTTCGCGTTCCGTCTGTTACGGGTGGATCACGAAATAACCAGTGTTTTCTTTACTTGAAGGTTAATTCCTTGGTTTCCCAAGAAACTAACAAGGCCTACCGATGCCACGCCTTCGTCTCAACCACATCGAAGGAAACGATCTCATTCGTGGAATCCGAACAAATGAAGCGTTCAAGTTTGCCCCAAAACGTGCGGTCCTTAGTGTGATAAGCTGGGTTAGAGGAGGGGTAGAAAACAGTACGACAGAAAGCAGTAGAGGGTTTATCTGAAATGTTAAAGAGAAAGGATGATCACAAGAGTTTGAATGAATTCTGCACTCTCTCATTATTTAAGTAGTATTCAGCTGCTACTAGTATTTTATTCGAAGATAAAGGTTTGCAACATGAACTGTTGTAGAGTTCACAAATGTGTACAAGCGTATTTTGTTTTGTTTTCAAAAAAATCGGTATACTTTCAAAAATGGTTACAGAAATGCAGATTTAGTATGCGAAGCCACCTCTTTAACCTCAGCATCATCAACATTTTTAACAGGGAGGAACACCCGAATGCAGTTTTGAAATTTTAACATTTAAATGAAATTTTAAAGTTTAGTTTTAACGTAGAACTACACTTTGATTTCTATATAGGAGGGTCACTCTACGAAAAATGTAACGTTTCTTAAGAGTTTTCAAATGCATATTACGCAGAGTCTTTCTTACGATATATGTTATAATATATACCATTTGAAAGCAAATTTATCCAGCAATTTTTTCGCCTGAGACATCAACAGTGGAAATAATTAAACAAGTGTACAATTTAAAAAAAAACAGAGGTTCGTTAATTGGGTCGAAAAATCAATACACTTATCGAATTTTACTCGCTGCAAATCAGCAAAAGCAATACTTCGAATTGAAGATAACATCTATTATTGATACATAACTGCTTTGCCCCATCCCCATCCCAGTTAACGTACGCTCTGTTATAGATGAGTCCAGTTAGGACCTATTGAGATCGGCATTACATCACATTACAAAAATGAAACGAAATGAAATATGAATCTTCATGACTCATATTCATAATTCTCAATGACTCAATTCCTTCTATGATAGATTGAGAAAGAGAACCAACACGACTTGTTTGTGATAGTCTGCAAACGAACATTGTTGCACCGAAAAAGCTACCTTTCAGGGCTACTATTTAGAGTTTCAAAATAATTAAACTAACAGATTTCTGAACAATGAAAAGAATTACATTTGAAAAAACAACTGTTCTGAACAATTAGAGTCCTACGTCAAACTTCCGTCCGTGCCCTTAGGCTCAGATCCATCTACTTTTTGTTTTATTTTTTCATCATTTCCTTTTGTGATCTCTTATTGGTCTCCATACTACGCGGTACGAATGATGTGATTTGTGCTCATTCTGAGTTTCTTATAGCACGGTTTCCATACAACACGGTAGATGGTTTCCGTACAACGCGCTACGGATTAGCCTGGTTTGTATGCAAAATCCGAGTTTCTTATAGCGCGGTTTCCATCAAAGGCGGTACGCACTCACCGCGTTATAGGAGGGTTGACTGTATTTGCAAAGCGGATTCCCCCAGGCACATTTATTTTGAAGTCCGTGTTAGGGAAACACAGCTCAGTGAAAAAAAAATACCCCCGACTTGCATGTTTTGACAAAGTGGTTTCCCCGGCACATTGATTTTTAGGTCCGTGTTAAGGAAACACAGCCGACTTGCATGTATATTTGCAGAGCGGATATCCACAGGTACATCGTTTTTGAAGTCTGTGTTCGGGAAACCGTAAATCGGGCCAATCAAAACTTGGCAGTTAGGGCGTTCAGATAACGCTTGACATTTCACAGTTATTCAATTGTTCATCTAATGAAAAATAACATTTTATTAATTGTGATAGACGCGTAGAAATATTACCTATCAATTGATGCAAACATCTTTCCGATCTGTTAAGAAATGTTCGAGTTATAAGCATTCGAAATACGGGTAGGGTTAGCACACAAATCTTACAAATCTTATCATTCGTTCACAGTGAAAATAGTTATTAACGTCAACTTTATTTCATAAAAACGTGACCTGTTTTCTGATTTGGCACACTTCCTGAAAGACGTAGTTCTACGTCAAAAAATTACAGTTCTCGCGTAACTTTTGGAAAGGTCTCATGTAACATTTGAATCAACTCGAGAAAAACGAAGTGGAAGACCAGAACATTGTTACGCGAATTGTTTTAAAAGGAATCGATCCTCATCACTACTTTCACCACTAGCAGTCGATAATAACTCTTAAAACCCAATCGTAACTGGTGTTCCGTGATTTTAGCTTAAATTTGAAGCCTCCGAGCGAAAAATGTTACATTAGACGTTTCGACTAACCGCGTTTGTACATTGGACAAATTATGTAGCACGATAAGATTTTGAAAATGACTACTGTACGTCTTGGGTGTCATCCCCCATTTAAACTTTGTTTTAGAGTATTTTTGGATAACCTAGGTTCGTAAGAGTTCCACTCAAACTGTTGTCAGAATATTATTTTTCTTTTGCTTTTTTTTTTCGTCAGCTTAAACCTATTTTCGAGATATAATAGATTCCGCACCCTAAGCGATTGTGATGTTCTAGTTTGCATGCTTGCGTGCGCGGCCCCATTCTACTCGTGTAACTCAAGAGCAATTAAAAAAAATTCAAATGGACTGTGTTCGAGCAGCCTCTTTACTCCCCAGACCTTGCCCCTAGCGATTATCACTTATTCCCGGTGATGAAACAGGCGTTCGGTGGTCAACGTTTCGATAACACTGATAAAATTCGTGACGCAGTTACATCGTTCTTCAAAAAGTTGGACGCTACGCACTTCGCGCTCGGAATAGAAAAACTCGTGCCACACTATGAAAAATTCCTCGAATGTTATAGCGATTATGTAGAAAAATAGAAAATAAAACGTAGATTACCAAAGTGGAGGGGGGGAGGCAGCCCCCTTTGAGAGGGGGGAGTATTGAGTAACCTTCAGATGGCAAATTTGACTCCATTTGCTTAATTGGTTTTCGAGTTATGCAGAAATTTGTGTTTCATTTGTATGACCCCCTTCGAGAGGGGGGAGGAGTGTCAACTCACCATAGAAACGCTTCTTTCCCCCTAAAACCTTCACATGCCAAATTTGACTCCATTTGCTTGATTGGTTTTCGAGTTATGCAGAAATTTGTGTTTCATTTGTATGGCAGCTCCCCCTTAGAGAAGGGGGAGGAGTGTCTATTTACCATAGAAACCTTTCTTGCCTCCTAAAATCTTCACATGCCAAATTTGGCTTCATTTGCTTGATTAGTTCTCGAGTTATGCAGAAATTTGTGTTTCATTTGTATGGCATTCTGGTATCTGAATATTTTACATAAATATTTTTATCTTGGTGTGTGTAGGTGTAGTGGGCAACAATATCGGGGAGAAATGGAAATCGATTTTTCTCTGTTTTACTTAAGATTTTCTGGACTAACACAATTTTTTGCTAACCAACTCAAGAGCAAATCCAATTAACCTTATCAAGCAGGTTTCGTTTGGTTGCTATAACGTTCCTGTAGGACCTTCCCATACAAAGATATTTTAGTATGAATGAAAAATGACCTCTTCGTCTTTGATCACGAACTATTCAATGAAGAACCATCGCACCGCAAATCGAAAGGCGGTTTTGAAAACTTCAATTAATTCTGCACAAGGATAATTTGTTACTTTGACGAAAAAAGAATTATATTCATTTCATCGATTTCAAAAAAGTTCAAAAAACAGATTTTTTATAGTGCTTTACAAAATCCACTGTTATTTTGCAAATATCGCAGTAAGTTCTTATGTTTTCAGGGAAATGTTTAGCCTAGTATATTCCCTACACATCTGTGAACGTTTAATATTGATTCGTTCAGCCGATTTTTCAAAGTTTGGAGTGAATTAGAGGAGCGTTTAATCGCAAATCGTAAATTATGTTTGATATCGATTTTATGTTGTAATAATGAATGCATTTAATTTTCAATAACTTAAAACTGCCTCGCAACATTCTAATCTGACGAAGAGTAAAGAATCATTCGGGGAAACACAGAATACTGTCAAACATTTTTTTTATCTGAAGGTGGCCGTGCACTGTTTGACCGGAGGTCAAATATTTGACACTTTTTGACAGAAAAATTATAATGGGTTGTATCTAGGACACGACCGCAGTTTTCGACGCAGAACTACGGAATTATATTATTCAATCCACTTGTTTGTCACTTCGGATATTATTTCAGAATACATTGAAATTTTTGTAATATCCTTTTAGCTATTTATTTTTTTATTACTTAAGTAGACTCGAAAGAGTCGAGTAGAGTCGAAAGCTATCAGCACTTCTCGTTTATCGGGTTCAACTCGCATCAGACTTTCTCCTTCCCATTCAGATATCGATCAGTAACTATGAACCATTTTACTCCTATATTCCGCTTGAGATGTGATCAAACCCCACAACATGCAACAGTAATGTTACCCTGTCGGAGTTTGAAAGCATACTTTCATGAAATATAAGTTTATCTAAATAAATGCAGTGTATATCTATATTCCAAAATTCTGGATAATCTTCCATATCCGCACTAGCACTAAAAATTCTCGTATGCTGCTCTTCTTTGCGGTAGCACACCTCGATACAAAGCGCTTCCTCTTTTTGTATCGAGCTGTGTGTGTATGAGTGTGAAATTAGCATTAGGCATGAATGATATCCGCTAAATAGTTGTGTTATGCTAGCTCACTCGCATCTGTGTTTTCATTCTATTCTATTTTTGTTTCCACCCCTAGTGGAAAGAAACCCTATTCTATACCCTTCATCCGACAAGAAAACAATCCTCTACCGCTCGACGCTCTGCTACAACCATGTTCCTTCGATGACCACCAAACGAGAAGTGGTGTGGCTTCAAGGAAGGAAGGTATTGTATTATAGAGACTTTAAACTTTTGCAGTTCATTCGTCTCTAGCCTTGAGAAAGGCCCTTTGAAAACTCTACTCTACTCTACTTCAGCGCTACCACCTCCGCCCTCTTGCCTTGAGAAAGGCACTCGATCCCTCGCCGTCCAGCTCGTCCAGCAACGATGTTGTCCAGTCGGTGTCCACACAAAGAATCCCGTGTGGCTTCAAATCGCGGATGGCTTATTTAAACAAAATATATTGAAAACGGACAGAAACGAGTGTATCGGTTGCTCGTTGTTGACAGCTCTGTTCGGGAATGCACACAAAACGGGAGAACAAATGTATGGGAAAATGAGAATGCTTCTAGTTTTCATTAATTTAAACTGTTTAGGCATTAGTGGATTGTACTGTATAGTATATCAAACGAATCTTAGAGATTTTCCGATTTCATTGGGGTGCAAAGTATCAGAATTTGTTCGCTGTGAAAATAGTTATTAACGTTAACATTATTTCACAAAAACGTGACCTGTTTTCTGATTTGGCACCCTTCCTGAAAGAAGTAGTTCTACGTCAAAAATTTGTTCAAAATTTAGTACAAATTTCATGTTTGGCAAAAATATTTTACAACCATAATTACATCTATTTGTTTTTATCAAAAATTTGACATAAAACTATTTGGCCAAATACAGTTGTTTGTAGTGAATGCCAAACACGGTTATCACATAGTACACTGTTTGTCGAGCGTCGAGTCGGACACTATTTTGTGTGTGTCCGCTGTCATTTTTCAAAGAAAAAATATTTATTGATGAAAAAGGTTACTGCCATTGAAGACGTCATATGAATAAATAAAATTACGAATAAATCTATTCGATGTACCAATGTTTTATTCAACTTAGATTTATAAAATTGTTTTCTTTACATAGAAAGGATATATTCTTATAAAAAAAAAACTATCGCACACCTATGTACACATACGTTTTATTGATGACAGCCGAACGCTTGTCACGATTCTTTCCACGGGTTATTGTGCTTTGAAGACTTTGAAGGCGGCCGCATTGATGAAGTTCTTTTCTGCCTTGGCCAATCGGGCGCCCAGCTGCAGTCCATCCCGCAGAAAGCCGTTTTCCTCGACAGATGCACGTTCATTCCGAAATCCAGCGCGTTCCGGAGGTAGATTAACTGATGATGGAAAGATCAGCACCTTTGCCGAACTTGATGCAAATCTCCGGCGAGATGTGTTCCTCCAGATAGCGGCTGACGTCACATAAGGTCACACGCTGCACCTTGCGGTTTCGTTTGTTGCGATACTTGTGAGCATCGGTGAACAGCTTTTTGATGGCTTCGATGAAATCGGAAGGTTCCTCGTCAAGAAAGCCGTCGTCGTGCGAGCGGCCACTTTCCAGGATGAGTGCGATGGTTTTTCCGGCGGCCATTCTTACGTCAAGATGGGGACTCTGAAGCATTCCGACGATTTTTTGGATCGATGGGATCATAGCATTGTTACTGTTGACAGAGAACACCAAATCCCCGAGGGAACTATCATGAACAGTAGGGTCGAAGCGCTAAAAGCGGAACTGTGAAGAGCAGCAGCATCGGCGTTGTCACTGCTCGGTGTGTTGCCTCCTTTGAGATAGCGGCTTCTGCACGGCTTCGTCGATTTCCTCGAGCGGAATGAAGCGTGCAGCACACGCTTGTTCGGTTCCCTTGCGCTACTTGATGGACTTCTCGATCACCATACGAACGTCATCTTACGGCTTTCGATCGTATCGGGGATGTAGTGATGTACCGGCACATCGTTGATTGCCTGGAATGCGTTTTTTCTGGTCTGTAGAGATTTGTTCGAGGAATTCTCGATAGTTTAGAGGAGTTTCACCTCGTATTTCTCGAAGCCGCCTCCTTTCTCGCCACTTAATGGCCATAAAAAATCCACACAACCAAGGCAATCCGTTACGTTACTTTCGGCCATATTACGAAATGTTTACCAATGTTTACTTTCGGGCATGAATGCCAGGCGCAGAAATTGATCCGTGTTGCACGATTTTTTCAAAGGGTCTCAGGCCTAAAATTCATTGATTTATATCGTTGGGTTTAATGAAATAAAAAGAATGACAAACTCGGCTGAACAATTCAAATAGAAAATATATATTACACAGATTTTCACTGATTTGAAAATGAATTAATAAAAATTACAAAAAAAAAAACGGTCTGGCATCCCTCCTGGCAGTTTTATTTGTCACTTACCACTTTGTTTGCCACTATTCAATTATCAACAGTGGTAAATAATGCCAAACATCAAAAATACAAAAAAATTGACTGAAATATTTAACGTACGTCAGTACATGGTTTGACAAATTGGTCTAAAAAAGTTTAAGCAAACAAGTACTAAATATTTGCTCGTAGTGTTTTGTGTATATATTATATTTGAACAGTACACGTAGAGTAAATTTTATCTGTCAAAAATAGTCAAATATTTGACTACGGTCAAACAGTGTATGAGCACCCTGATGCTTTAATTTCGGAAAAGCGAAAATTGTCAATTTTCTTTTATTGAATTTTCAACTATTTTGATTGTCATCGATGACAAGGAATCGTCAACTATGAATATAGATCCATCCATGAAACACTCATTCCAGCTGTTACCGTTAAAAGAATGTATTTATGAATTCTCGTCAAAAAATAATTGGTTCGGAAAAGTTATCCACACACGTTGACATGATAAAAAGATAGTGGTGGCTTACCTCAACCGATGTGTATACTTTGCCGTGGTCTACCCACGAACAGGACAGGTAAACCACTTGACTGCAATAAAACCACCTCAACCTCACTTTACAAACTGCGAGCGATTCCATTTTTTTTCCACAATGAAGAGCCACGAGTACACTTGATAAATAACGTCGGGAAAATTTAAATATTTCCTGTACCGGTCACATACAATTTTTTTCAACGAAAACCACAATATCCAATTGCGGTCTCCACATTTTCCTTCACTTTGTCATATTTTTTTCAATTTGTGTTGAACTTCATTTCTACACACATTTTTTCCAAAATGTGAACTTGATGGAACCTAAATCCGAACCATCGCCTACTTGGCCCATTGTGATACCGCTCTCGAAATAGTCCGGTTTTACACCTCATTTCGAGTTTAATTATGAAACCAATTGTCACCGCCAGAAACGGTGGGAGGAAGGGGAGTTGTCGAACGCGGAAATGTGCGAAATTTCCAGCGGCACAAAAATAGCGGAACAGCAGATTATTTTAAAATTTATTTACCATTCATTTCCGTTTTTTAAATACAAGCGACAGCCGGCGCTCGAATGAACGTTTCCGTTTAGATAATTTTACAGATGTCATCAGTTCCTTCCCCCCGACCGAGCGGGGGGTATACCCACCCTACGGGGCGTGATGCCGCTACATTTTAACATATATAATTCATAATGAAGTCTGATTTTTTTTGTAGTTGTGCCATTTAACCTCTGGAATTCGATTGTTTTCGGGGGGACAAAGCGCCAAGTGGGAGAGCATTTCCCGACAATGAGTTTTACAAAACCTCAACTGCTGTCGCCACAGGTAGATTCGGCTTGATTAATGAAAACCACGAAGGTGGTGGGCGATAATGGTATGGGGAGGCATATGCGAATAAAAAAGGGTTTATCAAAATCATTCTCATTAATTATGAGAAAAACCAGCGGACCACGAACGAGTTGCATTTCCTTTTCCGGATCGACCGGTGCATGTTGGGTTTTTTTTTCACTCCGAAGTTGAGATTTAGCAGCAAATGGAGCGTGATAATTGAGTTGGGTTCTGTTGGGTTGTGTTTGGGTTGGCAAGGGTGAGTTGGAAAAGTGTAACGCATGCATTGAAAATGGTAAAATGTTGATCCACTGATGTCGCAAATAGTCAACATACGAACTACTAAGAAATTTAACTTCTCAACACGTGGGATTATTCATTGAAATATAAGGATTGTGAAGATAGGTTCCCAGCTGGTGATGCACCTCATATGGGCTAAGAAGAAATCCTGTTAATAGAGGAGTCGAATCAGATTCCTGTCAAATTCGAACCAGCTGTTAATTTGTCGATTTTCGTATGGCCTCGTTGCCTCGAAAGTTCATTTCGTTTTTTTTTCTAGCAGATTATTATTTACAATCAACCAACTGAATTCTCCGGTAGATATCAAACAACAGGAATAATTCCTTATAATTATCTAATTTGGAGCTTCACTATAATTCGAAACTAATGGGTCACCTTTCCAGAGATGCCTTGGGATAACATCATGTGTTTTACCGAGGAATATAGATTTTTTCAAAATGTCCGCGGCGAATACTTACGCGATTTGGATAAATCAGCCTATCGCTAAATAAGACAACATATTTTCTTTCTGAAACAATGGAGAAAATTAAAAGTCCAAGGAGCGACATAAAGATATTTGAGTGATTTTTGAAAGGGTGTAATATACATAATTTAAAATCTACAACTTTATATATAAATAAAATTGTCTTTCTCATGATTCACATTAGTTTTATAGTACATTTTTACGGAATCACATGTTTTAAAGGATTATAAAACACACCTTCTATTTGTATCAATGCGCTCCTCATTCAAGCTAACTTTTAATCGATCAACAGATGATTATTTGGCACGTATTCAGACCTTTTCTGGATTATAACACTTACAAATATTGTAAACATCATGCACACCATTTGTATCAGATTTACAAAGCTAAACCATTAAATTAACGCATTTTGACGAACTCAATTCTGATCATGAGTTGTCCAATCCAATTGACGAATTTACGTTGGATTTACAACCAGATGGCGCAGCGAGTAAAATGAGGATGTTTTGTTTTTTTTTGGTATGACATTCATTCAAATTTTCTAGAAAAATCAGAATTTATCTTCAAATTTCCCGGTTTCATGTATTCTTTCCACGCTGAAAAGGTTAGAAAATCATAATTTTACAATGTGCTATGTATATTACGAGGAATGGCTTGTTATAAGTATTGTAACTTTAATTTTTTTCAACTAAGTAAACGATGAATAGGGCGTTTCGTGCTAAAAATACTGCAAATCCTTCTCGTATCGGCCCCTACATAATCAACGATATCAGCCAATTTGATATGATATCGTTTTCATCCCAATCGTCCATAGTATCAATAACCGGTATGCATTATCAATCTTAAAATTTTCGAAGATTATCTATGACTTTGGTCAAATCGCGTGTAGAAACCATCGTAAATATACAAAACTCCAACTTTCTTACCATATACTGACGACATACAATGGCTGAAATGAATCTAAATTGAAATAAAATGAATAATCACCACCGAATCTTGCTTTTCAGTGCGTAAAATAAACAAACACCCTCACTTTTGTGGTTCTGAGCTCTAATGTAGATGTCGCATGACGTGATTTAGCTTTGCATAAATTCGTCAATAATGTTGTTTTGTCCACATGATTTCTATGGCAACCGCTTGGCGCGCTGCAGTTTGTTTATTGTGTCCTTCGCGCATAGCAGAAATAAAGTTTCTCTGTGTTGAATGCGTTGAGTTGAACACTTTTAAAATGCCCAAGAAAAGGCAATATTCTGAAGAAAGCCTAAATTATGAATGGATCAATATGATGACAGTAAACTCAAGCAATGATAAATGCAACATCTACTTGAGAATTCGAATGTTTTCATTCAAAAATGGTGATTTCTAAAATAGGACAAACCATGATCATTTTTTGGACAAACCATGATCAGAGGTGGTCAAACCATGAACATTAAAAAACATAAAAATTTGATTAATTTCAACACCTTATGGTATTATTAGCAACTAGAGATTAGAAGCTTTTCAACAAACCCAAACTTGTATCGATTATGTATGATTTTCATGAAGGAAAATCGATTTGCATTTACTAGTTGCGTAAAAACACCCCAAATCGGACAATCCAAGATCAATTATCCTATGTATTTGCAAGAAAAAAAAAAGTATCAGGAGAGAATAAAAGTTTTTCCGTTTTTTCGAAACTTTTGTGCGCCCAAACATTCAACTTTCATCTGTCTAATAGAACGTTTAAGTAAAAACTTTCAGTGCAGAGACATTTTTTTTGATTAATTTTACACATGGTAAAATCGATACTTCAGCAAAAACAAAATTTGAATTTTTAAATCAATTTTATGTCGAAAGTGCCGAAAATATGACTTTTTTTCAAATCTTCTCTAACATTGCAAATATTGTCGCAAGTTACTATGCCTACAAATATATGTTCAGTCCAGTATATACCAAAAAGCTTTGAAAAATTTCATATCGATTTTCATCCCCAATAGATACAAGTTTTGAGTAAATTTGAGTTGCATTTAAATGCAAATTGTGCTGAGAGTAGAAGATACCTGGATCATATCTAACGTTTTCATGCGTTTACGGGTATATCAGTTGTGACTAGTTGTGCCAAACCGATAGAGTGTCTCCTAGTTTTTCGTGATTATTGGATGTTTTGTGTCTTATCACAAAATATTAGACTCGTACTTTTTTTTTAATAGGGTGCCCATTTCCATTTTAGGATGGTTAAAAAAATATTTTTCCAAGATTGATTTTTTTCAAAAAGTTATAACTTTAATATTATAACTACTGGGTCGATTCAAATGAAGTCTTCTATGAAAAATATCAATATTGCATAAAAAACTGAATTTTGTTCTATTGATTGCATATGTTTTTTTTGTAGTTTACATGGTTTAGGGACCAAGGGCGCTATATTTTAAAAATATATGTTTTCTTAAATCTAAGGTTTTTTTAGATAACACATCCAAATTGTCAGAAAGATGGGAAAAAGTTGTGACTAGCGATGAGCAATACTTGAATATTGAATTTGTAACCATTTTTGCAGAATAAATCATTGATAAAAAAAACCCAGAAACTTACCGGTATGCCTGTTAGGTTTTTCTCATGTTCATTCTATATGACCGTTGGTCGTTTTCAAGTTTTTTTTTCAAATGTTTCGAGGAACAGCTCGTTGTGGTGGAATATTACTTCTTTGTTGTAAAAATTGCTTCAATGGTAGGCTGACCAAATGTACCGTTGGGTTGCATTTTAAACTACTAATTCACTGTTTGTTAGATTTTTACACGGGTTTCGAAAATTACCCAGTTCATTTTTACGCGGATTTTGGAATTTACGCGGTTTTTTTTATCGCGGATTTTGGAATTTACGCGGTTTTTATTTTTAGTGTATAGAATAAAAAAAATATTTATTCCAATGTCATTGTTTTCAACACACTTATTTATAACACTCAGTGTTTTCGTAATCATGTAGAACAGGGTTTCTCAAAGTGGTCGATATCGACCTCCAGGGGTCGATATCGGTTTCCCGGGGGTCGACGTGGACCAAAACTGATTGTGGGGGTCGACGAGGTTTAATAATCGACCCCTATTAATTAACACAAGTTCTTATTTGAAACATTCAAGATACTGTATAAGTAGTGTTCCAACTTGTTATAAGTATGACTAATATTTTAGTAGAAAGTATTATGCTGGTACTACAGGGTGGGCCATTTAAAGTGGAAACATTTGGCAACCCCATAACTTTTGACAGAGATGTCAGATTAACAAATGTCATACCGCGTTGGAAGCGTCATTTCAGTACAATTTTAACCATGGAACAATACACACCTAAAAAAACGCGCTGAAATTGTTCAGCTGTACATTCAAAATAACTTCTCAATTGTGTTAACTAAACGTGCGTGGAAAAATAAAAATAAAGTTACAACATCGCCTGGAGACAACACTATACGTCGATTATATGCCAAATTTATATCGTCTGGTAGTGTTGGTAATGCCAGTCATCTGTCCAGACAACGACCAAGACGTTTCGACGAGAATATTGATGCCGTTCGAGCCTTCTTTGAAAACGAAAATGGAGCAACGGTAACCGTGAATGGGGAGCGTTATCGGACAATGATAACCGATTTTTTATTGCCATTTGTTCGTGAAAATGAATTGGACAATTACTGGTTCCAACAGGACGGCGCTACATGCCATACAGCGGCTGCCACGACCAAATTATTGCGCGAAATGTTCCCCGGAAGATTAATATCGAAAAACGGCGATTATGACTGGCCACCGAGATCACCTGATTTGACGCCTCCTGACTTTTTTTTATGGGGATATTTAAAATGCAAGGTATACACTGGTAAACCAAGGACCCTGGCTGCGCTGAAAGACAATATCCGACAAGAAATTGCTGCCATATCGGCCGAAACATTGGGCAAAGTGATGGAAAATGCCGAAAAAGGGCACATTTTGCGGTCAAGGCCAGAGGCGGTCATTTACGAGATATCATAATCAAAAAGTAGTTAGAACAAATCTCCTTGGACCAAAATAAATGAATTTCAAAAAAAAAAAATTTAAAATTCCACTTCTTTACTTTGCTATTGCAAAAACAAATCCTTCCACTTTAAATGGCCCACCCTGTATTCAAAAACTCAACAAGTTGATGGGCGTACACAAGTTCGTATAATATGGAATAAAGGGAGAAGTGAAAAGCGTAAACAAGTTCTTGTAAGGTAATGTGTTTGAGCGTACAGGCTCTTCAGGCACGTTTTGATTTGATCTATATTCGAGATCGAGAAAGTATATTCGCAAAAAAAAACAAAATTTTATTTTTTATAATTTTGTATAGTGTGATAAATCTGAAAACACCTTGCAATGTACGTTGTTTGGCACCTGCCACAAAATGTTTTCCTGTTGCAACCTATAGAATCCCGTTTTCTTTGTTCCACATCAGGAATAAGTAATTTATTATCCAATCCGGTGTCTTCAAAAGAGAAGTACTCAGATCGTCGCTAGTCGCTAGTCGCTAGTCGCGTTTTCGTCTGACACAAAATTCGCTGACACTTCTTCTATATATCTTAGTAATTATACTATATTTTTATTTGACTTGTTATGTCATTTCAAAAGGAAACCTCAAAGAAACATGCATATTTTTAAAAGTTGCGCTGAAATAACTCAATTCCTCGTAATCAGTGAAAAAATGTTAAAAAATGACAGCAGAGTGCTAAGTGTTAATACGAAGGAAGTCATGATCAAATTCATGTCCAAACATGCTTCAGATATTTTACTGTATAACAACCTGCCATTTAGGTTAAAGTTCATTTTTGTTGTGGATTACATGATTACATAACTAAATAAAGTAAACTAAAATAAAGTGATTGAAAAATAATTCACAAAATACTTAGTTGCCGACGCGCCCTAGCTTAACCATACATTTCTGTTGTTTGTGAAAAAGTTGCAAAGTAGATACAAAACACTTTTTCATATTTTTCTAAGTATTTTTTTAATTATTTCAGGAGTTTGTTTCTTTATTTTCGTACTCTGATTGGTAACTAATGCAAATTTTCTATACAATATTGACTATATCCTATAACTATAGTTTATATAAGTTTATCTATTGGTAGGCTCGTGAGCATACCCAAAAAAAGACGGGTGGGTAATGTCGGTGACATAACCGGAGTGACGTAGGACTATACAAAGGGGACAGCTTTTGCTAAATATATATTTTAAATATATTGTTTTGTTTTCTTCTCCTACGTGAATTCTACCTATCTACCTGAAAAATGGATTAGTTTACTGTTTACTCTTTATGAACATGTTGGGGGTTCTGAAAAGAATCTTTGGTGTTGTGTTTTTGCGTTTTTTTTTACAAACTTGATTTTTGATTTTTTTCTGAAGGCTTTGTATTGATTGAATGTTCAACGACGCGCATCTTTCGACGTATACACATATCGTACAATCAAAATGATGGCTATGATAGGGAATGCATAGGTGGTCATCAGCTCGTTCACTATCATATATTTCACTATTGAGCACATTACCGTACCTTAAGCTGTGGTTTCGGAGACGAATGAATTGTAAGATTTGTAGTCTCCGCAAACAAAGTAAATAAAAATGAAAAAGAACTGAGGTTTTGAAGACGAACTCTACGATCTGTCGAGAAATAAACGAGCTATAAGCGTTCTGAAAAACCAACAGTAAATACAGGGACGGATGACCTTCGGATTAAAGTCCTTTAAAATAAGAACAGAGCAGCAGGAAATACATAGCTCATCGTGTTGCTCCTTAGTTATTTCTCTATGCAATGCAGATGTAACGGCAGTCTATTTTCAACATCAGTTATCAACTAAAGAAAGCAGTTCTTGCTACCGAGAAAATTCGTTAATGCCATCCTGCATACAATGTGTTGTAATTTGAAGCCACTTTTAATTCGGAAACCATGTATGGGTTTGTGAAAACCGAATGATCAATTTAAAAAACCCCAACCACCAATAAGCTCAAGAACAAGCATAAACAAAAAAACAGTTTATATTATATGTCATAATATGTCACTTTAGAATGCATTGGTATTGTGAACAACTTTTAATAACTCTTCTTTGAAAGGTTTAATGGCCCTGAAAAGCGCGGTGTTTTACGGTGGCTGGTTTTGCCACCAGTCTGTATAAACAAACTTTCTCTTTCTTCTACCTGCTGCCGTTTTGCGATTGCGTTTGCCACTCGCTGAAACTAGTTGTTGCCTTAATGAGCGCCGAACCGAAGCTGCTCTGTTATTGATGCGTGTTTTCTGATTGTCGTGAGCAGCTTTGCAAGCCAACTCGAGCACTCCGACGGCCGAAACTCTATAATCGCTGTTAGGTATACTGGTGCTCCGGCACCAATCCGTTCGGCCTAGTTACCCTTGCGGAGCAATCAGTGAATGCGACCAACAGGGAACTGGAGACCTGCACGATTCGAGTGAGACTTTGCCTTTCCCTTAACTTGTCCTCCTTTGTTACGTCCACACGTACACGTTGCTGCTTGTTTTCTTTTTATGATGTGATGCGATGCGATGTTAATCGATGCCGTACAACCACACTGGTTTACGGTTTGAAAGAAAATGAGATATTTTTTTGGGATCCGCGCGTTTTGTACTCTAGCGGTACACGCTCACAGGATAGAGACACATCGGCAGATTCAGCCAAAGGGGCGAGTCCAACGAGACGAACGAATGAGCGTTAAAAGGCAGCGATGGCAAAAAAATACATTCATTACGATTTGTTCGCTCGTTGGATTCACATGCAGGCTAAAAAGGATCCTTTTCAGGATCACAAAATTATCTTCAATCTAAAGAGTTTATTCAGCTCGCGCAGTCCGAAGACATCGGTCGCAAATTTGTTCGCGTCTATTATAAAGTGGAGATTATACCGTTATCAGTTCGTGGCTGGTGAAGTTATTTCGCCCTAACGGGGTTCTCTTTATTGCGCGAGTGAGGAGAGCAGCCATCACTACCAGCGTGAGGAAGAAGTCCTCCACGGCGGACGCGGTGCGTGTGCCGTATCATCGCTGTGTGTGCTTTAGCATCGTCATCGATTCCATCATCGTGTTGTGGTGCGATATACCGTTGCATCTGTGCCGAGCGATTGCCACGCGGTTCGATTGAGATACCGCTTCATTTCATTCGCATTGGTGTGCGATTTAGGTATAATATATATTAGGTTTAGAAATACAAAAAAAATAAGAATTATATTATTTTATATCTGCCGTAATGGCAGAAGGTCATGTTGACATGGAGATTGAAACTACTGTTTCCTCCTCACTAGCTACAACGGGGGCTGGGAAGTCGCTTAAACGCGTTCCCCCCTCAGAAGATGTCTCTTCAGAGAAAGAGGTAATCTACCTTAACAAGCCCCCCTCAAGAAAATTGGCAAACTTTTCCTCTTCGCCCCCTCAATCTCCCGCTCCCGCTTCCGCTCTACTACCGAACTTGCCTCCCAGCCCTACTGATACCGCTCCCGTTCAACAATCGACCTCGTCCTCCCCCTCAGTTGTTTCCTCTCCTCGTGTCAAGGTCTATCCAGACGATGCACTTGGAGCTGGTCCATGGGTTGTTTTTTTCCGGCCTAAACCAAAAGGAAAGGCAATTAATGTCATTCAGGTTTCGAAAGATCTGGCAAGATTATATTCCTCCGTGGTCGAAATCTCTAAGGTTAGACCGAACAAACTGCGTGTTGTCGTGAGTGATCGGAAACACGCGAATGCAATTGTGATCGACGAGAGATTCTCCCTAGAGTATCGCGTCTACGTGCCCTCCCATGACGTAGAAATCTCGGGGGTGGTAACTGAAACTGGTCTGACGTGCGAAATGATAAAAGAAGGAGTTGGTAAATTTAGAAGACTCCCGTTGGTGGGTGTTAAAATTTTGGACAGCCGCCAACTAGGAAAAGTATCCCAAGAAGAGGGAAAAACTAAATTCACGCCGTCAGACTCGTTTCGAGTAACTTTTGCTGGTTCCGCTCTACCTGACTACGTCATGGTGGGCAAATTGAGATTGCCTGTGCGACTCTTCGTGCCAAAGCCCATGACTTGCCAAAAATGCAAGTCAGTTGGTCACACTTCAGATTATTGTGCCAACAAGGAGCGCTGTGCCACTTGCGGAGAGCAACATGAGGGGAAATCCTGCAGTGCGACTGAGCATAAATGTCCATATTGCGGGGGGACCCCACATGAGCTCTCAGCTTGTGAAAATTACAAGAGTCGCTGGGAGAAACAGAAGCGCTCTTTAAAGGAACGCTCGAAACGCACTTTTGCGGAAATTTTAAAGGGCGCTTCTCCACAGGCCCAACAACAACAACATCCAATCTCCTCACACAATATCTTTTCCACGTTGCCAGTTGACGAAATGGAAGCGGACACAGCTCACGGGGGTACACCGTTTATTTCCCAAGGGAATCCCCGGCGCAAAAATGTGACCACTCCCAAAATTCAATCACAAGTCCCTCCGGTGATATCCCCTGTTAGCTTGCCTAAAAAAACGAGTGCAGCGGACAAGCAAAATCAGGTTCCTCCTGGCTTCCGTGGGAATAGTTCACCTTCGAACGACCCAGCACTCGAGGGGACATCAAAAACCCCAACTGTCCCTATTTTTCCGTCCAGCTCAACTTCCCAATCGGGATTTATAAAGTTGTCTGACCTTTTGGATCAAATCTTCAAGTGTTTTAACGTTTCCGACTCCATCAGAACCATTGTCATTTCAATGCTTCCAGTATTAAAGACAATTTTGCAACAATTGATGCAAACATGGCCCCTCCTTGCAATGATTATCTCTCTTGATGTTTAATTCAAATAGAGAGGTCGGAGATATCACTGTTTTACAGTGGAATTGTCGTAGTCTTATCCCTAAATTGGATACATTCAAATTTTTAATTCATAAGTTCAATTGTGATGTTTTTGCTCTGTCCGAAACTTGGCTTTCTTCGCGAGATGATCTCTCTTTCCATGATTTCAATATTGTACGCTTGGACCGTGATGACAGATACGGAGGGGTGCTATTGGGGATCAATAAGTGCCACTCATTTTTTCGAATTAACCTTCCACCTATTGGAGGGATTGAAGCTGTTGCTTGTCATGCAAACATCAGAGGCAAAGACCTCTGTATTGTCAGCTTGTATTGGCCTCCGAGAGCTGCGGTTAGCCGCAAGCAACTTGTTGACATGTGCTCACTCCTTCCTGAGCCACGATTGATCTTGGGAGACTTCAACTCTCACGGAACTGCCTGGGGGGAACAGTACGACGACAATCGTTCATTGTTGATATATGACCTTTGTAACAGCTTCAATATGACCGTTTTGAACACTGGGGAAACAACACGTGTACCTAAACCTCCTGCTAATCCAAGTGCTCTTGACCTCTCGCTTTGCTCGAATTCACTATCGTTAGATTGCAAGTGGGATGTAATCCAGGACCCCAACGGTAGTGATCACTTGCCAATCAAAATTTCCATCACCATTGGGTCGAATTCTTCTGAATCTATAAACATGGCATATGACCTCACAAGACACATTGACTGGAAAAAATATGCGGACGCGATTGCTCTAGCCATCAATTCCAGAGATGGTTTGCCTCCATTGGAGGAGTATAACTTCCTTTCTCGTTTGATCTATGACAGCGCAGTTCGCGCTCAAACGAAACCCAATCCAGGTTCCACCATTTTCCGAAGGCCTCCCAATCTATGGTGGGATAGCCAATGTTCCAAGCTTTATGTAGAAAAATCGAATGCATTTAAAGCTTTTCGGAAACGTGGTACTCCTGAAAATTTTCAAACGTATTTAGCCCTTGAGAATCAGTTCAAAAATTTGATCAAAGGGAAAAAACGTGCTTATTGGCGAAATTTCGTGGGAGGTTTGTCACGAGAAACGTCAATGAAAAAATTATGGAAAGTGGCTCGAAACATGAGAAATCGCTCTTCATCCAATGAAAGCGAGGAATATTCACATCGATGGATCTTTAATTTTGCACGAAAGGTTTGTCCTGATTCAGCTCCTGTGCAAAAATTTGTTCGAGATATACCACAAGATAGGTGCGATCTTGATTCCGAGTTTTCGATGGTAGAATTCTCTCTTGCTCTCCTTTCATGTAACAATTCTGCTCCGGGATCGGATAGAATTAAGTTCAACTTGCTGAAAAATCTCCCTGATGTGGCGAAACATCGCTTGTTGAACTTATTCAATCGGTTTCTGGAGCATAATATTGTTCCAGATGATTGGAGACAAGTACGAGTTATAGCTATTCAAAAACCCGGAAAACCCGCGTCCGACTTCAATTCGTACCGCCCAATAGCAATGCTGTCTTGTATACGGAAATTGTTGGAGAAAATGATCTTGTTTCGCCTTGATCGATGGGTTGAAACGAATGGCCTACTCTCAGATACACAATATGGGTTCCGCAGGGGCAAGGGGACGAATGATTGTCTTGCGTTGCTTTCTTCAGAAATTCAATTGGCTTACGCCGAAAAAAAACAAATGGCTTCAGTATTCTTGGACATAAAGGGGGCCTTTGATTCTGTTTCAATAGAGGTCTTGTCAGACAAATTACACTCTCGGGGTCTGCCGCCTCTATTGAATAATATGTTATATAACTTGCTTTGTGAGAAACATTTGAATTTTTCTCACGGGGATTCGACAGTAAGTCGGGTCTCCTACATGGGACTCCCCCAGGGCTCATGTTTAAGCCCCCTTTTGTACAACTTCTATGTAAGCGACATCGACAAATGCCTTACACAAAATTGCAACCTAAGACAACTTGCAGATGATGGAGTGGTGTCTGTCGTAGGATCAAACGAATCCGAACTGCAAGGACCCTTACAAGATACTTTGAACAATTTTTCAACCTGGGCCATTGGGCTAGGGATCGAATTCTCCACGGAGAAAACAGAGATGGTGGTTTTTTCTAGGAAGCATAGACCAGCAAAACCAAAGCTTCAACTTTTGGGTAAACCGATCACTCATGCTATGTCTTTCAAGTATCTTGGGGTCTGGTTCGACTCCAAATGTACTTGGGGGGCCCATATTAGGTATCTGAGTAAAAAATGCCAATAAACTTTGAAATGAATAAACTTTCTCCGTACAATTACCGGCACCTGGTGGGGAGCCCATCCCGAAGATCTTCTAATGTTGTATCGAACAACTATTCTCTCAGTGATGGAGTATGGCAGTTTCTGTTTTCAATCAGCTGCCAAAACACACCTCATTAAACTCGAGCGAATTCAGTATCTTTGTCTCCGTATTGCGTTGGGATGTATGCCCTCAACGCATACCATGAGTCTCGAGGTTTTGGCAGGCGTACTCCCACTAAAAGATCGCTTCAATTTATTATCTCTTCGGTTCTTCATTCGGTGTAAGGTTATGAACCCATTGGTGATCGGAAATTTTGAGCAGCTGATCGAGCTAAATTTTCATTCTGGATTCATGAGCTCATATCATGAATTCGTCTCCATGCAGGTTGATTCTTCTTCGTATATTCCCAACCGTGTTTGTTTTCCTGACTACATCAATTCCTCTGTACATTTTGATCTGTCCATGATGCAGGATATCCATGGAATTCCAGATTATCATCGATCGGGGATCGTTCCTACGATTTTCGAAGCAAAGTATGGGCGTGTCAATTGTGATAATATGTACTTTACTGATGGGTCCTCTATGAATGAGTCCACAGGATTTGGAGTGTTCAACAAATTTTTTAGCACCTCACACAGTCTTCAGTATCCTTGCTCAGTGTATATTGCTGAATTGGCAGCAATACACTGGGCGCTGGACAGCGTCGCCTCACGACCTGCTGAACACTATCACATTGTAACGGATAGTCTTAGCTCTGTCGAAGCTATCCGTTCAGTGAGGCCGGAAAAGCACTCGCCGTACTTCCTTGAGAGAATACGAGAAATTTTGAGTGCTTTATCCAGACGCTGTTATGTCATTACCTTTGTCTGGGTCCCTTCTCATTGCTCAATTCCGGGTAATGAGAGGGCTGACTCATTAGCAAAGGTAGGTGCGATTGAAGGCGAAATTTATCAGCGTCAAATCGCCTTCAATGAATTTTATTCTTTAGTTCGTAAAAATACCATCGTTAACTGGCAACGCAAATGGAACGAAGATGAATTGGGCCGGTGGCTCCACTCAATTATCCCTAAGGTTAGCCTCAATCCGTGGTTCAAAAGTCTGGAATTGAGTCGGGACTTTATTCGCACCTTCTCCCGACTCATGTCCAATCACTGTTCGTTAGACGCGCTGCTTTTTCGTTTTAATCTTGCCGACAGCAATCTCTGCGGTTGTGGCCATGGTTACCACGATATCGAACACGTTGTTTGGTCGTGCGAGTTGTATCTTGTCGCCAGATCGAATTTAGAAAACTCCCTTCGGGCTGGAGGAAAGCAGTCCAATGTGCCGGTGAGAGATGTGTTGGCTCGGTTAGACCTTGATTACATGTCCCAAATATATGTTTTCCTTAAAGCTATCGATCTTCGAGTGTGATTGTTCATACATCCTTTTCCCCTCCTTTTCGTCCTTCGCGAGCTATCGGTTCCCTTCCTACTAACATTAGAATAAGTTAAATTGTAAATACATATTAGATGTAAGGATAGTTTTAAGAATTGAGTGTGAAGTGTCAGTGTGAATGAGAATGTGAATGTGAATGTGAGTGCGAGTGTAAACACACATCTCCTTACATCCCATCCTTTTCCTAATGAAAATGTGTCACCCTTCTAAACTCGAGTCGACCGCGAGTAATCGGTTTCCTATTTCATTAACCATAGAATTAAGGAAACAACATGTTGATATATGCTAGTTGAAATATAGTTAAGAGTTTGGCTCCATTAAACTTATGTAACTGAGCCTGTAAAAATAAACGGATTAATAAAAAAAAAAAAAAAATGACACCGTTCAGAGACGAATAGACGAGATGGGTCGCGATGTGGAAAATATTTTATGCAATTTATTGCAGACCAACAGATTCTCTCTTCAGTTGGACGAGTCTACATTACCCGGCATCGGCATTGGTCGTCATCGTGGTTTTATAGCTCACTTAAAGCGATAACTGCCTGAGGTACTGGCCATTCACTGCGTGATTCACAGACAGCATTTAGTGGCAATCTGAGTCCTAGATTACATCAGTCTTTACAATATGTTATTAATGCTGTCAACAAGATTCGAAGCAATTCTTTGAATTCTCGATTATTTACTCAGCTATGTGAGGAAAACGACGAAGTCTTCACTCGGTTACTTCTGCACACTGAAGTTCGTTGGCTATCAAGAGGGTCTTGCTTGGAAAGATTTTCAGCTATTTTTGAATCTGTATTGGAGTTTTTACAAGAAAGAGGTCCGAATTTGAAAGAAAATCTGAACAACTGTAAAACAGATATTTATTACATGACTGATCTTTTCGGTATGCTGAACAAAGTTAATTTGCAGCTGCAAGGTGACGATCTTAACTTGATTAAAACTAAATCAATAATATCGGCATTTGTGAGCAAACTCATTCTTTATAAAAAAAAATTTAGGCCGAAAAGAATATTCACAGTTCCCGCATTTGTCAAAATTGTCACAAACGCTTCAAGACGACGTTCTTTCATCATATGTCACTCACTTAGATGCATTACAAATGGATTTTACTGAGAGGTTTGAGGAACTCCTAAATTTGCAAATCCCTCAATGGTTAATAAATCCATACAGTACCTCAGCCCTGATTACCATCAGCACAGATGAGGAGCTTAAGCCGAAGTTCAACCAAGGCTATCAGAAGTTCTGGTTGCAACGTAACATTGGAACACAGTATCCTACATTGTGGAACATTGCAGAAAAATACCTTATCGCGTTTCCATCATCATACCTTGTCGAAAAAGGCTTCAGTGTGGTAACAAACATTTTGACAAAACAAAGAAACCGATTGAAAATCAACGAACGCGGAGATTTGAGGCTTCAACTCACCAATATTGAACCGGATTTGAAGAGATTGGTAGAAAGTCATCAGGTTCATCCATCTCACTGAATTTTCGCATGTAATTTGCATGAATAAATTTTAGTTACACTTGTTTTTTACTGAATTTATTTATTTCGTTGAATTATGACCAAGAAATGTTGGCAAGTTTGTTCACTCAAACAAACGCAAAGTTTTCAAATTGGTAAGTATTTTGTATATATAAGAAAAAAAACAAGAGATAGAATTTTCGAAGAAATTTGCCTACAGGGGTCGATGGTATCACTTCATTCTGGAAAAGGGGTCGCTCACCCAAAATAGTTTGAGAACCCCTGATGTAGAACAATTGAGAAGTTTTTGTGATTTCATTGGTGAATAATATACAAAATAGCCTGAGCCTAGTAACAAATTCTTTTCTTTTTGACCTTCTATCGAGAGGTTTAGTATTTTTTTTTATTTTGTGGCCTTTTTTAACAAGAACCCGGATAGTTACCTTCCGAACATTTGTTGGCGCTGTCGAGGGAGAATGTTGTTGAGTTGCTGTTAATTTTTCATTAATTTATTAGAATTCTAAACGTAGAAAGGGGTAAGTATTTCTAACCAGTGAGGTGTTTTAAAAAATCCTAGTTAATGAAGTGAATACAGGCCAATTTTTTTAGAACTGAGGTTTTTTTCACGATACTGCGCTGGAGTACACTGGAAAAAATATATTTAAGTTATTTTAAGAAAAAAAAAACCCCAGTAGAATAATTGGAGTTTATTTAAGTTTCATTTTTTGTGTTTTTCATTTCGTTTGGTTAGTGAAAATGATTAAAGGAATTAAAATTAATTAGATAAACAGATGGAGCAAAGATCCCATGCCAATAATGAGTCATCGGGCGCAAATATTTTCAGAAATGGAAAACAAATTTCTAGAGTGTAAGGAATTCGTGAAGCTGACTGATTATATTTTGTGTCTGTCTGGTAATACCGCACCAGTCGAAAGGGTTTTTTCTATGATGAACTAGCGGCCCAATTCCGCAAAGTCATTGGAATAGCTTTGCTGTTGCACTCAAACAGACTCTCGCAACTTATTTTCTTTTCTTTTATTCAATGTCTCTTTTTTAGTCCAAATATTTCTATGTCTCGAACATCTACTTAATTGTTCAATTGTTGCTCTTCCAATTTTGACTTTGAATTTCAACTCTCTACTCTTCATTTCCTACTATCTGCTCTATACTTTGTTCTCTCTTCTCTCTACTCTCTGCTCTTTATTTTAAACTTTCCACTTTCTCTCCACTCTCACTACTCTCTACTCTCTACTCTTTATACTCTCTACTTTCTCTAATCTCTTTACTCTCTTCTTCTTCTTCTTCAATGGCACTAACGTTCCTAGAGGAACTTCGCCGTCTCAACGTAGTATTACTTGCGTCATTTTTATTAGTACTTAGTTGAGATTTCTATGCCAAAGAATATGCGTGATCATAGTGCAAGTCGGAGGAAATTTCTTTGACGAAAAATTCCCCCGACCAGAACGGGAATCGAACCCGAACCCCCGGCGTGTTAGTTATGACGCTAACCACTCGGCCACGGGAGCACTATCTTTACTCTCTACTCTCTCTATTATCTACTCTCTACTCTCTCTACTCTATCTACTCTATCTACTCTATCTACTGGCTACAATATCTACTTTCTACTCTCTCTACTCTCTCTATTCTCCTTACTCTCTACTCTATCTACTCTCTCTACTCTCTCTAATCTCCTTACTCTCTACTATCTCTACTCTCTACTCTGTACCGTCTCTATTCTCTACTCTCTCTACTCTTCACTCTCTCTACTCTCTACTCTCTCCACTCTCTACTCTCTACTATCTCTACTCTCTACTCTCTCTACTCTCTACTCTCTACTCTCTCTATGCTCTACTATCTCTACTCTCTACTCTGTACTCTCTCTACTCTCTCTACTCTCTACTTTCTACTCTCTCTACTCTCTACTCTCTACTCTCTCTACTCTCTACTCTCTACTCTCTACTATCTCTACTCTCTATTCTGTACTCTCTCTACTCTTTACTTTCTACTCTCTCTACTCTCTACTCTTCCTACTCTCTACTCTCTACTCTACCTACTCTCTACTCTCTCTATTCTCTACTCTGTACTCTCTCTACTCTCTCTATTCTCTACTATCTCTACTCTCTACTCAGTACTCTCTCTACTCTCTACTCTCTACTCCCTTTTTTTTTTTTTGGCAGACTTATCTCACTTCTTAACTAGGCGAACCTAGCCAGAATTTTCACCTGCCCCCGGGCTTCTGAATGCCAAAGGGGGACTAGGCTCTGCGGAATGCACGTATCTGCATGCTCGTGCTGTTTCAGTCCTGACCGAGAAATTGTCGGACAATCGCGCACGTGCTAAGGATGACCGACTTTTGGATGCCGGCCAATTCCTTCTCCATGTTCAACACCTTTAGCGCTTCCAGAAGTGTTGTTACGGCCCAGACAGGCAGACAAATTAAAAACAACACACATTTTCTTTCATAAAAACTTTATTCAACACATAAACAAAAACTATAAAATACTTAACACTAAACACATTAGAAACACACACAATGCCGCACCTGAAAGGAAAATAGTCATTACCTATATGTGCTTATTATCACTTACCTGTACATCGACGACGGATACCTGAAAAAACCCTGAAAAGACAATCTTCATATCATTATTAAACATAATACACATAATACTTACCAAAGCACAAAACAACAATCACAACAAATAAACAATAACATCCCAATTGTCATAGAACGGGAACGGATGGAAACGAACCCGCTATACAACGCGTAATTGTTTATAGCGAACTTTCGAGAAGGAACCCGACCAAAGAAACAATTGCTAAAGGCTATTCAAATGACTATGGGCCAATAGTATAAATAGGGCACAAAATGTCAAGAACAAGTCAGTCACAATAAATCCGTCGATCAGTATACATCAAGCGTCTTGATTATATTCGATCATATCTCATCACTTCTACATCGGGTAGCCAGTCTACTCTACTTCGGAACTTTGCTCAGAAACTATCTGGGCGGAGACAAGTGTCTTCGGGATAATTCCAGTTCCAGAGAGAACGACTGGAACAATTCTTGGGACCTCCCTTAGCCCCCACAGTTCCTTGAGCTCCACGGCCAATGGTCGGTACTTGCAGATTTTGCGACCGTGGGTCTCCTCCAGATTCTGGTTCAGTGGAATAGCGACATCGATGATGGTGACTTTGCGGTCGCTCTTGTCGTAAACCATTATATCTGGCCGGTTGTGGTGGATCGAGAGGTCGGTCAGAACAGTGCGATCCCAGTACAGCTTGAAACGGTCATTTTCCAGGACAGGTGCAGGCAGGTACCGGTAGTTTGGTACGTTGTCTTCCAGTAGAGCACATTGGAGCGCCAGTTGTCGATGAACAATACGGGCCACGTTGTTGTGGCGCTCGGTGTAGGCTGCGTTGGCCAAAACGGGACAGCCTCCCATAATGTGCTCTATGTTTTCACCTGGTTGATGGCACATCCGGCAAATGTCATCAACGTCTTGATGCCAGACGTACCGCCTGCAGTTTCTCGTCGGCATTATCCTGTCCTGGATGGCTATCATGTCGGCTTCTACTACTGAAGAGAGTTTACCACGCGTTAGCCACAGATATAGCGCGTTTTGGTTGGCGCGTTCTGCGAAGTACTCGCGCAGTTGTCGTACCTGGGCAACACACAGTGCAGATATGTCGACTATTCCAAGTCCCCCTTCTTTGCGTGGCAGTGAAACTCTCTCCAGTGCCGATTGAGGATGGTGCATTCCGGCCTCTTTAAATGCTTTCCTCATCCTCCTCTCAAGGTCCTCTAGGTCAGTTTTGCTCCATTTGACTACACCAAAACTGAAGGTCAGCAGGGGAACCGCGAATGTGTTGATCGCGCGTACCTTGTTCCCCGCGTTGAGGAAAGTCCTCAGGACACAGTTCACTCGACTCAAGAACTTGTCTCGCAGCTCCGTCTTGATGTCGGAGTGGCGAATCCCGGTGAGCTGTCGGAATCCAAGATATTTATAGGATTCGCCACGAACCATGTCTCTTATGAACTCGCCGTCATAGACCTCGTAACCTCCGGATTCGGTAAGCTGCCCTTTCAGCATATGGACACAGCGGCACTTGTCAAGGCCGAACTCCATGCAGATGTCCCTGCTTATGTCTTCGACAACCCGGATAGCTACACCTAGACGCTGACGTGAATCAGCGTAGACCTTGAGATCATCCATGTAGAAGGTATGGGTCACTTCTTCGTGGGCGCCGTCGCCATACCTTATTTTATAGCCATGACCGTTTCTATTGAGCGTCCTACTGAGGGGGTTCAGTGCCAGACAAAACCAAAGCGGGCTGAAAGCGTCGCCTTGGAATATCCCCCTCTTTATCTGCAGCGTTCTAGACTGCAACACATTTTCCCCATCATTGAGGTGCAGAGACGTGCTCCACTGCCTCATCGCATGCTGCAGGAACCTAACGACGACGGGATCAATCTTTTAGAGCTCCAATACCCGGACGAGAAACGCGTGAGGTATGGAGTCATAAGCCTTCCTGTAATCAATGTAGGCCATACTTAGGTTCCGCTGGTTATATACCACCTGGCCGACTATGGCTGCGTCGATGATGGCCTGGTCTTTGCAGCCATGCGTATTTTTCCTGCATCCTTTCTGCTCTTCTGCGATGATGTGATGCTGTTCGCAGTGAGCAGAAACTTTGGCGGTAATTATGCTGCTCAGTATTTTGTACAGACTCGATAGGCACGTTATCGGTCTGTAGTTTGATGGGTTCAATGTGTTGCTGTCTTTCGGGAGGAGGAAGGTGACGCCACGGGTGGCGAATTCAGGAAGGTTGTGTGGGTCACGTAGCACCTTGTTGAAGCACTCAGCTATCTTTGGATGTGCGACGGTCAGCTTCTTGTGCCAAAAGTTCTGGACACCATCGGGGCCCGGTGCTGCCCAGTTCCTCAGGTACCGCGAGGCTTCGCGGACATCGTTCTCTCCGACGATGATAGCTGGCATCTCTCCAATTTCACCACAACTCTCCTCCTCCCGTCTTAACCACATTTGCCCGTCGCGATGTTCTACTGGGGTCTCCCAGATACCAGCCCAGAAGTTCGTCACATCGCTAATATCTGGCAAACCTTCGCGGTAGTCGGGCTTCTCGTCGCTAATGTGGTCGTAGAACGCTTTCTCGTTATCTCTGAACATCCGATTTTGTTCCTGGCGCTTTGCAGAGTCAGAGTAACGTTTCAGCCGTTTTGTAAGGACGCTCAATTGCTGTACCAGTGTGTCGAGTTTTTCCGTCAGCTGGTGAGCTCCCAGCTGGCGAAGTTCAGTAGGCCGCACGATCACAGCAACTTGGCGACATAATTTCACCGATCTGCTGCCTCTTTTGTACGCCATCAGTCTTCCAATTGCGGCGCGCTTGTTTAGGATCCGTTGCTTCAATCTCCTTCGCCATGGAGGCTCACGCCTTTCACGGAGATGTTGGAGCAGTCCGCCTCTTGGCCTAATACGGTATCCTAAACTTTTGGCGGTCGCCACAGCAGCACAGTAAACTTTCAGTTGCAGCTCCTCCATGTTCTCAGCATCAACCAAGTGCAGCGGAAGAACGTGCTCGTTCATGAGCTTTACTGCACTTGTCAGCCTGCGGGAATGCTGCAACTTCGGGATCCTGGGGCGCGACAAAGGGTCCGTGTCGCGGAACTGTGAGATCGCCTCGTCGTAATGGAAGACCAGATCGCGTAGTAGTTGTTGATCTGGCTGTGGATCTTCCGGCTCAGAGGGTTGTTGTACTGTGGCCTCCACTGGTGCTGATTCGCGTGCCCCACTCGCGAATGAATTGCTCAGCCGTACTGAACTTCGTCTCGACACATCGCTTGCTCTGCTTGTTCTGAAGCTTAGTTCTCTCTGCACCTGCTGCTTGATCTCGTCGACTTGCGTTTGGGAGAGCATATTGTTGCGTACAATCGCTCTACGCCTCGCTCATGTCCGTCTCCAAAGCAGTGTAGATGTAATAGGCGCGGATCACGAATTCGTTCATTTCGTGTGTCCACATGATCCGTCGCCTAGTAGTACCCACAAGTGTGGACGACTGTCGTCTGACAGTCGCAACACGCCTCGTAGGCGCAGCGTTTCGTTGGTGATGTCGATGGCTGCTGTTTCCGTGTGGCGGTAGCTCTTCGGGTTGAACCCGGCTGGTGGCCCGCTCTTGCACATCGCCCTCCAGCCGCTGGCCGCTCGCTCTTACGCCCGTTCCAGGACCAGCTCCAGTTCGGGGACCCTCCTCGGGTGATCGCATTCGTAGTATTCGTCTTGACCTTAGCTCCATTGTCTGGGTGTATCTCCTTTGCCCGGGAGACAGCGGGTTGGCAAGGCCTCCATGACCCGGGAGGCCTTCCCCGGGAGAGATATAGTGCTCTGACTCGCTCGCACCCCCTCACTTAGCCACTTTCGACACCCGTTCTCGGAGCCAAGACCAGGTGTGTGTTTCCAGTTCACGCCCGATCTAAAAATGTCGTCATATGATCTTCGTGGAGGCGTGAGATAGAAACATTTGAGACCAACAGGTAGGCTCCTACCCTAGTGTTGATTTTTTTTTTTTTTTTTTTTATAGAGTTGAGGCTCTACCATCCTTATCTGGGAAGGGTTAACCCAGACGTCGAGTGGGGATCGCACCCACAAAAACCAAGCCCTCTACTCGTTGCCTTATTCCCCCTGGGACCACATCTAGGCGACTACTTCAGGGGGCGGCTGTGCTCATGCACTCTTCGAGTTTTCAACGCTGACTAGCGTTGTCCTTCCCTTTTTCTCAACATTTTTTCTCTCTATTCGCTTTTCATTCCACTGCGCTTATGTCCTCTTCGCAGGCATCCATTTACCCGTCGAGACGTGTACCGATTAGGAATTGCTCTCCAACTTGACGCGCAACCCGTCACAGTCACCCTCGCGGGATTTCTCACCTGTCGAGACGTGCACCGATTAGGAAGCGCCCTCCAACTTGACGCGCGCCCCGTCACAATCACCCTCGCAGGATTTCTCTTCCCAGCGGAGTGCCGATTAGGTAGTGCCCTCCTACATGACGCGCACTCCGTCACAGCTACTCTCGTGGGGTATACACCATTTTGATCACGGCTTCATCCTTCGCGGTGTTTCTCCATCCAGGCCACGATCAGGCGTTGCCAGGCAGGCATTTTTGCTGTTCTCCGCGGCAGTATCCGGTTACCTGTCGAGACGTGCACCGATTAGGAAGCGCCCTCCAACTTGACGCGCGCCCCGTCACAGTCACCCTCGCAGGATTTCTCTCCCAGCGGAGCGCCGATTAGGTAGTGCCCTCCAACATGACGCGCACTCCGTCACAGCTACTCTCGTGGGGTATGCACCATTTTGATCATGGTTTCATCCTTGATGCTCGCTCCTTCGAAACGTTCGCAGTGTTTCTCCATCCAGGCCACGATCAGGCGTTGCCAGGCAGGCATTTTTGCTGTTCTCCGCGGCAGTATCCGGTTACCTGTCGAGACGTGCACCGATTAGGAAGCGCCCTCCAACTTGACGCGCGCCCCGTCACAGTCACCCTCGCAGGATTTCTCTTCCCAGCGGAGCGCCGATTAGGTAGTGCCCTCCAACATGACGCGCACTCCGTCACGGCGGCTCTCGGGGGGGACTATCCGGTACTACAGCCGTCTCGATTATTCATCTCTTATGGTCAGGCGTTATCCGCATGCTGGTCGGTCCTCCACTTCCGCTGTAGCTCGGACATGATATGTACGATTGCACTGTTTACTGCGTTCCAGGTGCCCTTGTCACTACGCATTTCTTCTACGATGTTCCCAGCATGAAGGGTAGGCAGCCCCTCACGCACTGTGGTGAATCTGGGACATTCGAATACGATGTGTTCCGGTGTTTCCTCCACATTTCCACACTCCGGACAAAGAGGCGATCTTGCGTGTCCGAACCGGTGCAGATACTGCCTGAAGCAGCCATGACCAGACAAAAACTGCGTTAGATGGAAATTTACCTCTCCGTGTTTCCTGTTCACCCAGCCCATTAGTGTCGGTATGAGCCTGTGCGTCCACCTGCCGTTTTGCGCGGCACTCCACTCTTGCTGCCACCTAGCCATCGACTCCGCCCTCATTAGCTTCCGGATTCCTCTGGTTCCCCTCCTCCTATAGCACTCGCTGTCCTCCGCCAAGATGATGTCTATGGGGACCAACCTGGCTATGACGTAGGCCGCTTCTGTTGACACGGTTCTGTACGCACTCGCGACTCGCATCGCCATGAGCCGGTACGTACTATTCAGCCTCTTCGTGTTCCGCTGAGTTTCTAACGCCGCGATCCAGGCTGGACCACCGTAACGTAGTGTCGATGAGGAGACACTAGCCAAGAGGTGCCTCTTGCTGCTGCTTGGGCCAAAGTTGTTGGGCATGATTCGTGTCAGTGCATTGATTGCCTTCGTTGCTTTTTTACAAGCGTAGTCGACGTGACTGTTGAAGTTCAGTCGATCGTCGATCTGCACCCCCAGGTATTTTAGGTCTCGCTTCGAGGTTATCGAGTGCTCTCCAATTGTGATTTCTGCACGTTGCACCGCCCTGCGGTTGCTGACAATCAGCATTTCCGTCTTGTGGTGGGCTATCTGCAGTTTCACACTTTGCATCCACCTTCCGATCATGTCTATCGACTCGGTCGCGAGCATTTCGACCCGTTCCAAAGATTCCCCTGTCGCGAGAATAACGATGTCATCCGCGAAGCCAATGATCTCCACACCTCTGGGCAGATTCAGTTTTAGTACACCATCGTACATACTGTTCCAGAGCGATGGGCCCAGGATAGAGCCCTGCGGAACTCCCGCCGTAGTTTTAATCTGCGCCTGGCCCGTGTTTGTCTCGTACACCAGCACACGGTTCTCGAAGTAGCTTCTCAGTATTCTACACAGGTAGTCTGGGACTTTCATCGTGTGGAGCGTAGTCGCGATGGCCTCCCAGCTGGCACTATTGAACGCGTTCTTAACGTCGATCGTTATCACTGCGCAGTATCGATTTCCTCTGAGCTTCTGTTTGGATGCTCTGTTGGCTCTTTCGACCACTATGCGAATGGCATCTACCGTGGATCTCCCTTTCCGAAATCCGAATTGATTATCGGACAGTCCACGAACTCCCTCCGTGCATTCCGTCAGCCTATTAAGGATGATTCTCTCCAAAAGTTTCCCAAGAGTGTCCAACAGGCATATGGGTCTATACGATGCTGGACCACCCGGCGTCTTTCCTGGCTTGGGCAGTAGTACTAGCTGTTGTACCTTCCATCGATCCGGAAAGTAGCATTCGTCTAGACACTTCTGCATGGCTGTCCTGAACATATCAGGGAATGCTAGGACTGCCGCTTTCAAAGCTATGTTGGAGAGATTCCATCCACTCTCTACTCCCTACTCTCTACTCTCTACTCCCTACTCTCTACTCTCTACTCTCTACTCTTCCTACCCTCTACTCTCTCTACTCTCCCTACTTTCTACTCTCTCTACTCTTTACAATCTCTATTCTCTACTCTGTACTCTCTCTACTCTCTACTCTCTACTCTCTCTACTCTCTACTCTCTCTACTCTCTACTCTCTACTCTCTTTACTCTCTTTACTTTCTACTCTCTACTCTGTGCTCTCTCTACTCTCCCTACTCTCTCATCTCTCTACTCTCTCTACTCTCTCTATTTTCTACTCTCTCTATACTCTATTCTCTCTACTTTCTACTCATTCTACTCTCCTTACTCTCTACTCTCTCCACTCTCTCTACTCTCTCTTCACTCCTCATACTCTCCCTACTCTCTACTCTCTCTACTCTCTATACTCTCTACTCTCTACTCTCTACTCTCTCTACTCTCTACTCTCTCTACTCTCTACTCTCTCTACTCTCCACTCTCTCTACTCTCTTTACTTTCTACTCTCTACTATCTCTACTCTCTACTCTGTGCTCTCTCTACTCTCCCTACTCTCTAATCTCTCTACTCTCTCTACTCTCCCTATTTTCTACTCTCTCTACTCTCTATTCTCTCTACTTTCTACTCATTCTACTCTCCTTACTCTCTACTCTCTCCACTCTCTCTACTCTCTCTTCACTCCTCATACTCTCCCTACTCTCTACTCTCTCTACTCTCTTTACTTTCTACTCTCTACTATCTCTACTCTCTACTCTGTGCTCTCTCTACTCTCCCTACTCTCTCATCTCTCTACTCTCTCTACTCTCCCTATTTTCTACTCTCTCTACTCTCTATTCTCTCTACTTTCAACTCATTCTACTCTCCTTACTCTCTACTCTCTCCACTCTCTCTACTCTCTCTTCACTCCTCATACTCTCTCTACTCTCTATACTCTCTACTCTCTACTCTCTACTCTCTCTACTCTCTACTCTCTCTACTCTCTACTCTCTCTACTCTCCACTCTCTCTACTCTCTTTACTTTCTACTCTCTACTATCTCTACTCTCTACTCTGTGCTCTCTCTACTCTCCCTACTCTCTAATCTCTCTACTCTCTCTACTCTCCCTATTTTCTACTCTCTCTACTCTCTATTCTCTCTACTCTCTCCACTCTTTACTCTCTCTCTCCACTCCTCATACTCTCCCTACTCTCTACTCTCTCTACTCTCTATACTCTCTACTCCCTACTCTCTACTCTCTACTCTCTACTCTCTACTCTCTACTCTCTACTCTCTACTCTCTACTCTCTACTCTCTACTCTCTACTCTCTACTCTCTACTCTCTACTCTCTACTCTCTACTCTCTACTCTCTACTCTCTACTCTCTACTCTCTACTCTCTACTTTTTACTCTTTACTCTCTACTCTCTACTCTCTCCTCCCTACTCTCTCTACTCTCTACTCTCTCTACTCTCTCCTCTCTCCTTACTACTCTCACCTTTCCACTCTCTCTACTCTCTACTCGCTGCTCTAAAAAAACGCACACACAAACACATACACGCACATGCACGCACAAATGAACACATGTACACATGCAGACGCGCACAGTCTCACACACAAAGAAACGCATCGCAGCTGCTGACTGCTCACTCTCTCACACTGTTTTTGATTACATCAACCAACCAACTAACCAAAACACACACTCCCGCAAACGCACACGCACACGTACACGCAAACACACACACACGCACACACAAACACATACACGCAAATGTACACGCAAACGAACACACGCAGACGCACACACTCTCTCACACAAAAAACGCATCGCAGCTGCTCACTGCTCACTCTCTCACTATGTTTGTGTTTACGTCAAGAATACGACCGTTTACGACTGTTCACGACGACCGCGCTTTATTTTTTAGCGATTTTATTTATAATAAGACAATATGTGGACACGAAAAGGTAACGATTCAATATTGGAACCGTTAAAGCCATGATAATTGTCAAACAGAAAATTGATCTGGAACGTGACAAATTTTATGTGAGATTTTCAAAAATCATAATCTTCTTTACAAAGTCGTTTCGTCATTGAAGCAATCTTTGTTAATGGGAACTAAACTAGTACATCTAAGAATGTTTAATTGTTTGGTTTTATTCTTGGTATCATTCACTCAATAAAATTCTTCAAATAACATTATAATCAATATACATAAAAATGGATCGCCAAATGTGTTGCTTAGTGCAAATTTCGAGAACAGAGATGCAACGTAATGGCAATGGTTTTTCAGGTGGAATAACGCACTTCTAAATCTACTCTCCACGAAAAAATAAATTAGAGGAACAGAGTGCGAAATTACGAATCGTTTATTCTGAGAGTCGCGTAGCATTTTGTACTTCTGATACGATTTGCGATTTAATGCTCCTCTAATCTACTAATAGTGTTTTACATCAACTAGAAAAAACGGTTAAACGTATCAATATGAAACGTTCACAGATGTTTAGGGAGTACTGTTACTGTGAAATTTGTAAAAAAAATTTGAAATACTGTACTGTGAAATTTGTGTTACGCTGCTATGAATTGAAAATATTTTTCCATCCTCAAGTGGAATAACACATTTCTTTTGATTTATTATTATAGAGACTTTAAACTACAAAGTTCATTCGTATAATCCCAGAACTATTCACTCATTGAACTATTGTTCATTGAACAGCTCTGTTCTGGAGTCGGAGTCCCCATTAAACCCTTTGCGGTCGGAATTGATTTCCCCTGAAGAGATCCTCGAGTATCGTTACCTATTGTATACAGAAGCTTCGTATACATTCGTGATAAAGTTCACTAGACATTGAAATTTGTTTAGAAAAAATGTAAACTATTACATCGTTGAAAAAAGGATTTAGTAAGGTTCTCTGCTGTGGTGGCTGAAAGCAGACAAAAGACCGCAAAGGGTTAATTGTTTCTAAGTGGATTTTAGCGGATTTGGAACCGTGAGGCCAAGCGTTGCCATACTTTCGAATCACTTTTCCGTGTCTCTGTGACTGTTATTCGCACAGTGCACGCATCAATTGATTTCGATACTGTTCCCTAGTGATGATTTCGTTCGGTTCCAAAAGCTGGTATAAATACAACAGCTGCCTGATCCAGGTAAAAAAACGTAAATATTTGGTCGCGCCGACGACGCATAGTGCGTTAAATATATGGGGATGCGGGACAAAAATCAAAACAACCCTTATAGTTATGATGAAATCTACTATTTGCATTGAAGACATATGTATCATACGCTTCTCCTGTTTAGATAAAAGGCTAATAACACACAATCTTTTATATCTCATCCGACGACACAGTGACCTAAACGCCACCGTGGTGATTTTTAATTTTTTTACACATACATGATTTATATATTCTTACTCTTTGCATAAATGATTAATGCTTCATACGATTTTGTTTGCATAAAAGACTAACGTTTTGTACATAATCGCAAAAGTAACTTAAAGGCCAAATTAATAATGTTATGAAGAAATAAAATGCTTTCCGGAATATTTTTCCTGTTTGTATATACACAAATAATATAATCTTTTATTTTTCATCCGATGGCAAAGTTACGCAAACGCCACCGTGGTGATTTTTCATTTTTTGACGTGGGACTACGTCTAACCGGAGTATATGGGGGGGTAAAATGAAAACCTAAACACAGAACATGCAGGGAAAAATGCAAGATTTCGAATGCTTCTAACTCGAACATTTCTTACTGGTTCGGAAAGATGTCTGCATGAATTGATAGGGAATATTTCTACGCTTCTATCGCAATTAATAAAATGTAGTTTTTCATCAGATAAACAGTTGAATAACTGTAAAATGAAAAGCGTTATCCAAACGCCCTAACTGTCTCGTTTTGATGGGCCCGATTTGCGGATTCCCCTGCACAGCCTTCAAAACCAAGCAGCCTTGGGGAAATCGGCATTGCAAATAGATGAAAGTATAGGGACTTTTGTTCTCACCGAAATGTGTTCCCTAACACAGACTTCAAAACCAAGCAGCATTGGGGAAATCTGCATTGCAAATACAAGTAAGTCGGGGGTATTTTTGTTCCGACTATAATGTGTTTCCCTCACACAGACTTCAAATCCATGGAGCGTAGGGAAATTGGCATTGCAAATAGAAGTAAGTCGGCGGCATTTTTGTTTCGGCTGAAATGTGTTTCCCCAACACAGACTTCTGAACCATGGTATTTGAGGAAATTGGCATTGCAAATTAATGCAGGTTGGGGGTATTTTTGTTCCGACTGAAATGTGTTTGCCTAACACAGACTCCAAACCAAGATGTCTGGTTAGATGACGTTGGATTATTCTTCCGTTCACATATTTTGCCTTAGGCATCATACCAAACGTAAAATGACTGACATTAAATTTACTTCTAACGAAAAACATAATCTATCACAGTGCATGAATCGACCTTACATGGCATTATATCTTTTTACTACTATATTGAATTCAATTGAATTCGGAAATTGTTTCATTCAATTCAAAATTTAATCAATACAAACAAATGATTGCTAAGCTAAGGTAGTCCCACGTCAACCTTGCGACTATATCATAGATATAACCCACTCATTTTTTAATACATTTTTTCGTCTAAGTTGCTAATGCTTCATTTTTAACAATTAAATACATTTTACTCTAGGGTAATGTTTGATTTATATATTCTTACTCTTTGCATAAATGATTAATGCTTCATACGATTTTGTTTGCATAAAAGACTAACGTTTTGTACATAATCGCAAAAGTAACTTAAACGCCAAATTAATAATGTTATGAAGAAATAAAATGCTTTCCGGAATATTTCTCCTGTTTGGATAATACACAAATAATATAATCTTTTATTTTTCATCCGATGGCAAAGTTACGCAAACGCCACTGTGGTGATTTTTCAATTTTTAAATGTTATTTATTCTAGGGTCACATTTAATTTTTACAGGAGAAACTCTACGCTATTTATTATTTATTTATTATTTTGGAATTTTCCTTAAAGGTAATTATTTTTTCTCTATTTTGTAATATTTGTTAGTTTATGAATAAGTACACCTCTTTTAATTAATGTGATGGGAAAGCTTATGTCTTATTTCTTTTCTTACATATTTCGATTATTTTGTAAATTATTCAGTTTCATTAAAAAGACAAACAGAATCAAATTCAACTGTATCAGCTAAAAAGGAAGAAATATCATTGACATCCGTGTGATGATTATTCGCTATAGTTTTTCTCTTCCCTGCTATGGAAGGGTCAGAAGAAAGCAGCATATAGTTCATCAAGTCCTTATTACTGTAAATTCTTGATGCTTTCCTTGTATGCTTCAATCTGTTCTCCCTGAATGCTTCCATAACATCTGAACTGTGTACCAATAACTTATGCACAGTTACAGGCATAAAATACCATCCGTACAGGCTTATGTAGAGATCTCTTGTATCCGACAACAGTTTCTGGTATTTGGACATTTCAATTTTTCGCCCCGACGATATTATACGGAGAATTGTAGCGAAATTCGTTATCAGCTCCACACTTACCCCTTGTTATTTCCGAGCTGGTTTCCCTTGACTTGAACGCCTCTTGAACTTCTCGCTTCCTGCTTTCATACTCTTGCTTATGTTCAGCAGTTTTCACTTGGCAGGTTTTGAATGGCAATCTGATGAAATGAATGATAGTTGAGGGGCTTAGAATGAAAGAGGTGTAAGTGATTTGATCGATTTCTCTACATCGACTCTCTCTTCTGGTCATGACTTAGCTGCAAATACATTCCCAGTTGTATTTGTCAGAACCTCATCTATCGGATTCTATAGCGAACTTAAATTGGAACTTTTTTGTAGTTGAGTTATTAACTAAAGAAAAAGTTGATGAAGAGAAATCGATCAAGTCACTTACACCCCTTGCATTCTAAGGCCCTCAGTTATTATTTATACACTATTAAACATTCTATAATGCTAACCTGTAACCGATGTGAATTACGCATTCAAAACATTTTATCTCTAGGCAGTATCTGTCATGCTGGCTAGGATTGTTTAGTGTCTTGCGAAATTTCTATTATACGTGTGAAATTCAAATTGTTTTTTCGTCAAAAGTGTATCCACGTGAACTGTTAGCTACGCGATATCAAACCGTGTACAGTGTTTGCAAAATTATCGTCATTATAGATGTAAACTTGCAAATATCATTTCCTTTTTCGTGATTGAAAGTACCGGCTTCTCCTTCCCCGTATTGAGCCGTGTTACGGCTGAGGGTTTGGGGAAGGGTCCCAACAATGACTAGTGTTATCTGTAATGTGTGCTCGAAGAGTATCTCCAATGAAAACGACAGAATTTACTGCTTTGGAGGATGTGAACAAATTCTGCATGATCGCTGCTCAGATCTAACTCTCGCTGGTGCCAAAGTCGTACAAGAGAACAATGCGCTGAAATATATGTGCTTCGCCTGCAGGAAAAAACAAACCACGTTGAATGATATACAGAAGCACTATGGTCAGCTGACAAAGCAGATCGAAGAACTGTTTGAAAATTTGAACCAAAACATTCTGACGCTGCCGGGCTTGGTAAAAGCTGAAATTGAAAAAAATAATGCAGTTCTATTACCACGTATTCTTTCGTCTTTTAAAAATGAAAAAAGAAGCTCCTTTTTCCACACTGCAAGTTCTGTAATTGAGCCCATAATTGATGATAAACCCTCTTATGCTGACATAATCCAGAACTCGAATGAATCATATCCAAGAGGCAAAAAGCGTAAATCCGACGATTCAGTTTTGAACTACGATAAGCGCAAAGCACTGGTCGAGAACGCAGCAACGGTAACTCAGAACAAAAGTCATTCTGACGTTAACTCTGAGGAAGGCAGTGTGTTGCGCTCAGGAAAGCGTCGAAATAACGTACAGCAATCCACCAGCAACTCAATCAGCACCTCTCTACCGCAATCGTCACCACAATCACTTGACCATTGCAGTCCATCCTCTCCGCAGCGCAAATCTATCAAAATTGTGAAAATGGAACAAACCGTTCTGATTAAACCTATCGTAAAACAAACAGCCGGAGTGACGAAACGCGACGTGTGCGATAAGCTTGATCCAATCGCATTTTCCGTAAAAGAATTATATCTCAGGGAATCTGGAGAAATAGCCATCAGGTGTGAAAGTCAGGATTTAGCTGCAGAGCTTGCTGAGACTGCTACTAGCCAATTATCGGAAAAATACAAGTTACACGCAGATACACATGGCACCAAAGTACACATTTAGTGCTGAGTTAGGCAAGCGCAATCGATCGTCCGATCGACTTGTCGCCAGGTGTAGGTTTTTGTAGAATAAGCATTTTATTGTAAATTCATTTCGAGCAACAAATAAAGTCAGTTCTGATTTAGACTCCCTTGACAGCAGGTGTGATTCCCTTTTTTAAAAAGAAACTCCACCAGCTGAAATTGTAACTGGCGCCCTCACACGGGACCTTTATATTTGGTAAAAGTATAAGTTCGAGCTGAACGAAGCCACGCTGAGCATCCTGAGAAAGGAACCTTTCATTCCGGACCAAGAGCCGTCCACTGTCAACCAGAGGATTTGAGGGTGAAGGCGCGAAGCAGTGCACCAATTTAAGGAACCTACCCGGAGCAACAAAATAGGACCAAGGACCAAGGCGTTGTCCCGCGACGTTCAATGAGACGTTTCCTGATATTATTGTGAGTACAATAAAAAGAACAGAAAGAAATTAATTTTAAGAAGTGTGAAATCCCAATCATTTAAAAACTAAACTTTTAACGCGACTCGCTTTACTAATTACGAGCGTCTAGACCGGAGCACCTGGGTGCACCCGTAATCGAAACGCTGAATATCACAAAAGTGCTCAACTAACACTAATTAAACAAACTTTAAAAATAGACGAATTGATTAATTCATTAAATTCCCTCCATTTAACAACCACAATGGCAAACCCGATCCCGGATCCCGAACCAATTCCCTCAACCTCAAATTTTTCTCCACGGTTCGTGGTCGATACCTCCTTGTCATTCCACGAGAGAGGCAAAATTCCTGCTATCGTGTCCGATCTGCCAGATTTTGTGGGGAACCCCAGAAATCTATCCCAGTTCATTCTTGATGTGGAAGAAATCTTGGAACTTTTCCAAGACAAACAAGATTCCTTCCAATATTATCTCATTTTAAAAACTATTCGACGAAAAATTAAAGGTGAAGCTAGTGATATTTTGATCACGAACAACACCCCAAATGATTGGAGGAGTATAAAGGAAGTTCTTCGCCTTTATTACTCTGATAAACGTGATCTGATGACATTAGATCACCAACTAAAATCTACTTCCAGATCTCGAGGTGAATCAATCGAATCTTACTACAGCAAGATCACCGAAATTGTAACGCTGATCAGTTCAGCAATTGTCATGGACGAAGCATGGAAAGGCCACGAGTCAACTCTAATAAAACTGTACAATATGATCGCCCTAGACACGTTTATAAGAGGTCTAGGGGAACCTCTTTCGATGTTCTGCAAAAATTTTAAACCAGAAAGCCTCGCAAGAGCATATCACTATTGTATAGACTATCAAAATTTAGACGCAAGAAATGTTCCTTTCAAAGGACATAATTACGCACCGGCTCCTGCTCCCAGATCTAATATTCCGCAACCGCTTCCACCACCACGGCCTTCAAAGCCATTCCAAATAATAAACCAAAGAAACTTTCAACAACCTATGAACCAAAGGAATTTCCAACATCCCACTAATCAAGGAAACTTTCAACAAAAGCCAAATCTTCCTCCCAAGTTAAACTTTCCCAACAAATACAACACCCAACAGCAGAAAGTAGAACCGATGGACGTTGATCAGTCCATACGCTCTAGAATGGTTGATTACGGTAATCGGCAAAAATTTTCTAGGCCCTCATCGGCCTCGATGCAATATCAGTTACCGGAACCAAAACGAGTAGCGCATCAATTAGAAGAATTACCAACAGAAGAAGAATATCTTCTTCAAACTGAAGATGTGAAAACTGATTATGATCAAGAAGAAGTTTCCAACGAATCAGAAGATGAAAACACTGTCAATTTTTTAGAAAGAGACATGAAATGGATGAGCAAATGGTGCGATTAAGAACACAAGTTTCTCCGCTACCTTACATAAAAGTGCCCACGACAAGAGGTGAAATTAAACTTCTCGTCGATAGTGGCGCTAACATAAATTTAATCTCTAGAAAATGGGCTTACAATTCTGGAAAAATCGTACATAAAATTCCAAATGAACCAGTAAAGGGTGTAACAGGTAAAGATTACGTTTCCGAAGTAGTTAAATTAGACATTTTTCAACCTATCGTAGACAACAAATTTGAATTTCTAGTCTTCGATTTTCATCCCTTCTTCGATGGTTTAATCGGAACCGAAATAATCTTCAATGAGAGTTTTAACCTCATGACAAATAAAAAAAATTTATATGTTTCAGGAGAAAAACAAAATTTGAAAATTCCTCTATACTTTTATTCCCCAACTCCTTCACAAAGAAGATTAAACAATGTCAACAATTTGAGTACAGTTGTTAGAACATCACATCTAACACCGACTGAAAAACAATCATTGTTTTCCATCATTAATTCATGTCCAGAGGTATTTCACTGCCCTGATAATTCTCTAACATGTACTACGAATGTCGAATGCACTATAAGAACACAAGATGATATACCCGTATATCAGAAATACTATCTCTATCCAGCAGCTTATAGAGAAGAGGTTGATAAACAGATTTCAAAATTATTAGCTGATGGAATAATAAGACCTTCGAGATCCCCTTGGAACTCTCCTGTATGGATTGTGCCGAAAAAAATGGACGCATCTGGACAGAAGAAATTTCGACTGGTAATCGATTATCGCAATTTGAACCAGAAAACAATTTCAGATCGTTACCCCATGCCGGAAATTTCGAATATTTTAGATCAGCTAGGTGGAAATGGTTATTTTACCACTTTAGATCTAGCTTCTGGCTTTCATCAAATAAAAATGAAACGCTCTGACATAGAAAAAAACGCATTTTCGGTTAACAATGGCAAGTATGAATTTGTGCGTATGCCATTCGGGCTCAAAAATGCACCGGCTATTTTTCAAAGAGCTATGGACGATGTACTTCGTGAGCACATCGGAAAAAGGTGTTATGTTTATATTGACGATTGTGTCATCTTTGGTAAGACGCTAGATGAACACAACAACAACTTGAAAATTATTTTGAAAGCTCTTTACGAGGCAAATCTCAAGGTTCAACTAGATAAATCTGAGTTCCTCAGGAAATCAGTTGAATTCTTAGGCTATGTTATCACAGAAAATGGGATCCAACCGAATAATAAGAAAATTGAAGTAATTCAGAAATGGCCAGAACCAAAAAGTATTAAAGAAATTAGAAGCTTTTTAGGCTTAATTGGCTATTATAGGAGATTTGTAAAAGATTTTGCCAAAATAGCAAAACCTCTTACAAACCTTTTGAGAGGGGAGAGGAATATAGATTCGAAAAAAGCAATCAAACTTGATATCAATGCCAAAGAAAGTTTTGAAAATTTGAAGTCGATTCTTACTGGTGCCGACATTTTAATTTACCCCGATTTCAAAAAACCATTCCTAATTACTACAGATGCATCGAATTACGCGATTGGCGCTGTTCTAAGCCAAGGTGAGATGGGTAAAGACAAACCTATTCACTTTGCATCTCGCACTCTTAATCGTACGGAAGAGAACTTTTCCGCTACGGAAAAAGAGATGCTTGCAATTCACTGGGCACTGAAAGTTTTCAGGAATTATATTTACGGCCAAAAATTTGTCATACTGACTGACCACCAACCGTTAACTTTCTCGTTATCCGCGAAAAATTTTAATGCAAAGCTCAAACGCTGGAAATCTTACCTGGAAGAGCACGACTATGAAATAGTTTACAAGCCCGGTAAATCCAATGTTGTTGCTGATGCATTGAGTCGTTTGCAGGTCAACTCATTAACACCGACGCAACACTCTGCCGATGATGATGATAATAATTATATCATCTCAACAGAAGCCCCTTTGAATGCCTTTCGCCTACAAATAATTTTAGAAACAACAGACACAGCACCCGACGTAATAACCACTAACCCCTTTCCCGGTTTCACAAGAATAACGATAAAAAGGACTAGATACGACGAACCAATTTTAACAGCTTTAATGAAAGAATTTTTTGCACCTTCAAAACTGATTGGTTTACACACAACCGAAGCAATCTTAGGCCAACTACAAGAAATTTACAAAAAGTTTTTCAGCCGATCCGGCCTTTTGAAAATTCGATTCACGCAAAACATTCTTCAAGACATAACCGACCCGGACGTACAACAGAGAATAATACAGGAGACACATGAGAGAGCACACCGTGGTATCGACGAAAATAAACAACAAATTTTGAGGAAATATTATTTTCCGAAATTAACTGATAAAATTCGTCAGTATGTGCGTGTTTGCGATCTCTGCAATGAAACCAAATATGACAGACAGCCTCTTGTGATTCCACTTCAAGAAACACCAACACCTAATCTTCCATATGAAATTCTTCACATAGACGTTTTCCAAATCGAATCCAACTACTTTTTATCAAGCCTTGATAAATTTGGTAAGTTTGGACGAATGATCCCCATCAAATCCCGACACGCTGTCCATATTGGTCAAGCAATATGGGAAACAGTAACAACCTTCATAGTCCCAAATGCAATCGTTGTTGACAACGAACGTGCTTTTCAATCACCCGATATTCGTGGAAAATTGATAGATTTAAATGTAAGGGTATACCTAACTCCCAATAGTAAATCCGAAGTAAACGGACCGGTAGAAAGATTTCATTCTACCATCATCGAACTTTACAGAATCCAAAAACAACTAACCCCCCGTCTACCTCCCCGTAACATAATTCACATAGTTGTGGAAAAGTATAATAACACGATCCACTCAGTTACTTTAAAGAAACCTAAAGAAATTCTATTTGGAAAAAGACAAGACTCAGACGTACCAATCGACCCAGATCGACTAGAATAAATTAGACAGAAAATGTACGACGAAACTATAGTAAAAATCAAAGAAGCCCAAACAAAACAATTAGAAAAGTTCAATAAAAATAGAAAATCCGCCCCACAGTTAGAAGTAGGTCAAATGGTTTACACTAAGGATAAAATTATAAAGCCGAAACATAAAAAATTGTTTTAAAAAACCCATGTGCAAAAAAAACCCAAGAAAATAACGAAGTCACCTTCAAAAATGAGAGAAACTCCAAATTACACAAAACGAATGTAAAAAATATTAGTTTGAAATCTTAATCTTTCAGGGCTCAAGCTGCGCTTGGAAATATTATTATCAGGAATGTAAATCAAGACCATGTAGCTGTTGTCCATCTAGAAAATTGCAAGATTATAGAGGGCTATAAGAAGATAGTTCATGAGATAAATACCACTTTCATACAACAAACACTACTGGACATAAAAGACCAAGTACTTATTCGACAAGACAATGATAACGAGATAACAACCATACTAAGACGAAAAATCCTCGAACTCGAGAACAACCTGAAACAAATCAAACCCGGACGAATGAAACGCTGGGATGCACTTGGCAGAGCCTGGAAATGGATGTCCGGCTCCCCAGACGCTGACGACCTCAAAATTATAAATAAAGATTTAAATGATATCTCGGACAACAACAACAAACAAATCAATATAAATGACGAACTGTACCAAGGGGTAGATAATATAACGGATAGCATCAACAAATTGATTATTTCTAACGAAAAAACGAATACAGCAATAGATCTTTTGAACATTATAATGAATTTAGACATTCTAAATGAAGAAATCAGTAACATTCACGATGCAATACTACTAGCAAGACTAGAAATAATAAACAGAAAACTGCTCAACTCTAAAGAGATCGATTTGATAGGTCAGATTCTTAGCAAGCAGGGAATCTCCCCAGTACTTTTGGATGAGGCACTCGGCTTTGCGACCACCACCATTGGAACCAACGGAGAGATCATCTTGTACATCATCAACATCCCCCACTTTGGAAACCTAACGTACCAACATCTTAAAATTGAACCCGTAATATCCAACTCGAAACGCATAAAACTGGATGGCAACGAATACCTCTACGGTGACGATAAACTCTACATTAAAACTGATATTTGTCGTAAATTAGGCAATTGGAGCCTATGTAATCTGTCTGATCTTGAAGACGTCCCAGAAAACAGTTGCATTTTTAACATAATATCTGGCAAAAACAGCAGATGCAATTACGAACAAATTTTACATCATCCAATAGTAACCGAAATGAGTCAAACAACTCTGTTATTGAATGAGGTGAATGACACATTACGAAACACTTGTGGAATATCGAACAGAAACCTAACAGGATCATTTTTGATCACTTATCAGAATTGTTCGGTATCAATAAGAAACTATTCGTTCACAAACCAAGTGATCGAAACAATAAACCAACCGATCTACCTACCCTCTATAGGTTTAGAAATCTCTCAGCACCACATCGATTATCCCATGGATATTCATACATTGAACAAGTTGCACCACAAGAATTTGGAACGTTTGGAAAAGCTGCAATTGACATCGGAGACACATCATTGGACACTCATTGGAGGATTAACCTCCTCATCAACAATAATGCTTCTGTTTACTTTTTATGTCTTATTCAGGATCAGACGTCAGTCAGCTACAGTTATCATAACAGAAACCAGAGCAGACGAACCGGAGATGGCTAGCAACAATAAACCTACTTTTTTATTCCAACCCCAGTCGTTAGGAGTCTGACCATTGACCCTTCGGACCGTTGAACCAGGAGGATCAACACTTAGGAGGAGGGCAGTTACACGCCGATACACATGGCACCAAAGTACACATTTAGTGCTGAGTTAGGCAAGCGCAATCGATCGTCCGATCGACTTGTCGCCAGGTGTAGGTTTTTGTAGAATAAGCATTTTATTATAAATTCATTTCGAGCAACAAATAAAGTCAGTTCTGATTTAGACTCCCTTGACAGCAGGTGTGATTCCCTTTTTTAAAAAGAAACTCCACCAGCTGAAATTGTAACTTACATAATCAGTATTCAGAAACCACTTAAGCCGAGATTCAAAATCGTCGGTTTTTCGAAAGTTATGGACGAAGAAAAACTGCTTGCTTCTCTGAGGAAACAAAATCAAGTTGCCGAATCGTTAGAACTAAGAGTAATTCGCATCACACGCAATGAAAAACGAAAACTTAATCAGATGTCTGCAATAATCGAAACAAATGCGCAGGGATTCGATGTTTTGATAAAGCAACAGAAAGTCATCCTTGGCTGGGAGCGGTGTAGGATAAGAGAGGCGACCGATGTTATGCGCTGCTTTAACTGCTCAGAGTACGGACATAAAGCTGATCCTTGTGAAAAGCCTGCGTGCTGCCCCAAGTGCTCAGGCAATCATAAAATCGAGAATTGTGAGGCGATTTTTGAAAAATGCGTTAATTGCCAACTTGTGAATTCAAAACAACAATCGTCCAGGGATGAGCTACTCGATGTCACTCATTCATCATGGAGCAGTGAATGTCCCATTTATCTAAAGCATCTAAAAAAAGCGAGACAACGAATTGATTTCTCAATTTAGCAATCAAACATCGATCACTTCGATGGACTATACGCGTGTTCTTCCTCTAACCAGCCGGATGTACTGGCTCGCTCAGCATCGAACAGTTTATCATCGTTGGACATCTCAAACCAGCTAACAGAACTGGCTGGTCCAGGTAATGCTACATCAAATATATGTCCTGCCGAAGCATCTGTGGATACTGCACCTCTCCTAAGTTGTATCAAACCATTACAGGTGAGGTTGGAATCCGTCTCCGATAATGGTTCCTCTAAAGCAGCAGGAGCAGCATCAATTCCCGAGCAGGATAGTAATCCACTCCGCGCAACACACTCCAGTAAGCTTGAAATCTATTACCAGAACGTGCGAGGTTTGCGTACAAAAATTGAGGATTTTTTTTCTCGCAATCTGCGAATCACATTACGACATAATTGTGCTTACCGAAACTTGGCTCGACGAGAAGATATTCTCTTCTCAGCTTTTCGGTAATTCCTATAATGTGTACAGGAATGATCGTAACCATCTCAATAGCACGAAAATTCGCGGAGGAGGAGTGCTAATTGCCGTTTCAGTCTTACTAAACTGTTTTCTGGATAGAACTCAAGTTATTCATTCACTCGAGCATCTGTGGGTTACCCTAAAGTTGTCCGATTCAAACATAAGCATTGGTGTATTGTATCTACCACCAGATCGTAAGAATGACCTGATCAGTATGAATGACCATATCGATTCTATCAGAGCCATTTTCTCCAATCTCAGAGTGCATGATCACGCACTCCTATTCGGGGACTATAATCAGTCGGGATTAGTATGGAACTCAACCAGTCCCGATTATCTTACTGTGAATGTTTTGGAATCGCATATTTCTTCTGCGTGTACTGTGCTGCTCGACGGTTTTAATTTGAATAATTTGAGACAAATCAACAAAATTCACAATAGATTAGAACGTCTTCTCGATCTAGTGTTGATTACGGACTCATTGATTGGACAGTGCAAACTATCTGAAGCCATCGAGCCGCTTACCCTCAATGACTCTAGTCATCCAGCCCTTGCAGTAGAGATTGAAGTGCTAATTCCTCCTATATTTGAAGAACTGCACTCAAACACCGTCGAACTAAACTACCGTAGAGCTAACTATGTAGCGTTGAATGAAGTTTTCCATCAAACAGATTGGACGTTTCTTGAACTATCAGCGAATGTGGACGATGCCGTCAGTCATTTCTCACAGTCGGTAAACGAAGCGTTGGCGGAACATGTTCCTGTTCGAAGACCTACTCCCAAACCGCCATGGGGGAATGCTCATCTACGACACCTAAAACGTATCAGATCAAGAACTCTTCGTTGGTATAGAAAAACCCGGTGTCCTTTTCGTAAGCAGGCATTCGTTTGCGCCAGCAACAGCTATCGCCTTTGCAATCGGTATCTGTACAAACGATATTCTCTCCGCACACAAGACAACCTTCGAAGAAATCCTAAGCAGTTCTGGAATTTCGTGAACTCTAAACGAACGCTTGTAAGTTTCGGTATTTGGTACTGTCTCAACATTCTTCGATGTATTCATCTCTTTCGGAAAAGATCCACAAATTAAGCATTTTGCAGAAGCTTTATTTCCGGAAAGCACATTTGCCACCTTTCCTTCTATCATAGTAAGATGGAATTCAAAACTTACAACGATCTGAGCGCTATCGTTTGTCGTAACCACTCCCGGTCGACTAAAATCAACCGCTCGCCACAATAATAATCCAGAGAATAATCACCAAATTACATTGCATACATAACTCATTGTAAAGAGATTGTAAAGTCTTTGTGAAACTCTCCAATTTTCCCAGTCTCTCATATATGCTGTACAGAAGAGAGGAGGGTATGTTCTGTCCATACTCCCTATTCGCATTTTCCTCAACGTTTTAGTTTTGGCAGCATCTTATGCTCTTATATTTCTATTCGCTTTTACGGAGAGTATAAGATTTCTTTAACATCTCAGAGCATATCAATAAATCAACCAAAGCTTCAGAACAGATGAAGCACTCGTTATTATTCATTATTAACCAGTGCCACAAAGAACGAATTTTATATATCTATGTACTGTTTTCATAATATCAATCCTATCTCCCACATCATTGTCGATGATGAAAATCTGTAACGCTTTAATTTTCTTCTCCATTTCTGACTGAATGCCAAGCATAGCTTGTAAATCTTCCTTTTTTGAACACAAATTTAAGCGGTCTACAGTGCGATGTTGAACTTGGCCGAGGATTCATCCAGATGATAGCGTTATTTGCCGAGTCGATCAGTTTTAAGGGAACCAGTGCAACGACTAACAAACTTTCGTCTGAACTTCATGCTTCCGTAAACTTTTGCTTGTATGCACTATGCCCTGAACTGCCGTCAAAACCCCATTTACAGACGAGATTGACTGAAGTTTGAAGTCATTAGCGGAATTTCTTTGACGATGCTAGCGGAGGTGCAATTCATAAGATCTTGTAAATCTACTTCAGCAGACGTCTCGGTCGCAGAGATCAATCTAGGAGTTATTTTTGCTTTTTCTTGTTTCAATGCATAAAGACTTGGTAGCAAATTTGGATGTATTTCATTCAAAGTACTTCGAAGTACATTGTACTTTCTTACAGAGAGATCTTAATCAACATATAGAGCCAGTGCTTGTGCCGCCGTCAGTGTTTTCTCCTGATTTCCACTCGAACAGTTTCATACATTGGCAGCGAATGCAAGCTCTTCAGGTGCCTTGTTGTTAACAAGATCTTCAACACGTCTTCTTTTTGTCTTTTTCGAACATTCGTTAGACGATTTCTGAGGTCTTCCTTTACCAATTTGAGTAACAGACTTCAAATCATCTTTAGTTTTACCTTTCTGATATGCCGGAAGCTTAACTGGTTTTGACAACCAGTCAGAATTTTGCTTTACGAATTTTGAATATGATCTGCAGCATTTCGACCATCTCTGGTTAATTTTGTAGCAATAAACTTTGCAAAATTTCAAAAGCTCTTCTTTAAATTCTTTAGAGAAATCATCCGTATCATAAAAACAAAAAGGTGAACAAACGATCTTTTCTTTGGGAGGGGTCAACTGGGAGCCATTGTTCGAAAATTTGCTTATTCTTGATTGTAGAAATATCATCTAAAAAACGTAAACTGTGGTCAGAAGAGCAGACTTGAGCAACAAGAATCACTTGCAGAATATTAAGGGTATAATGAATGAAAAGTTGAGGGGTGTTTTGGAGCGAAAATCCGCGGAACTTTTTTTGCCGAAAGATTTGAAATTTTAGTATCTTTTTTTCTGAAGGAACAAAACTACATCAACAAAGAAGCGTTTATTTTCAGAGTGATTGCGGCATGTCGCAATAGTAGTTAAGGAAACGGATTATACTTACGTGTTGCTACCGTCACCATTTGGGATTTCACTTTAAAAGATATCGAACGTAAACGTAAACTCAATGTAAAACTGTGATGAACAAATTGGGTGGGCTAAAATGGCTACTGAGATCGTTTCAGCATGCCTGAAACATGTATTAAACACACCGCCTACTTAGTTTGGGTGAATATAAAAGAGAATTTTTTGACTTTTGTCAATGGGATGCCGCACTGTGCGACGTAGAAGCATGACCGGGCAGTCCCAATGCCTTTCTTTTCTTCGGGTGGCTGCAATGAATTTTCATATCCCATCACGCCACGATGAAGATATACCTAAGGTTTTGCCGCTAAGGTTGCTATTCATGGACACAAATATTATACTCAAAGTTAGTTTTCAAAATGTTTAATTTTAAAATAACATACTGTGGTTATCGAGAAATGAGGTTTCAATTCATATCTCGATAGCCACAATATTAATTTCTTATGGAATATACAAGGAATCAGCTCATCTCTCCAAAATTCACTAAAATTCTAGAAGTTATTCTTATATTTTTTAGTTTCTGGTCTTTTCATAGTAAACTTTTGTACCTCTCCTTACCATTTCTTACAAATTCGACACATGAATATGTTACGGTTTAAAAATAAAAATAAACCGCAACAAAAAAAACGAACCATTGAATCTATGGTAAGAATGGAAGAGTTAGTTTAAATCCCTTAATCTTACTAACACTTACTCACATCCCATGACTTCCTACCTACATGTAAGGCATAGCATGCTGCAACGCGAATTCAAAAAAAAAAAAGAAAAAATTAACAATCCTTAACAATAATTCCTCACAATCGACGGAGAGATCTTTAGTCCGATAAAAGGAGCTTAAGATTCATATGGAGAGAGAGAGAGAAAGCGGATAGAGAGATAGGAAGGAAGAGAGAGAGAGAGAGAGAGAGAGAGAGAGAGAGAGAGAGAGAGAGAGAGAGAGAGAGAGAGAGAGAGAGAGAGGTAAAAGAGGGATTCGAGCCGTAAAGGAAAATTTGGGAGGCTCGAATCGGTCTTAACTCACGGACCGTCGAAGAAATTATACCGAAAAATCATCAAAATTAAAGTTGTACTTTTTGAGTGAAGTGCGAGTGACAATAAGGGAAGGAGTTGCACGTCCTAGGAACCGCACAAGCCGGGCGACATTCACCCTCCTCGCTGGATTCAAACGACGGAAGAGGTACCTCGGAGAAAATGCCGGTGGTCAGCGAGCCCCCAACGTTATCGCTGCTCCACACGTATACGGGTGAGTCGGTCGAACGTTTCGGAGGTTGCAGTGCGGTGAGGTCTGGTCGAGCCTAGCCTCCGCTCATCGTCACTTGGACCGATGAGACCGATCCCCGTGTGCGGGCACCGTGAGTAGAATAAAAAAACCCCACAGAAATCCTCTCTCTCTATTATCAACCAACATACTTACCTGGATTCAAGCTGTTCCTGTTCGGCCGCAACGATTTTCTAACCTACTAACCTGAAGAGAAAGAAAAAAAATATATATAATAAATTTAAAAAATATACTTACCATTCAGTTCTTATTACGATCATATTCTTATCATATCCATCACCAACAGTTTCCGTTGTATTCGTGAGTCCACCTCGTTCCTAGGTAAGAGCCGACCCTGAGGTATTTATACATACAAACCAGTACCACTGAGCTAGCCATAACTTACAAATATGTGAAATCATCAAATAGACTAGGTCTGCTGAGTAATTTACAAGTTTGTTATTTGTTTATTCAAGGCGGTAGCTGTGTAAAGCAGGGACCACATTAATGTTTAATAACACATATTGATGCTTGATTTTTTTTTTTTTCCCAAAATATATTTTTTATTAAGGCACATGTGGCGTTAGCCTGACGGGGCCGGGAGTCCAATATTTTGACATATTTTGTCTTACAACTATGTTCGTAATATGTAACCGATTATTCGCGGTTGGCTCGAGGTTAGTATTACAAGTGTTCTCATAATTGTTATGTTGCAGTCTTCGATGCTCTATACGTGTGCCCGACACGGGCTACTTCCTATTGGGATGCAGCTGACCATTGATCAGCTACGCCCCCCTAGTATGTACCCCATATCTAGCGTGGTGCGTCTTCTCGACTCGAGGAATCCAGGATAGAATGGTCACTAGCCGGCGCAATCATCAGTTCGTGTAGAGTTGTCATGAGCGGTACAACCTTTGGCTCTTGTTGAATGATCAGTGGACTGCACAACCTTTGGCCCGTGCATCTGTAAAGAGTGTGTGTATGTATTGCCGCGACTAAGTAAAAGTTTATCGATCGCTAGGAGGGATATGAAACGGGGACACAACGAAGGAAACATCATTAAACGTTGATATCGGCGTTTCTGAGGAACAGGTATAGATGAAGCAGAAGATCAGGATCCCGGCTACCTAAGATATCCCGGACGGGGATATCCGATTGTCTGTCTTGTGCTCTCAGTGCTCTAGAGAGCTGAGAGCGAGCAGCATGGAACCGGATACACGACCAGACAACATGCTCGATGTCGTGGTAGCCATCGCCACAATCACAAAGATTGTTTGCTGCGAGCCCAATGCGATAGAGATGCGCGTTTAGGTTGTAGTGATTGGACATAAGCCGAGATATCACGCGAATGAAATCACGACCTACATTCAATCCCTTAAACCATGCACTCGTCGAGACCTTAGGGATAATCGTGTGTAACCAACGACCGAACTCATCTTCACTCCACATGCGCTGCCAACTAACGAGTGTGTCCTGACGAGGAATGTGAAAAAATTCATTATAGGCAATTTGCCTTTCAAAAAGTGTGCCTTCTGAAGCGCCCACCTTAGCTAGCGAGTCCGCTTTCTCATTCCCCGGAATCGAGCAATGAGAGGGAACCCATGCTAAGGTAATCTTGAATAATTTTTCGACCAAAACACTCAATAGATGTCTTATTCTTGTTAGGAAATAAGATGAGCGTTTATCAACTTTCATTGAGCGGATTGCCTCTATTGAGCTGAGACTGTCTGAAAAAATAAAATAGTGGTCGATGGGCAATGTTTCAATGATCCCTAATGCGTAATATATCGTACCCAGTTCAGCGACATACACGGAACAAGGATCTTTGAGTTTGAAAGAGGCACTGGAATTTTCATTGAAGATGCCGAAGCCAGTGGACCCGTTTATGTATGAACCGTCAGTAAAGAACATTTTATCAGATCCAACTTTCCCATATTTTTCCGAAAATATCGACGGAATAACATTGGAGCGTAGGTGATCTGGTATTCCATGGATTTTTTGTCGCATGGACAGATCAAAAATGACAGAGGAATTGCAAAAGTATGGGAAGCAAACTTGGTTGGAGATGCCTGGTGAAGGGTGCACGTCGTGGGTAAGGTACTCATGGTATAAAGACATAAAACTTGACTGAGGAGTCAGCTGGAGTAGATTTTCGAAGTTATCAATCACCAATGGATTCATGATCTTGCAACGGATGAGAAATCTGTAGGATAATTCTGTGAACCGAAGAGTAAGCGGGGGTACTCCTGCCAAAACTTCGAGACTCATCGTATGTGTCGAATGCAAACACCCCATGGCTATACGCAAGCAACGATATTGTATTCTCTCCAGCTTGAGAATATGAATCCTGGCAGCTGATCGGAAGCAAAAACTGCCATATTCTAACACTGACAATATCATTGTTTTGTACAACTGAATGAGGTCTCCTGGATGGACACCCCACCATGTTCCGGTTATTGTTTGGAGAAAATTGATTCTTTGCTGGCATTTCTGTTTCAAATACGCAATGTGTCTCCCCCAGGTACATTTAGAATCAAAATATACACCCAGGTATTTGAAAAACATAGAGTGTTGGATCGGTTTGCCGGATAGGTGAAGCTGGAATTGGGAGGGTTCGTGCTTCCTAGAAAAAACGACCATTTCAGTTTTCTCCGTAGAGAATTCGATACCCAGCTTGAGGGCCCACGTGAACAGATTGTTCATGGTATCTTGCAACGACTTTTGCAGAGCGACGGGATTAGTACCCGTGATGGAAATAACTCCATCGTCTGCAAGTTGTCTCAGCGTGCAGTCTCTAGTTAGACAATCATCCATATCATTGACGTAAAAACTGTACAAGGGCTTAGGCAGGAGCCTTGCGGTAGGCCCATAAAACTGTAACGAGAAGATTTTGAGTTGCCATGAGAGAAATTCATGTGCTTTTCTGACAGTAAATTGTACAGGAAATTATTCAGAATTGGTGAAAGTCCACGATTATGAAGCTTCTCTGAGAGAATTTCCATGGAAACTGAATCAAATGCCCCTTTGATATCGAGAAAAACGGAAGCCATTTGTTCTTTGCGAGCAAATGCGATTTGGATTTCAGAAGATAGCAGCGCGAGACAATCTTTCGTCCCTTTACCTCGGCGGAAGCCAAACTGCGTATTTGACAGCAAATTGTTCGCTTCAACCCACTTGTCCAAACGAAGTAGAATCATTTTCTCTAACAATTTACGAATACAGGATAACATTGCAATCGGCCTATACGAGTTGTGATCGCAAGCCGGCTTGTTGGGTTTTCGTATGGCTATCACTCTCACTTGTCTCCAGTCATGCGGGACAATATTCAGCTCCAGAAACTTGTTGAACAAGTTCAGCAAACGCTGTTTTGCCAAGTCGGGAAGATTTTTCAACAAGTTGAATTTAATCTTGTCCGACCCCGGAGCTGAATTGTTACATGAGAGGAGGGCAATTGAGAATTCTACCATCGAAAAATTCTCATAATCGCATTGGAGCGGAATATCGCGTACGACGCTTTGTGCAGGAACAGAATCGGGACAAACCTTCCTTGCAAATTTGAAAATCCAACGGTCAGAGTATTCCTCGCTTTTATTGGTATGGTTCCAGCCACGCATTCTCCTAGCCGTATTCCAAAGAGTACTCATAGCGGTCACCCTTGACAAACCATTGACGAATTTCCGCCAATATCCACGCTTTTTTGCTTTAATCAGACCTTTTAGTTTGGCTTCTAGAGCTTGGTACTTTCGAAACCATTCCACTAATCCAGTTTTCCTGAATTTTTTGAAAGCGGATGATTTTTCAAGGTAGACCTTTGAACATTCCTTGTCCCACCAAAGTGATGGAGGACGACGTCGGAAAGTGGTAGCCGGTACACGTTTCTTTTGAGCTTGAAGTGCGCTATCGTAAATCAAACTTGATATAAAATTATACTCTTCAAGGGGAGGAAGTTCATGCATCGAAATGATTGCTTCAGATATTAATTCTGCAAATTTTCTCCAGTCAATATTCTTCGTGAGGTCATACGCAATATCGACTGACTCACTAGATTTTGATTCATTGGCGATCGATAAAATTATTGGTAGGTGATCACTACCGTGGGGATCTTGGATTACCGTCCATGTGCAATCCAGGGATAATGAAGAAGAGCAGAGAGATATGTCTAGCATGCTTGCCCGTGCAGGAGGGTTGGCTATCCTAGTTGCTTCCCCAGTATTTAAAACTGTCATGTTGAAGTTGTCGCACAGATCATAAATCAACGTGGCACGGTTGTCATCGTAGAGTGACCCCCATGCTGTTCCATGGGAGTTGAAGTCACCTAAGATTAACCGCGGCTCCGGCAATGCCTCGATAATATCAAAGAACTGATGGCGGCCTACCGTAGTCCTGGGAGGAATATATATCGAAGCAATGCAGAGTTCTTTGCCATTGATTTGTATCTGGCAAGCGACAACTTCAATGCCTGTAATCGATGGGATAGTGACTCTATAGAAGGAGTGACGTTTTTTGATCCCCAATAGTACGCCACCAAACGAGTCGTTACGATCTAGGCGAATAATGTTGAAATCGTGAAAATTCAGCTCGTCGGCTGAACAAAGCCATGTTTCACAGAGAGAAAATACATCACAGTTAGAACTGTGAACTAAAAATGTAAATTGGTCTAGTTTAGGGATGATGCTTCTGCAATTCCACTGTATGACAGTGGTCAAATCCTTGACCTCTTGTGCTGAATTAGGCATCGAGGGAAATGAACGCTGCTAAAAAGCCACATTTTTCTTTCAAAAATGTTCTCACAACCGGAAGCAAACATAATACTATGCTTTTAAGAGGATCATTTATATTTAAAGCATTTAAAATGTTATCCACAAGGTCTGAAAGCGCAAGCAGGCCAGGTAGTGGCTGTTGCTTCGACCGCGAAAATGGAACGGACGTGTTCGTTGTTGTTCCGGGAAGTGCTGAGGACCCCTGGTTGGTAGCATGACCACGTAAACCGGGAGGTACTTGCTTCGGCCTATTCTCAGCACGTTCAGTTCGAGGCTTCATTCCAACTTGGGAAGTTTCGGTATTCTTTCTGGGGAGTGATGGAAAAGAAGTAATTTTTCTTTTCCTGATGGCACCCTGCGATGTACCGGAACATCCGGCATTGGGAGCGTCAGCAACAGGCTCGTCGTTTTGCAGAATGAAGTAGGGATTGTCCTGTGTCGTTGGCACGGAACTCTTAAGCATTTCTGCAAAAGTCCGCTTGGAACGTTCCTTTAAGGAACGCTTGAGTTTTTCCCCTCGTTGTTTGTACACCGGGCATTGAATAAGATCATGAGGAGTCCCGCCGCAATGAAGACACTTGTGCTCTTTCGCGCAAGGATTCTCATCATGGCTCTCTCCACAATCTGCGCAACGTTTTTTATTGCAACAATAGGCGGCCGTGTGACCGAGTTGCATACATTTGTTGCATTTCATTACCCGGGGTACAAACAATCGAACAGGTAAACGAAGTGCCCCTATTGCAACGTAATTTAGAAGAGCAGAACCCTCAAAAGTCACACGAGAATGAGAATTCTTTTGTCATTTTTATGTGACACAGATTTCAGTCGATCGCATGCAAGAATCTTCACAGTTTTTAGTGTGGAGTTCTTGAAGCGACCGACACCATCAATTATCTCTTGTCGGGTCAAACCCTTTTCGGTTATTACGCCGTCTATTTCGACGTTGCAACAGGGTACGTATACACGATACTCAATCGCAAAGAGGTCGCAGCGCGTTATTTTGTTCGCTTGGGTCCTGCTTGAGACGACAACTCGTAGTTTGTCTGGCCCCATCCGTGTAATTTCGGTAACGTCAGAAAAATGTTGAGTTAGTTCCTTCGAGATGCGAATGACATTGAGAGGTTTGGATTTTCGTCTAAAGTACACAATGAATGGGCCTTTGGAGCCTTCAGGGTATTCTTTAGGACGAAAATCCTGTTTCTCGTCGATTTCCTCATCTTCGGAACTATCAACTTCGTAAACAGAATTTTCTACCTCAATTTCTGCTTCATCCTCCTGCCATAATAACCAATCATCTTCGCAAAGCTCATTCACGAATTCAACGGAAAAATACTGTCTCGATTCCGCTCATCTATTCTCAGGGAATTTTGCATTCTCTCATTTGCCTCTCGGAGTGACGTTAGATGGTGAGAGAATCAGATTGGAAACTTTTGCTTGAGCCAGCCAGTGTCTCTGTGATACAGTTTACATTCAATTATCGTACATGCAAAATCGTTTGTTTTTCACTCAAATAGCAATCATCGGAGCATCGATCGCGGCAGTAAAATACAGGCAGGTAATTGAAATCGAGTTGTTTCCTGTTCACTATTGTAATGAAATGTTTTTGTTTATAGTATGAAACGATCTAAGCCAACGCAAAAGACATTATTAACCCAAGTTATTGGTGTGCGGGAGGTAGATTCATTTGCATTGCCGATAACAAATGCATTTATGAGCAAAAAGTGTTGAATTATGGGAACTTCAAGCGGCATATTAAAAACAAACATCCAAGTGTTTATGATAGGTTGGGGTTGCTATCGTTTGAAGCTGTTGATTCTGATTCATCGACAGTCAACAAAAAACCTAAAAAACTATTAGTGGAAACAGACAAAGGCAAACTGATATTGGGAACCATGCAACTGTTAACTGCAAGTCATATGTCATATAATTTTTTTGAAAAAGGTTCATACAAAACTCTTCTTGAGTCACAGTACGTAGCTGCAGGTCTTCACATTAACAGGAAGACAATCTCAGACTTGGTTGATAAAGCTGCTATTCTGATGCGTATTTTTGTTAAGAAAGAAATGGAAACAAAATTAATAAGCCTCAAAATTGACAGCGCTTCACGTAAAAATCGCCAAATATTTGGTATTAATACGCAGTACTATCACAATGGCGAAATGTTATTTCGAAATCTTGGTGAGTTTAAACCGTCTGTAGACAGTTCATCAAATTTTGAAAGCATTTTTTCTCTGCAATTAATTTTTTTCAGCCCTAAAGGAAATGCATTGTCGACAGACGAAGGAAAATCTAACAGAAACATTAGAGTATGTGCTCAACCAATATGGTGTTAAATTGAACCAAATTTATTCTGTCGCCCACGATAATGGTAGCAATATGGTGGCGACAGTTGGATTGTTGAAGAAAATGTTAGAGAAACCTAATTTAAATAACTGCCCACCAATTAATTTGCTCCTTGCTAATGAAGAAGCTTGTGGCATTTTCGAGCATGCTAATGATACTTGTAATGACACGGATGACGACGACGACAACGAAGCTGTATCTAAGTATCAGTTTTGTACTCCATCCAATAGTGCATTACCTGCAAACGATTTTTTTGATAAAAACCGAGAAGAGACACGATTTGTTGCACCAGGCGAAGAAAACGACGACTATGAATTCGAGGGAATGGAAAGTATCTAATGGTGGCATCCCTACCATCCCTACTACAACGGCAATTTTTCAATTTGTTGAAGACAAGTTTTCCCGAAACAGGTGGAATCGTATTATTTCCAAATATTTTCATTTTGTATACCATTTTCATTTTGTAGATCTTACTCAACACTGGCCATTCATCGAGAAGTTTTGTGAAGCCTTTGAACCTGCTTTCATACTTACGCTTAAACTGCAAAAAGTACATTGTGCATTGTCTGAATTTTACACGTATTGGCTACAGTGCCAAGCAAACCTGGATAAATTAAAAGCCAACGAGCTCGCCGTACAATTGTTAGAGACTTTCAAAACACGAGCTCAAAAACTGGTTAGTACATTGCAGTTCAAAGCATGCATGTACTTAGACCCTAGATATAATTTTTTGGGTGCAAGGCGTATATCTACGGAGGACAAAGCGAAAGTTCAGGTAAGAATTGTTTTCGTCATTTGATGAATAACGATTATTTGATAAGAAAAAAGTTAAAATGTATTAGCTTCCTAATTTCACAGACATTTCTCCTCAACTTGCATCATCGACTCAATGACATCGACGGTATAAGAACAGAGCAGACTCCAGCTAGTGAGCCGAAGGACGATTTGGATATATATATCTCGTCATTTTTTGAAGAAGAGAATATTCCGATGGGACTATCACACTCTATCGACGAATCAGTACTTTCTCAAATCAAAGAACTGGAAATACGGGAGAAAGTACCAATAATTCAGTCCACAATACATGCTGATCCAAATGCTCAATTCGATTTACTTAAGTATTGGGAATCGCAGAAAATAACTTCACCGATACTGTACCGTTTAGCGATGGTAGTTTTAGCAGCCCCTTCTACTCAGGTATCTGTTGAGAGGGCTTTTAGTGGCCTAAAACTAATCCTCACAGACCATCGAACGCGATTACGTGAAAATTCAGTGGAAAATTTGCTTGTGTTGAAACTCAACTCAGATCTACTTCCTAAAGTTGCTGAAATGTTGAGCAATGACATCGGATTGCAAGCTAATATAAATCTTTAGCTTAGTTACCTGAAACATTACTATATATTTATAATGTATTACCTGAATTGATGCTCAGATAAAATAAACGATTGAAATCATATACAATGATCTATTTGTTCCGTTATTAGTCAATTTCCATTCTATTTTATTTCTTTTGAGACAATTTCCGTTGTCTATTGAAATACGTTGAAGAAAACAGTACGTAATACAGGAATATTATATACTGCATTCCATAGGAAATTCCTAGTTATTATTTTATGTAAAATATTTGTAAAATATCTGAACGTATAAACGTATAAACGTATAAAATGCACGTTTCAGTTTTAGACGTTTCAGATTCTGACATTCTTATTTGAGAATCCTTATTGGATTCTTCCCTATATTCTGGTTAGATTACCTCATTAAATCTATTTGTAAAGGGGTGCTGCAATGACACTTGCAAAAAAAATGGATTTGTGTTCGTGATTATTGATTGAACCTGTTTTTTTATAGTTTACATGGTTTCGGGACCAAGGGCGCTATATTTTTTAATATTTTTTACAAAACATCCAAAAATCAGAGATATATTCTTTTTCGTTTTGGAGTTATGATTTTTTTAAATTATCATGTTTTTAGTCCTCGTTCGATATTCCTCTGTGTGAATAGAATTTCATTTTTCTACAAACGTGATATTTTTTCAAAGAGAACTAGCTCATTGAATTTAATTTAATATGTCGATTATCTGAATCGGTTCAGTAGTTCAAAAGTTATGATTTTTTGAAAACGTCATTTTTGGAAAAAAGGAGGAAACTGATTTATTTTACTATCGATTAGCTTTGAGAAATCATAATTCAAAAACGAAAAAGAACACATCTCTGATTTTTGAATATATTATGTGAAATTTCCTCAGCTTTTAAGAAAAAATATAAAAAAATACAGCGCCCTTGATCCCGAGACCATGAAAACTATAAAACCAAATATAATCAATAATCATACGAAGATACAATTCATTATTTTTGCAGCTGTAGCATATTTTTCAAAAAAGACTGGCTAGCTTTAATTTGATATGTCAATCATCCGAATCGATTTAGTAGTTCAAAAGATATGAATTTTTGAAAAAAGTCATTTTTCTAAAAAAGGGGAAAAATTAGATTTTTCGGACCACCCTAAATTGAAATGGACACCCTTATGAAAAAATTAAAAAAATACGGGTCTGATATTTTGTGATAAAGAACCAAACTTCCACGTTTCGGCATGGAATGGCTGATATATAATGCTGATGGAGATACAAGACTTGAATGCTAACAAGGAAGAGAGTAGAAGGGAAAATAAAATAATACATGAACGCAGATGGAGCCTATTTTGAATCAATCGTTATTTTGTTTCGAGCGATCCTTCCAAAGGAGCATTCATGCATCGAATGTTGTTTTTCATTCTTTTTTTTGTTACGTTCACTCTCAGTTCCGATTGTAGATGGTCGGATAGTGAAAAAAAAACATCGTGCAATATCACGATTGTTTGCTGCATTCTCTTCGCCATGATTATTCCAAGCAGATACAAGTGTGATTTATAATCAGGTGTGGAGAAATGAGTGAATGAATTTTTCCATACTTGTTTGTGATCTTTTCAATTGTATAATGCCATGTAAGGTCAATTCATGCATTGTGATAGATAATGTTCTTCGTTACAAGTAAATTTAATGACAGTCCTTCTACGGTTGGTATGATGCCTAGGACAAAATATGCGAACGGAAGAATTATCAAACGATTATTCTATTTTACGTTTCCTTCTGAACTTTGCATCTCTCAAGTGTACGTACTTCTCGAACTGCGAATTTGCTTGATTTGATGAACTTCAGGCACTCAGTTCCGATTTTGACATGTATGCCGAACGCATATTGTTTAATCAATAGGCGTTATCACAGCAAATGGTTAATAACATTTTGCATAATCATCAAATGGCATGCGTAGAAATTCAGTGAGCAGAAGATATAAAGGCATATCCTTCAATGCAGTAATGAATAACCGAGACAAAGCGTTGTGTTCGTACCCGCTGTTGTAAACCGTGCTAGGAAAACACTTTGCGGAGTGCAAAAAATAAATGCGGGTGCAGAAGTACCCCCGGCTTGCATGAATCAAAAACTTCAACTTTCACTTTTTATACTATAAAGGATTTAAACTTGAAGGTTCATTCGTCTGTAGTGTCTGCACGATTTTCCTAGGTTCCTAAGTTTAGGAGGCCGCGTTAAGGAAACATATTCTAGTTTGCACAAATGCAAGCGAGTATAAAAGTACTCGAAACGTGCATTTATTTGCAGAGCCGATTTTCCCAGACATCTTGGTTCTGAAGTCTGTGTTGAGGAAACACATTTCAGTCGGAACAAAAATTCCCCCGACTTTCATATATTTGCAATGCCGATTTCCTCACGCTACATGAATTTGAAGTCTATGTTAGGGAAACACATTTCAGTCGGAACAAAAATACCCCCGACTTTCATGAATTTGCAATGCCGATTTCCCCAAGGCTGCTTGGGTTTGATGGCTGTGAACCGTAGATCCGGCCAATCAAAATGAGGCAGTTATGGCGTTTAGATAACGCTTAACATTTTACAGTTATTCAATTGTTTATCTAATGAAAAATAACATTTTATTAATTAATTATTATTAATTAATAGAAGCGTAGAAATATTCCCTATCAATAGATGCAAACATCTTTCCGTCCAGTAAGAAAAATTCGAGTTATAAGCATTCGGAATCTTTCATTTTTTCCTGCATGTTCTGTGTTTAGGTTTTCATTTTACCCTTCATATACTCCGGTTAGACGTAGTCCCACGTCAAAACGACAAGCGTCATAAAGGGTGTGTCACATCAAATTGCATCACGGAAAAAACGCTGTAGAAATTCGCCCAGTAGACCGATCCTTTTGAAAATTTAAGACAGTAAAATAAAAACTATTAAACAACTTTTGGCATTTTCTTTTTATTCATACTTCGAGCCTAAGCCCGTATGCTCGCACCTTCCTCTTTACCCCGTCCATAAGGTTCTGTACAACGTCAGGTTGTAGTTTTTTGACGTAGGACTACGTCTAACCGGAAGATATAGGGGGTGAAATGGAAATCTAGGCACTGAACAAGTAGGAAAAAATGCAAGATTTGGAACGCTTATAACTCGAGCATTTCTCAATAGATCGCAAAGGTTTTTGCATCAATTGATAGGAAATATATCTACGCATCTATCATAACGAATAACATTTCATTTTTCTTGAGATAAATAATTGAATAATTATGAAATATCAAGCATTGTCAAAATGCACTATGTGCCCATTTTTGATTGGTCCATTTTGTGCTCCTCAAATCGTACCGACCAAAACGGGCAACCAGAGCAGCAGCGAAATAGAATGAAGCACGATTGGAAAGGAAAAAGAAAAAAATGAACGAAACATTGGTCGCAGTCTCACACATGCGTAATTCTCGAGCCAGCTAGTCAGCTTAAAAATCCCCGCTCCGCTGCCGTAACGATCATTCTCATTCAAACCGTACACCACATCGGTTCGCATCACAACACATCAACAAACCAACCCAAGCAGCCATGTCTGGACATGGTAAAGGAGGAAAAGTGAAGGGAAAGGCAAAATCCCGCTCGAACCCGCTCGTTGGCGAAATGGCAGCTAGTAGCAGAAGAAAAAAGTTTGTTCTTTATACAAACTGCTTTGGTGGCAAATCCAGAACAAGGCGGCATCGAGGGCGTTCGAAATGGTTTTTTTCAAAACCACGAGTACTAAGTTTTCTAAATTGGAACCATTCCATAAAACAAGGCGCTTTTCAGGGCCATTAAACCTTCCAAAAAAGAGTTTAGGAAATACAGTTCAATGCTTTCTAAAACATTATCCAAAATAATAATAAAACACAAATTAATTTTTTCATAATTTGTTTGCCAGGATCTGGTGAGTATGTGAATTTGGCAGTTGTTCTGAGCTTATTGATAGTTGGGGATTTTCCTGATTATTCAATTTTCACCAATTCTTAAATTGTTTCCAGATTCAAGTACAGTAATTTACAATTAGTTCGACATTTAGCTAGTTGGACGGACATGTAATGCGACTTATTTAGTTGGACATTTTTGTAAACATAAAGATCCAAATTATGACCCCACATTGAAAGTCGACACTGTACCACTGTCATCGCAAATGTTCAATTACAGGTTAAAATCGCCTCCAATGACGACACTGAGTGGTGCTTCGGCACGTCGCATTGAATGTAATTTACTGTACAACATGTCACAAAGCTGGATGGGAAGAAATTTTCCAACTGTGAAAGCTGTGGCGAGTGGCAACAAATCGCTAAACAGGAAGGTTTAGCCGAACAAGATGGGGATATCGAGTGATAACAAAACAATAAACTCTTTAGATTGAAGATAATTTTGTGATCCTGAAAAGGACCCTTTTTAGCCTGCATGTGAATCCAACGAGCGAACAAATCGTAATGAATGTATTTTTTTTTCCATCGCTCCCTTTTAACGCTCATTCGTTCGTCTCGTTGAACTCGCCCCTCTGGCTGAGTCTGCCGATTTGTCTCTATTCTGTGAGTGTGTACCGCTAAAGTATAAAACACGCGGACCCCAAAAAATATCTTATTTTCTTTCAAACCGTAAACCCGTGTGGTTGTACGGCATCGGCATCGTGGACGTAACAAAGGATGACAAGTTAAGGGAAAGGCAAAGTCTCACTCGAACCGTGCAGGTCTCCAGTTCCCTGTTGGTCGCATTCACTGATTGCTCCGCAAGGGTAACTAGGCCGAACGGATTGGTGCCGGAGCACCAGTATACCTAACAGCGATTATAGAGTTTCGGCCGTCGGAGTGCTCGAGTTGGCTTGCATAGCTGCTCATGACAATCAGAAAGTCCGCATCAAGAACAGAGCAGCTTCGGTTCGGCGCTCATCAAGGCAACACTTAGTTTCAGTGAGTGGCAAAGTGTTTCTCCGGCACGTCGCATTAAATGTAATTTACTGAACAACATGTCACAAGCTGGATGGGAAGAAATTTTCCAACTGTGAAAGCTGTGGCGAGTGGCAAACGCAATAGCTAAACAGGAAGGTTTAACCAAACAAGATGGGAATATCGAGTGATAACAAGAACACAACACCAAAGGTTCTTTTCAGAACCATCAACATATTCATAAAGAGTAAACAGTAAACTAATCCATTTTTCAGGTAGATAGGTAGGTATTCACGTAGGAGAAGAAAATAAAACAATATATTAAAAATATATATTTAACAAAAGCTGTCCCCTTTGTATAGTCCTACGTCACTCCGGTTATGTCCCCGACATTACCCACCCGTCTTTTTCGAACAGAAATCCATTTTCTCTTGAAGTCCGCCTCCGATTTGACAACTTTTGGGTTCTTCCGGAGGGCCTGTTTCATAATCGCCCAATATTTCTCTATTGGGCGAAGCTCCGGCGCGTTGGGCGGGTTCATTTCCTTTGGCACGAAGGTGACCCCGTTGGCTTCGTACCACTCCAACACGTCCTTTGAATAGTGGCACGAAGCGAAATCCGGCCAGAAGTTGGTCGGGCCCTCGTGCTGCCTTAATAGTGGTAGTAAGCGCTTCTGTAGACACTCCTTAAGGTAAACCTGCTCGTTTACCGTGCCGGTCATCACGAAGGGGGCGCTCCGCTTTCCGCAAGAGCAGATCGCTTGTCACACCATGTACTTTTTGGCAAACTTGGATAGTTTCTGCTTGCGAATCTCCTCCGGAACGCTGAATTTCTCCTCTGCGGAGAAGAACAACAGGCCCGGCAGCTGACGAAAGTCCGCTTTGACGTAGGTTTCGTCGTCCATTACCAGGCAATGCAGCTTCGTCAGCATTTCGGTGTACAGCTTCCGGGCTCGCGTCTTCCCCACCATGTTTTGCCTTTCGTCGCGGTTAGGAGCCTTCTGAACCTTGTATGTACGCAGGCCCTCCCGCTGCTTGGTCCGCTGGACGAATGAACTTGACAAATTCAGCTTATTGGCGACATCCCGGACCGAACTTCTCGGATCACGTCTAAACTGCTTAACTACGCGCTTGTGATCTTTTTCACTGACGGAGCATCCATTTTTGCCGTTCTTCACCTTCCGGTCGATGGTTAGGTTCTCGAGGTATCGTTTTAGTACTCTGCTGACCGTGGATTGGACGATTCCCAGCATCTTACCGATGTCCCGATGTGACAACTCCGGATTCTCGAAATGAGTGCGCAGGATTAATTCACGACGCTCTTTTTCGTTCGACGACATTTTTCCAAATTTACGAAAAATTGACAGTGAAGCATGGCCAACGTGATCTATATACTCTTATCTGATTATAAGCGAAAGCTGAAGATATAATTCTTAAAAATTAAATTTCTACAGCGTTTTTTCCGTGATGCAATTTGATGTGACACACCCTTTAGTGCTGATTTTTCATTTTCATAGAAATAAGAAGAAGTGCAATCCTTCGAAAATTGTTGAATATTCTGATTTATTTGACTCCTTCCAAGGGGAAGAGTGAAGATTAAAGAATTCAACAAAGAGATACAGAGTTGTTATATTATTATTGTTTAATTACACATTAGAACTCGTTTGAGCTAAGTATGGCTTTGTCATAACTCATTCACTATCGAAAATTTCGAAATCATTAATGAAACCCACACCTTTAAACTTTCGTTCAAAAACATTGAATTGCCGTCGGCATTCAGCTTGTAAGTGAAGGCTCCATCGTGAACCATGTGCTTCACCATCGACAACCTCTATCCTCACGCAGGTTTTTCAGCTCTCGGAATAAAAATAAAATAGCAAAAATGCAACAAGTAGCAGCGCCCTTTTGTACGACCACAACCGTATTTTGTTTACCGCCACAGTGGAAATTGGAAAGAAAATGCTTTCATCCCGTTTCCCGTTTCACCCACGTGGAAACAGTGACGAAGTGTATCGGAAACAACTTGGGTCCGTTTGCCTCTTGAGGGTTTGGTGAAAAATTCATAAATTGCCTGCTTGTTTGTTCTTTATATTGTGTCAATCAACGCGCTCACAACGAATCTAGTCAGAGGGCGGGGCTGTTTCGAACGGTGGTTTTTTGTTTCACCAGTTCATCCGAAGCCTATACGCGCGCTTTCAGACATTACCGGATCAAAGGAAAAAAATCCGCTGAAAAATTGCACTCACGCTTTATCTAAGGCTTGGCCAAATCCCCGCGCGACGGTTCGGACAGAAGCAATAACAACCCGGACCATTCTCAGGGGGAGGAGGCGCAATGCGAACGGGTGAAAAAATGCGGTCTCCAGCATACGTGCGAGGTCATCAGATGGAGTGGGAGAAACTAATAAAAAAAAAAAAAAAAAAAAACTAGACAGAAACGCATTTTTTATTTCTTATTCTGTGTAAAATATCGCCAAGGCGAGGGTTGAGCTCCGGTAGGCCGAATGTGATTATAGAAACCGAACGCGGCGGCGGCGGCGGCGACAGTGGCGAGAAAATGGACATAACATAAAACGAGCAGGATACTTCGTCTAGAAAAAACGAAACGGAACTGAACGGGTGGGAAATAAGAAAAACAAACGTGACATCACAATTGACCACCTCAAACCCTACCCGAGCCGTGTGCATTCCGGGTTGGTGTATGTTGCATATATACAGGCGTCGGAGCTCTCACTATCACATGACTTGACGATTGATGCGTGTGTTTTGCTCTTCCTACGTGTCGCCTCCGCGGCACGACACGATGATGACGATGATGATTGTTAACTCGCTTTTTGGCGAAGGGTCGAAAGGGACGCCCCCCTCCCCTACACGCTCAATTTTTCTCCTGATTTTTCTCTCATTTAGCCGTCATCAACATCATTCCAAAGGATAACAAATCCATGTGACTCACTCACACATCGTGCTGTACACGCGGTTTAGTCAACGGCTGACAGTATGGATGTGGATGTGTGTGTGTGTGAGTGAGTGATATTTTTCTATACCACCTCCTCAATCTGACACACGAGCCGCTGATTGCCTATGTGCAGGAGCTGGAAAAGTGCGCAGGAAAACTCGACAAATGAAAACAGAAGCAAAACGTCAATAAATAACCCACCAAAGGCATAAATATTCCATCAGATGATCAACATGCCGACTCTCCTGCTTAACCGCGCTCACGCTCTCTTTCCTGTACTCTTCGTTTCGCGCGCGGGTTGTATATAACTTGACTTTTAACCACGGACAACGGCGGTTCGCTTGATTCTTATCAGCGCATTTTGTTGACCGGTTGTTTGTTGATCGCGGAGGGGGTGGGATGGGACGATTGGTAGTTTCGGACGAAGCTTGTGGGAAAAGGATCATGGGGGAGGGAAGTCTGTTCTATTCTTCAGTTCTACCGTTTCTGTAAGACGAATGTTTTCATAATCGTGCATACATGTAGGCGCAGTAAAAGAAACCGCACAGTGAGATTGTGTCGCTGGAATGATACAGGGAAACTTCGATATAACGTACCCTCATTATAACGTACCCTCGATATAACGTCACTCGATATAGCGTACATTTTACCTCGATATAACGTACACATTTCCAAACTGTAAAGGAATTTTTTTTTCAATATTTTTATTCTGATAGAACAATGAATTACCTGTATTGTGATGCTAAATCAAGTTTTGTACCTTCAATCAATCCCGAAATACAGCTAGTTTTGTGATTCCGGATTCTAAGTGAATCAAGCTATAATCAACAGCACGAAGGGAAACATCATGAGAAAGGCTGGCTTCGTCTTCTGAGCTTGAGCATGGGTAGACTGTACAATTCGTAGTTGCTCTCCGTGATTGACCTGAACCAACCAAATTGCCAAAGAACCCATAGAATGACGCTTGGGACTAGCAAATCATTCTCGTTGTGCAATTTTCGGTGATTCGAGCTTTGAATGGTCAATAACGACGCCGGCCACGTCCTTACAGTCACCAGGGAAAGGGAAGGAATGTTAGTATGAAATTCGCCGCCCGAAGGCCAGAAGGGTTGCCTCTATAGCGTGGTTCCCTAGCGATTATCATGGAAGGGATAGTGGTTAGTGGGAACGGTATGAATCAGGATTCACTGTGGTAAGTGATGTGATTGTGTGAACACGAACTATCGACCACACAACAAAACGGAATTGTTTATCAAAGTTCAATTACGATGTCGGAGAACTAACTGTGGGAAACCTGAGAAGGTAACCGAGAGACCGAGAGATCTCTAAAATCAATAAGACCGGAAATATATATTGTACATTGTTATTCATCGCACCTATTCTTCATTGAACTCCATTTGTGATCGCGGAGTCCTTTTTTGAAGACCTGAGAAGGTAACAGAGAGAACTCCTCTTAAATCACTTGAACCGGAGCATATTATTTATCGAATTCCAATCGCGATGTATGAATTAAACTATAAAAACCATGAAATTTAAAAAAATCCGATTTTAGAGTTTGAATATCATATTTTTAATTTTTCGGATTTTATATTATTGAATTTGAAAATTTTGGAATTCATAGCCTACACGGTTCTGTCATCATAGCTCCCTCACCAAAGACAACATCTGCTCTCCTCCACCTTCACCCATCCAACGCCAAGCTCAACCGTAGACTGTTCGAAGTGCCGACCAAAGAATCACGGCAGACGGACCCTGCGAATGCGCGCAAAATCCACTGAACACATCTCCCTCAACTTCTCTCGTTATCAAATAAGCAACCGGGAGAAATGTTCTATAACATAACGTACCTACTATATGTATCTTGATTCATTGTACGTTTATTCTTCCATTGAACCGTTACGCAACGACAGAAGTATAAAGACAACCGGGAGAACCATTCAAGTATCTTGGGGTCTGGTTCGACTCCAAATGTACTTGGGGGGCCCATATTAGGTTTCTGAGTAAAAAATGCCAACAAAGAATAAACTTTCTCCGTACAATTACCGGCACCTGGTGGGGAGCCCATCCCGAAGATCTTATAATGTTGTATCGAACAACTATTCTCTCAGTGATGGAGTATGGCAGTTTCTGTTTTCAATCAGCTGCCAAAACACACCTCATTAAACTCGAGCGAATTCAGTATCTTTGTCTCCGTATCGCGTTGGGATGTATGCCCTCAACGCATACCATGAGACTCGAGGTTTTGGCAGGCCTACTCCCACTAAAAGATCGCTTCAATTTATTATCTCTTCGGTTCTTCATCCGGTGTAAGGTCATGAACCCATTGGTGATCGGAAATTTTGAGCAGCTGATCGAGCTAAATTTTCACTCCGGATTCATGAGTTCATATCATGAATTCATCTCCATGCAGGTTGATCCTTCTTCGTATATTCCCAACCGTGTTTGTTTCCCTGACTACATCAATTCCTCTGTGCATTTTGATCTGTCCATGAAGCAAGATATCCATGGATATTCAGATTACCAACGATCGAGGATCGCTCCAACGATCTTCGATGAAAAGTATGGGGGTATCAATTGTGATAATATGTACTTAACTGATGGGTCCACTATAAACGAGTCCACAGGATTTGGAGTGTTCAACGAATTTTTTAGCACCTCACACAGTCTTCAGAATCCTTGCTCAGTGTATATTGCTGAATTGGCAGCAATACATTGGGCGCTGGACAGCGTCGCCTCACGACCTGTTGAACACTATTACATTGTAACGGATAGTCTTAGCTCTGTCGAAGCTATCCGTTCAGTGAGGCCGGAAAAGCACTCGCCGTACTTCCTTGAGAGAATACGAGAAATTTTGAGTGCTTTATCCAGACGCTGTTATGTCATTACCTTTGTTTGGGTCCCTTCACATTGCTCAATTCTGGGTAATGAGAGGGCTGACTCATTAGCAAAGGTAGGTGCAATTGAAGGCGATATTTATCAGCGTCAAATCGCCTTCAATGAATTTTATTCTTTAGTCCGCGAAAATACCATAGTTAACTGGCAACGCAAATGGAACGAAGATGAATTGGGCCGGTGGCTCCACTCGATTATCCATAAGGTTAGCTTTAAACCATGGTTCAAAAGTCTGGACTTGAGTCGGGACTTTATTCGCACCTTCTCCCGACTCATGTCCAATCACTGTTCGTTAGATGCGCTACTCTTTCGTATTAATCTTGCCGACAACAATCTTTGTGTTTGTGGCCAAGGTTATCACGACATCGAGCACGTTGTTTGGTCGTGCGAGCTGTATCTTGTCGCCAGATCGAATTTAGTAATCACCCTTAAGGCCCGAGGAAGGCAGCCCATGGTGCCGGTGAGAGACGTGTTGGCTCGGTTAGACCTTGATTACATGTCCCAAATATATGTACTCCTTAAAGCTATCGATCTTCGTGTGTGATTGTCCTTATACCCTTAGTTTTTCCTTTTCCTTTTCCTTTGTGAGAGATCGGATCCCTTCTTAAGAATAAGATGAAATGTAAATACATATTAGATATAAGATAGGTTTAAGAATTGAGTGTGATGAGTGTGATTGAGAGTGTGAGTGTGATCATTGTCAACATATCCTCATATCCCCTCCTTTTCCTGAAGAAAATATGTCACCCTTCTAAACTCGAGTTGACTCGAGTAATCGGTTTCCTATATTATTAACATTAGAATTAAGGAAAAATGTATATATACTAGTAACAATACAGTAAGGAGTTCGGCTCCTTTAAACCTATGTAACTGAGCCTGTAAAAATAAACGATTTAAATAAAAAAAACCGGGAGAACATTTTTAAAATAATCCGGATCGAGTTTATATGTTGTGATTTGTGCTGGAATAGCCTTACACTTCGTAGTTGCTCTCCGTGACTGAGCAGAACCAGCGAAGTTGCACAAAGAACACACCAACTTTATATTTTGTAATTTATTGAACATTTATTATTCCATATGCACCAATGCGACAACGAATAATCTCAACGAGAGCTCTAAAAAGTCAACCGCGCGAGAAATCCATATAAACTTTATAATTCATGATTTATCGTGCGTTGATTTTTCGGCATATACTGGCACGCGAAAGATCTCCATAATCGGCCCTCAAAATGAACCGGGAGTAATCGCATATTTTAAACAAACGGGCGATAAAATTTCAATCCTATGCTTGTAGACGCGACACCGAAATACGTTATTTTTGAAATTCCCACAAACAAAAAACACATTATTTCTACATAAATATTCCCACAACTACAGTACAACATATCTCCCTATCTGTGGGAAACCTGAGAAGGTAACCGAGAGACCGAGATACCTCTAAAACCAATAAGATCAGAAATATACGCATCTTTTCCAACTATAATAAATCTATTCAGAGCAACTACCCCCCTTTTTCTGCACAGCGAACGTTTTACACAATAACTTCTATATTTACTATAAATTACTATTCCACATCGCACGTAGAGCAACGGAAAATCATAACAATTGAAATAGTTTTACCTTTATTGAATAGTTTTTAATTTGGTAATTGAAAATACTTTTGCGTTCGCTTGCATAAATATTTCCAAATGCATGGTTCCCTCAGAACCACTGAACCCCATGCTCCCCTCAGAGCGGCGAGAATAGAGCATCAAATCCTCGGCTCCCACAAACACGTAAACATCAAACGAAATGAGATACAAAAAAAGTCACAGGAGGGTTGTGTCCGAGACACGACCGCATAGTTGACGTAGGATTCCGTTAGACTATCTGTTGATTTTGAATATGTTTAAAGAATTACATCGTTAAACTCTTTGATAATGATATGGTGGCCCTGAAAAGGGCCGTTTTGTTTGGTTGTTGGGTATTGTATGTTAACTCCACCAGTGTTTATCGAGTGATGATGGCAGAAGGATGGTAAACAGTCGTTGAATGGTGCGTATCAGATAAAAGATACTGAAGTGGAACGATATATGATGAAAACCGCCCTCTGTGATCCTAGACGAGATGCCTCCTGTGATATGTATGCATGAAATAAAGAAAAAAAACTCACCAATGTAACATAAGACAATTACCAATACCAAACACAATTATAATTTTTCCTCATCAGTAAAAACATGTTACTTTAATATAGAGAAAACATATTTGAAATGGAAAAGGTATTCTTTTTTTATAATTTTCACTTTCTGAGTGTTTATTCAACCCAATTCAATTTTAATTGGATTAACAACAACTAATACTATATATAGAGGATATGGGAAATCACTTTTTCGAATATTTCTTTACTTTTCCAATTTTTCTCGCCGTATAAACTTCTCTCGGGTGAAAATGAACACAAAAAACAGACAGCTTAAACTAAACGACCCGTTCTCGAGCGGGAACACACCTTGGTTTTTAATTTTAGGAAATTAAAATAAATCGTTTCATATATCAAGTCATTCTTAGCACAACTGCTACCATATACAATTTTACACTTACACTTGTGCTAAATTTTTCACAATAAACGATCGGTCATTGATATGAAATTTCATGGAGCAACCTCCGACTTGCATATATTTGCAATACCGATTTCCCCGAGCACCTTGGTTTTGATGTCTCTGTTAGGGAACACATTTCGATAGAAACAGAAGCTCACCCTACTTTATGGATTTGCAATACCGATTTTCCCCAGGCAGCTTGGTTTTGATGTCTCTGTTAGGGACTCGCCGCATGTGTCATCAATTTCGACCAATCAGAAGTGGGTATTTCCGTTAGGATAGGGGATGAAATTATTTTCTTCAATATAAAAAATTGTTATGGAGTACCGAAATCGATTGACGCAAAAATATCATCAATCCACCACGAAATGACTGAGCAATAAGCGTTTGAAATTGTACAATTTTCAAGATGTAATCGATTTTCGATTTTCAATTTGTACCCCTATATATTCCCGAAAGACGTAATCCAACGTCAAAAAATCTTATATGAAAATTGTGCATGAAAAAAAAAATGTGTTTGAATGATGTGTTTTGGTAGAAACATCAGGCAATATATATAAAAATTTATGTAATTGTTTTGAACAATCAAAAATCAAAATAAAAAAAAATACATTTAAATTTTGTCAATTTAAAACTGCCTTCGGGCCTGCTAGTTCGATGGGAGATTAATCTGCCTCCCTAAATAAATATTGCTCATGGCGTCGCTTGGTGCCGCCGAAAGCAGACTCGTTTGCTGAGGAGTGCTGAGCGACAATGAAAATGTCTTTCTAAAGATAGGTCGAAAAAGAGTATGAACTAGTTTTCTTCGCAAGAGCCCTTCTCAGGGCTAGAGACGAATGAACGTAAAGTTTAAAGTCTCTATAATTCAAAAGAAGAAAAATATTGCTACCAGATGTCACGAACTTCGATATTTTTTGCTAGTATGGTGCTACTCGCCCGTGTAGTTGGCGCAAAGGCACCGCGAAAATATTATTTTATAGAATTCCTTCATGCATTTGTCTGATACGGGCTGTGTATCGTTCGTTCTTGATTTTGAAGGGACTTTAACCTAAAGGTCATTCGTCCCTAACGGGCTCTGTATGACTGGAGCGTTCCGTTATATACATGCATGCATATGTCCTTCGCTTCTTTTGCCAGATCCAGTAAAAGGTGGTTGATGAAACGTATGTTTTTGACGTGATACGTTCCATGTTAGTTGTTAGTAGAAAATGTAAAAATAAACAGTATTTTTGATCGGTTTTATATAGTTTTTGTGGTAAGTGGAAAACAGTAAAATAAACTCTTTTGTTTCAAAACAAATTGATAGTCCTGAGAAGGACTGGAATGGTTTAATGGGTTGTACGGAATCTGCTGCGTTTCAGTCGGATGTAGCAGTTTAGTTTTGGGAGCGGTAGCTTTTACGGATTCGCCGATTCTTTCCTTGACTGGCGCCATCGGCTTCTGTGCGTCGATTTGCGAGGGTTTGATTGGCACCACCACGACGAGCTAAACGACGGATAGGCGGGTGTGATACGATGCGATGCAATGCACTTCGCTCCTCTGCCTCCTTTGCCGCATCCAATTGTTGATGTGAAGAGGAGCGAATGAACTCCTAGAGGCGAATGAACTGCAAAAGTTTAAAGCCTCTTAAAAACAAAGAAAGAAGAAAGAAGAGGAGCGCACCAGCAATGCACACTAGATTTAATTCGATGCCCTCCGCTGCTTCCTCTTCTTTGCTCCCTTTGCCACACCGCATCCATCGTTGGTTGCCGATGGCTTCCTCTCCTTTGCCGCACCGTATGGTGTTGGTTGATTTGTAGAGCACTGCACACTAGAAGCCCAGATGTTTGCCGATCTGAGCGTTGAACGAGAATGAGAAATCCAAAAATGCTACCGTCCTTTTATATCAGTTGGTATGTGAGAAATAGGCGCCCCCCACTCGCTCACCATGCAAATATTTGACTTATCGGGGAACGAAAGAAGCGAAGCAGGCGGAAGAGAAATGACGTCAATTTCGACCAATCAGTATCGTTTGGATAGGGGTTGAGATTTTTCAATTGTTCGATAGTTAATTACATGATATATATTATTTTATTCAAGGTGAAAAATTGTTATAGAGTGCCGCAATGTTTTGATGTAAAAATCTCATCAATCCGTCATGAAATGACTGAGCAATAAGCGTTTGAAATTGGACATTTTTCACGATGCGATCGATATTCGTTTTTCAATTTGTACCCCAATATGTTCCCGAAAGACGTAATCCTACGTCAAAACCCATAGCACAACACTTGAAGAGAACGAGAGAATTAGAGGAGAATGCACCTCAGAAAAAGAAAGCTCTCCCCGATCGGCTAAGCCCAGCGTAAGATAGACAGAGATAGAAGAGAAGAAAACTTGTCCCCAGTGAAAAAGCGAGGATTACATAACCACCCAAAGTCTCCAAGATTCAATCGGGACAACTGCATTCACCCCCTCACAACACCCTGCACTCACTCACAACCGCGGCAATACATACACAAGCCACACTTATACAAACGCAAAACTCTCAGCACTTTAACCTCTCTCGCTCTCCCATCTAAACAAAAATAAAGGTAAAGGGAGAGTTTAGAGATTTGGATGTTACAATCACACCGCCATTTGAAAAAAAAAAAAAATGATTACGGAATAGAATAGAAAAACACTTATCTAGCATGCTTTAGCATTGCATTTCCTGTCAACTGGGACCACATTTTCTTTCCGATGATATTTCAATCACTTCTGATTTAGCTGCTAATCGACTCTATACACCGGTAACACAACAGACGAAGCTGGATCACATCGAAACATGTCGGAGGATAATGGCTCTTCACCAGATATATACACTTTTCACATTCATAGAAACAACGTTGGAAAACTAGCTATTGGTCACTATCATTCGTTATTGTTTTTAACACAATTCTAGCTGAAACCTCTGGACTTTAAAGAGAAAAGTGCCGCCCATCACCGGAACTTCAACAAAATAAAAAAACACAGAGCAACCAAAACTATGTCCGTCTTCGATGGCTGCTCACGAGAAACTCGAGAAAGGCTGGCTTCGTCTTCTGATTGAAGTTATTCAATACCTTTACTAAAACAGCAATACAATAATGTATTATAGACGACGTTTGTGAGTACTTTATTATGCTTCGATATAACGTACAATTCGGTACAACGTACAATTTTGATAGTGAAATGTACGTTATATCGAAGTTTACCTGTACTTCCATTTTATGAAGTAAAAAAAAAGATTAACAAAATAAACACTATTAAAGCAAGTATGCCTAGCTGAAGAATTCAGTAGGTTCTAACTTTTCAAGTTTTTAAAACACCCGCTAAACATTTAATCAATATTTACGCTCTTTTCCCATTGTTCCCTTTTGTAGTATGGGAAGCTCCGCATTCCACGTGAACAACTTCAGGGGATAGAAGAAACGAAAATGTTCTCACTTGTCCACTGTAAGAGGGAATAGGGTATGGATCATGTCCACGTGGGTACGTTAAATAAGAATTTGATACCCCGTATTCATCAATGAAAGGATTGATCTGGTTAAGAATGCTCGAACAACTAAATTCTTGCCAAATTTCATCACGGCATTCTCTATTCTGAAAGCAATTCATATAAATTATGAACATAATGGAAATTCGTGAGCATTTTGTGTAACACCCGATGCGATATATAAAGTGGTTTCGAATAAGCAAGAGAAAAACGCGGTTTCACATGAAATGTATTCGTATGAAATGTACGTGTATTCACATGAAATGTTCGCGCTTGTCCACGGTGAGGAGGGAGGGGGTTTAGATAATGTCCACGTAAACATATTAAATGTCTCTTTAAATAAAAAATTCATGTTTATAGTCAGAATTTAATGAGATCTACTCTGTAATTGGCTAAACTTCCTCCCTGAATGTATATTTTGAAAGAAACACTCATGAACTGGGATCGATGACTTTATTCCAATCGGTAATAGAGGATCATGAATTCCGTCAGGATGAATAGATCCAAGGACAGAAAGAATGTGGGAATTTTATGGTATTGAAAATCACGATTTATGTGCGGGTTTCGGTTCAGCTTCAGCTATTGAAGACGAAACTGTTTCGTTTTTATTCTTCAAGAACTCTCAAGGTTTCTCGAAAATTTCCTTTCTATCAATTAATTATCGCCATGTTTATGATTAAAGGATCATTGAAATTAAAACGCATTAGAACTTGATTGCAGAGTGTATTGTAAAAATTTATCGAAATGGTCTTGAAATCAGCTACTGTGTTGTGTGAAATTTTATATACTGACAAATATTTATTGATCAACATTTCGATAGTAAAGGGTGTGTCACATCAAATTGCATCACGGAAAAAACGCTGTAGAAATTTAATTTTTAGGAATTATATCTTCAGCTTTCGCTTATAATCAGATAAGAGTGTATAGATCACGTTGGCCATGCTTCACTGTCAATTTTTCGTAAATTTGGAAAAATGTCGTCGAACGAAAAAGAGCGTCGTGAATTAATCCTGCGCACTCATTTCGAGAATCCGGAGTTGTCACATCGGGACATCGGTAAGATGCTGGGAATCTTCCAATCCACGGTCAGCAGAGTACTAAAACGATACTTCGAGAACCTAACCATCGACCGGAAGGTGAAGAACGGCAAAAATGGATGCTCCGTCAGTGAAAAAGATCACAAGCGCGTAGTTAAGCAGTTTAGACGTGATCCGAGAAGTTCGGTCCGGGATGTCGCCAATAAGCTGAATTTGTCAAGTTCATTCGTCCAGCGGACCAAGCAACGGAAGGGCCTGCGTACATACAAGGTTCAGAAGGCTCCTAACCGCGACGAAAGGCAAAACATGGTGGGGAAGACGCGAGCCCGGAAGCTGTACACCGAAATGCTGACGAAGCCGCATTTCCTGGTAATGGACGACGAAACCTACGTCAAAGCGGACTTTCGTCAGCTGCCGGGCCTGTTGTTCTTCTCCGCAGAGGACAAATTCAGCGTTCCGGAGGAGATTCGCAAGCAGAAACTATCCAAGTTTGCCAAAAAGTACATGGTGTGGCAAGCGATCTGCTCTGGCGGAAAGCGGAGCGTCCCCTTCGTGATGACCGGCACGGTAAATGGGCAGGTTTACCTTAAGGAGTGCCTACAGAAGCGCTTACTACCACTATTGAAGCAGCACGAGCGCCCGATCATCTTCTGGCCGGATCTCGCTTCGTGCCACTATTCAAAGGACGTGTTGGAGTGGTACGAAGCCAACGGGGTCACCTTCGTGCCAAAGGAAATGAACCCGCCCAACGCGCCGGAGCTTCGCCCAATAGAGAAATATTGGGCGATTATGAAGCAGGCCCTCCGGAAGAATCCAAAAGATGTCAAATCGGAGGCGGACTTCAAGAGAAAATGGATTTCTGTTCAAAAAAGCTACAACCTGACGTTGTACAGAACCTTATGGACGGGGTAAAGAGGAAGGTGCGAGCATACGGGCTTGGGCTCGAAGTATGAATAAAAAGAAAATGCCAAAAGTTGTTTAATAGTTTTTATTTTACTGTCTAAAATTTTCAAAAGGATCGGTCTACTGGGCGAATTTCTACAGCGTTTTTTCCGTGATGCAATTTGATGTGACACACCCTTTAGTACCTGCATAAACATTATCCAAACTGACATAATTTTCCAGATCGAACTGAATATCAACAAAAGGGAGACAAATTAGTGAGAAAACACTATACCGTACTTCTGTGTGCTTTTGCTAGATATATAGTAATGCATCGAAACAAATCAGAAAGATGTTAAAGTAATCAGATGCAATATTTCATGCATCATTCAAACTTCATGCAAGATTTCATCAAAGCTACGAGAAAAGTGTCACCCATACAGTGATCGTTCATTAATTAGGAGGAGGCAGCGAATATCATGCGAGGACTTATTGAGATCAGCATTGCATCGCATCACAAAAATGAAACGAAATGAAATATTGATAATCTTCATGGCTCATATTCATAATTCTCAATGACTCAATTCATTCTATGATAGATTGAGCAGTAGAACCAATACGACTTGATTGTGATCTGCCAACGAACTGCAAACGAATATTATTTCACCGAATTTCACCTACTGCTCTCGATACCTAATAATAAGAATACGACAATGGAAAGAAATCACGATACCATAGCTATTAATTAAAAATAAAGCAACTTCATGATTTTATTTGTATTTTACCTTAAAATATCACGAAATCGTGAGTAATTTCAATTTGTTTTTTCGTTTTTTCCCCATAAATATCATATTCAATGTAATAATGTAATGTCAATGACGATATTTTTTTTGTTTACCCATTCACATGTACTTCATCTACCATTCCACCCTGTTATGTGTCCCACTGATATTCATTAATCATTTTCAGTTAGACAGTTGAACTTACTGCCAGAAGCTTATTGTCTTTCTTTGTTTTCAAACCGTTTGAAGGTTATGAGTACATACAACAAACTCTAAATAGTAGCCCTTTTCAGGGCTCAGAGCTACTATTTAGAGTTTCAACTAACAGATTTTTGAACAATGAAAAGAATTAGATTTAAAATAACCAAGTGTTCTGAACGATCACAGTCCTACGTCAAACTTCCGTCCGAGCCCCTAAGCTCAGACCCTTCTACTTTTTTTTATTCATGATTCAATTCGGACATTTCAGCTTTTAATTCCGGGCACTCTTATGCAACTTTGATCCGCAGCCCGGATTTAAAATCGTCTGCTGAATGTGCTTTTGACGTGGGACTACGTCTAACCGGAGTATATGGGGGGTAAAATGAAAACCTAAACACAGAACATGCAGGAAAAAATGAAAGATTCCGAATGCTTATAACTCGAACATTTCTTACTGGATCGGAAAGATGTTTGCATCAATTGATAGGGAATATTTCTACGCTTCTATCGCAATTAATAAAATGTTATTTTTCATAAGATAAACAATTAAGTAACTGTAAAATGTTAAGCGTTATCTAAAGGCCCTAACTGCCTCATTTTGATTGGCCCGATCTACGGCTTCCCTAATACAGCCATCAAAACCAAGCAGCCTTGGGGAAATCGACATTGCCAATACATGAAAGTATGGGGATTTTTGTTCTCACCGAAATGTGTTCCCTAACACAGCCATCAAAACCAAGCAGCCTTGGGGATATCGACATTGCCAATACATGAAAGTATGGGGATTTTTGTTCTCACCGAAATGTGTTCCCTAACACAGACTTCAAAACCAAGCAGCGTTGGAGAGATCGGCACTGCAAATACATGAAAGTCGGGGGTATTTTTGTTCCTCTGGGGAAATCGGCTCTGCAAATAAATACAAACTGCGAGATCTTTTGTACTCGCTTGCCTTTGTGCAAACTAGAATATGTTTCCTTTACACGGTCTTCCGGGGGTACTTCTGCACTCGCATGGTTTTTGCATTCCGAAAAGTGTTTTTCTAGCACGGATTCCAATAGCGAGAACGAACACCACGCTTTGGCTCGGTTATTCAAGATTGCATTGAAGGATATGCCTTCATATCTTCTGCTCGCTGAATTCCTACGCATACCATTTGATGATTAGGCAAGATGCTGATAACCAATTGCTGCGATGACGCCTATGGATTAAACAATATGCGTTCGACGTACATGCCAAAATCGGAACTGAGTGCCTGAAGTTCATCAAATCAAGCAAATTCGCGGTTCGAGAAATACGTACACTTGAGAGATGCAAACTTCAGAAGGAAACGTATAATAAAATAATCGTTTGATAATTCTTCCGTTCACATATTTTGTCCTAGACATCATACTAAACGTAAAAGGACTGTCATTAAATTTACTTGTAACGAAGAACATAATCTATTACAATTCATGAATTGACCTTATATGGAATTATACAATATTTTTACTCACAAAGCAAATATATTCAATTCAATTGAATTCGGGAATTGTTTCATTCAATCAAAAATTTAATCAATACAAACAAATGATTGCGCTAAGCTAAGGTAGTCCCACGTCAACCTTGCGGGTATATCATAGATATAACTCACCCATTTTTATTCCGGACATGGATTTGTGAAACACAAATGTTCCTTTTTTATTTTTGCTATTTTATTGTCGACAGCTAGGTACAATGCTTGACACTAAAATAAATTGATACAATAGTAACTATCAGTCAACTTATTTAAACATGCAAAAGATGTTATGGGTTATATATGGCATATGAATATAATAAAAAGTCTCCGGAATAAAAAGCCGTCCGGATTTAAAAGCATTGCAATGAAACAGAAAGACGATAATCGCAAAGGTCTTCGATGGTAATGGAGCGGAGTAGGGTTAACACAACTGGAAGAAAAGAATATTATTTTGGGTAGCAAAAAACTTTAAAATGCCGACAAAAATTTAAAAAAAGTTGGATAAAAGACGGGTGGGTAATGTCGGGGACATAACCGGAGTGACGTAGGACTATACAAAGGGGACAGCTTTTGCAAAATATATATTTCGAATATATTTCTTTATTTTCTTCTCCTACGTGAATACCTACCTATCTACCTGAAAAATGGATTAGTTTACTGTTTACTCTCTATGAACATGTTGGGGGTTCTGAAAAGAACCTTTGGTGTTGTGTTTTTTTACAAACTTGATTCTAGTTTTTTTTCTGAAGGCTTTGTACTTATTAAATGTTTAACGCCGGGTATCTTTCGGTGTATGCACATATCATACAATCAAAATGATGGCTGTGATAGGGAATGCATAGGTGGTCATCAGCTTATTCATCATATATTTCACTATTGAGCACATTACCGTACCTCAAACTGTGGTTTCGGAGACGACTGAATTGTAAGATTTGTAGTCTCCGCAAACAAAGTAAATAAAAATGAAAAAGAACTGTGGTTTTGGAGGCGAACTCTACGATCTGTCGAGAAATAAACGAGCTAGAAGCGTTCTGAAAAACCAACTGTGAAAACTGAATGATCAATTTAAAAGACCCCAACCACCAATAAGTTCAAGAACAAGCATAAACAAAATAAATCAGTTTATATTATATGTCATATTATGTCACTTTAGAATGCATTGGTATTGTGAATAACTTTTAATAACTTTTCTTTGAATGGTGCTTTTAATGGCCCTGAAAAGCGCCGTGTTTTACGGTGGCTGGTTTTGCCACCAAAGCACTCTGTATAAACAAACTTTATCCTTTTTCTACCTGCTGCCGTTTTGCGATTGCGTTTGCCACTCGCTGAAACTAGTTGTTGCCTCCGAATCGAATGTGCTCTGTTCTGTAGGCGGGTTATCTTATTGTCGTGAGCAGCTTTGCAAGTCAACTCGAGCACTCCGGCGGCCGAAATTCTATAACCGCTATTAGGTATACTAGTGCTCCGGCACCAATCCGTTGATGCGATGTGAAACGATGCCATACAACCACACAGATTTACGGTTTGAAAGAGAATGATATATTTTTCAGCGGATCCGCGCGTTTTGTACTTTAGCGGTACACGTTCACAAGATAGAGACAAATCGGCAGACTCAGCCAAAGGGGCGAGTCCAACGAGACGAACGAATGAGCGTTAAAAGGGAGCGATGGCAAAAAAATACATTCATTACGATTTGTTCGCTCGTTGGATTCACATGCAGGCTAAAAAGGGTCCTTTTCAGGATCACAAAATTATCTTCAATCAAAAGAGTTTATTGTTTTGTTATCACTCGATATCCCCATCTTGTTCGGCTAAACCTTCCTGTTTAGCAATTTGTTGCCACTCGCCACAGCTTTCACAGTTGGAAAATTTCTTCCCATCCAGCTTTGTGACATGTTGTAAGTGTCGCATTGGAGGCGATTTTAACCTGTAATTGAACATTTGCGATGACAGTGGTACAGTGTCGACTTTCAATGTGGGGTCATAATTTGGATCTCTATGTTTACAAAAATGTCCAACTAAATAAGTCGCATTACATGTCCGTCCAATTAGCTAAATGTCGAACTAATTGTAAATTACTGTACTTTCAATCGGGAAACAATTTAAGAATTGGTGAAAATTGAATAATCAGGAAAGTCCCCAACTATCAATAAGCTCAGAACAACTGCCAAATACACATACTCATCAGATCCTGGCAAACAAATTATGAAAAAATCAATTTGTGTTTTATTATTATTTTGGATATTATTTTAGAATGCATTGAACTGTATTTCGTAAACTCTTTTTTGAAAGGTTTAATGGCCCTGATAAGCGCCTTGTTTTATGGAATGGTTCCAATTCAGAAAACTAAGTACTCGTGGTTTTGAAAAAAACCATTTCGAACGCCCTCGATGCCGTCTTGTTCTGGATTTGCCACCAAAGCAGATTGTATAAAGAACAAACTTTTTTCTTCTGCTACCTGCTGCCGTTTTGCGATTGCGTTTGCCACTCGCCACTCGCTGCAACTGCCTGTTGTCTTGATGTCCACCGAACCGAATGTGTTCTGTTCCGAATGCGGGTTTTCTTATCGTCGCGAGGAGCTTTGCCAGCTAACTCGATCACTTCGGCGGCCGAAACTATATAACGCCGGCTAGGTGGACTGGTGCACTGGTACTAACGCGCTCGGCCTAGCTACCCTTGCGGGGAACTCCAGATCAACACGGTTCGAGCGGGATTTTGCCTTTCCCTTCACTTTTCCTCCTTTACCATGTCCAGACATGGCTGCTTGGGTTGGTTTGTTGATGTGTTGTGATGCGAACCGATGTGGTGTACGGTTCGAATGAGAATGATCGTTACGGCAGCGGAGCGGGGATTTTTAAGCTGACTGGCTGGCTCGAGAATTACGCATGTGTGAGACTGCGACCAATGTTTCGTTCATTTTTTTTTCTTTTTCCTTTGCTCGTTTCCGTTGCCCGTTTTGGTCGGTACGATTTGAGGAGCACAAAATGGACCAATCAAAAATGGGCACATAGTGCATTTGGACAATGCTTGATATTTCACAATTATTCAATTATTTATCTCAAGAAAAATGAAATGTTATTCGTTTTGATAGATGCGTAGATATATTTCCTATCAATTGATGCAAAAACCTTTGCGATCAATTGAGAAATGCTCGAGTTATAAGCGTTCCAAATCTTGCATTTTTTCATACTTGTTCAGTGCCTAGATTTCCATTTCACCCCCTATATCTTCCGGTTAGACGTAGTCCTACGTCAAAATTGTGAAAATAAAAAAAAATCTGAAATAAAAAAAATATACAGGAAAAACTGGAAGGTTGGCAACTTTGCTCGTACCCCAGCTGGCACTGCGTGGAGGTAGGGATAGAAGTTACTGGACAAGAAGCTAAGGATCACGAATGGGGTCTACTTTATACCTGCAGGTACGCGAAGTACCGATGGTACGTTTAGTCCAGTAGTTTACCACCCACGGTTAAAAGCCGACCCGGGAGCAACGTCGACGTAACAATTCTGCCAACCTCAATCAGCACTCGTGATTTCTTGACCATTTATTATCAAAACGTCCGTGGTTTACGTACTAAAACGAACGCTTTGCTTCACTCGTTGCTCTCCTGTGATTTCGACGTGGTAATTTTCACCGAAACGTGGCTTTATTCCGACATTGCGAATACCGAGTTGGCAGCTAACTATACAATCTATCGTTGTGATCGGAACTCTCGCACCAGCTTATTTCAACGTGGCGGCGGCGTTTTGATTGCTGTCAATCCCAGACTTAATTGCAAATCTGTGCATCTGTTAGACAGTGAGAACCTTGAACAAATTGCCGTACAAATTGTTCTTCTACATCGATCGCTCTTCCTATGCTGCATCTATATTCGTCCCAACAGCCATCTGGATATTTATACCAAACACGCCGAGTCTGTGCAACAACTTATAGATATGGCAAAGCCTCATGATTCAACTATCGTCGTGGGTGATTATAACCTACCAAATCTAGTGTGGAATTTCGAAGAAGACATCAACGGCCTGTTGCCACTCAATGCATCGTCTGAACAAGAACTTGCTCTTGTCGAGTCCATTTTGTCCGTTGGACTCAAGCAAATCAACGATCTAGTCAATGTGAATGGCAAGTTACTTGACCTGGTATTCGTTAGCGATTCAGACGGTATTGAGCTGTTTGATCCACCATCTGCTATTTTAAAAATCGACGATCATCATAAGCCGTTACTTTTAAAACTTGACGTCCATTCGCCTGGCCAGATCCGCCCGCCCGGTGTTCCAGCAGCTCGCAGTGAGTATGACTTTAACGCTATCAACGAGCGAATCGGCTCGTTGAATTGGACAGAGCTTCTTGACCTCTCTGACATTGATGCAGCCGTCTCTGCCTTCTACGACAACATATATCAAATAATTCAAGACACCGTTCCTGTTAAAAGATGTAAGCCTTCCCTAAATTTCACACAACCATGGTGGAATTCCGAACTCCGTAATCTGCGTAACCGTCTGCGAAAAGCTCGGAAACGTTATTTCCGCTCCAAAACAGCTGCTAATAAAACTGCTGTACAGTCGGCTGAAGCCGAGTATAGTGGTTTACATGAACTTAGCTTTCGGCAGTACATTGACAATTTGCAGAGTAGTTTCAAGATAAATCCATCATCTTTCTGGAATTTCGTAAATTCCCGAAAAGGCTCTGCACGTATTCCAGTGGACGTTACATACTGTAGTCAAAGCTCCTCTGACGCTGCTAGCTCTGCTAATCTCTTTGCGGAATTCTTCCGAACCGTTTACGAAGTCGATCAGGCTCCGACTCCGCAGGA